>NC_081324.1:68112762-68415792 GCF_026419965.1 Kogia breviceps
TTTCTGAGAAACATACTGGCAGAAGCAGTTTAAACAGCAAATTCAATTACCTCGGAGTTGTTCTCCTTTTAACAGTAAGTTCTGATCCGTGTTCTGTAGATCAAGAGCACAGTTCAAATCTCTCTTTGCGCCCTTCTGAATCAGGCTTGTCTCTGCCTCCCTGCTCCTTTTAGCTCTCTATGTAACAGAGATTCCGGTCTCCACACAATGGCCCACCATTCAACCACGCTCAGCTTTGTCCCTAAACATTCACTCCCCCTGGCTCCTGCTGGGTCTGTTATATTCAGATATGAACTTTCCAGGAATCTGATCATGTCACAGGCCTTTTCCTGTATGACAAGTTCAATGCTAATCATGAATAGCAGGCTTCACACAGAGGGTTAGCATTATTCATGAAAATGATGACTCCACATCCAGAAATAGGGCAAAACTGGACTAAAATAGGCAGGCTGGATCTCAGTTGAGTCCACCAGGCAATTACCAAGGTCTCTTGCTGCAAACAGCACAGGAGTTTTTCTCAACTATGTTAATCTGACACATTAGAAGCACAATGTCCTTCCAGACTCAAGGTCTGAGGCTCAGCTTCATGGGAAGCACTGGTGCCCACAGGGTGAACAGAAGGGTTTTCCAAAGAACCAAAGCCAGACGCTGCTCATTCCTCCCACACCCCCAAACCAGGGGCTTCCCAGTTCTCATTCCCAACTTCTGTATGTCTCCCTACCCCGACCATTTCAAGGCTGGCTTTAGAAGCTTTGAGAGGGTTACCAAAGGGCCTTAAGAAAAATGGTATTTAATTTTTCGTTTTGGGGACAGTGAGGCACGTCTGACAAATATTACAAATTAGAGGGGAATTAGGTGGTTCATACTGTTTTGCTATAATTCTCTCCTCTGGAACTTAGTCTCAGTGACCACATGAGTCCACTCCCATTGGCCCAAATTATATTTTATAAATGCGAGTTGAGGATTATCTTTCCAAATAAAAGCGACCGGATTGAAATCCCCTCTTCGCCATTCCTGAGAGAATGACATAGGCTGGTACTAAAAGACTATCTTTGTGTAGAACAAATGGACCGAGGAAAATCTGCTTTCCTCTCCTCCTGCCCCTTCCTTTTTTACATAACTAGAGCCGAATGAGATGTTTTTCACTTTAAAAATTTGATTAAGCAGCCTGGGCAAAAGCCTATTCCTCTGGTCTCTACTGTTTTCTCAATTTGGGGGACTGAATCAAGGCATATCAGGTTGGAAGGATAGCAAAGTGAGGGCCTGACTGCCAGACAGTGGTGACATGTGGATGTTTAGTTCATGAAAGGTGAGCACTGGTCCCCTTGAGGCAGCAGAATTCAGACCGCTGTGGTGGGCAGGAGGGAGAGGGTCGCGGGTCCCACGTGGATCTCCATACCCTCTCCACACACACCCTCCTGCCCTAAGGAGTGGGAGAGGAGGCAGGGCGAGGGGTAGGTTTAAATCATAAGGAAAAAGAAAAAAAAAACAGGTAGAATTATTATGAATGAGCTGTCCTTTTCTTCAGCTCTAGGAACTGAAAAACCTTGTTCCTTTGGCATATTTAAGAAGATATTATAAACACTGCATTAGTAAACACCTTACAGTACCATGTTTGATTTTGGTTCCTGTACTCTAAATCTTCCCACAACAGTTTCCACCTTGTTTTAAAGTATCTTTCTAAGATCCCCTGCCACATCACATATCCCCTGAGGGTCAGGGTATCTTTCTGCCTTTGTACCTTATAGATAATAAACACTGAATGCAGGAATGAATGAATGAACCAGTTAGAAAACAGGTCTTGTGCTAAAAGACAGAAGAAAGTGGGTTTTCCAGTAGTAGAGAGTGACAAGTTGTGAGTTATCATAAAATAACAATAGAACATATGTATGCTAATGTGAGGAAAGGGACTATCACATTGGCTTTGGAGGGTTTCTAATTAGATATTTACTGAACACCATTTTTCAGGAGACAAATCACATCAAATCTAAACAGTAAGCAGTATCATAACTTAGTTTTACTGTCTATAAAGGGCTATTCATTCATTCTAAAAATAAATTTTTGGGGGGAGGCACCATGTGGCCTGAGAGATCTTAGTTTCCCGACTAGGGACTGAACTTGGGCCCCAGCAGTGAGAGTGCTGAGCCCTAACCACTGGACTACCAGGGAATTCCCTCATTCTAAAAAATTAATTCCACAAAGTGCAAGGTACTTTTGTTTTTTTCTGGACTGCTACTGAGCTGGTGCCATCTCTATCCATGAAAGAATCAGCATGAGGAAATCAAGCAGAAGCAGAAATTGTGGTTGGGCTTATCCATCAATGGAATGGGGTCCTGAGAGAAACTGAGAGTCCCGTTTCTGAAAAGCCTCCATAAGAGAAGTGAAAATCCTCAGCCCAGGTGGCTCCTCCTTTCACCTGCTTCAGGAAATCCACCTGCCTGCACTACCTGCCCCCCGGCAGTGGCCTCCACTCTGCACGCCTAGCGCTCAGGGTCCCGAAACCTGCCATGGGTGCATTAGAGCCTTACTCTGGCAGGCAGGAATCTCACAGTACTTCCAGTAGACACCGTCCTCGTGCTCTGCCACGTAGCACCAGGGGCTCACATCGCCGTCTGGGTTTCTGTGGAGGGAAAAGGACACACCTGGTAACACTCCCATTGTTTTAAGTCAACTGGCTCATTGCTTTTCAGTTTTACCAAACGCCCCTCACCAAAAACAAACAAAAAAACACTTCAGCTTCTGTGTTGTTTCTAATAATTTGTATATATCTTAATGCCACCTCTTATGAAGAAAAAAGTGGTAATACTACAAGAACAAAGCTATCCACTCCAACAGAAACTTCAGAGTTTGAGAGCGGGGGTAGGGAGTGAGCAAAGGTGAAATATGTTTACACAAATTCACTACAGTGTAACCGGGACAACTAACCACTGAACAGATGATGCCAAACAGCACTGGCACCTTAACCATGAACACGGTGGTCCCATGGCTGGGAGAACACAGGTGCTCGCAAAACTACGGATAAGAATGTGAATGGAGCAGGGACTTCCCTGGTGGCAAAGTGGTTAAGAATCCACCTGCTGTGGAGAAAAGGAACCCTCCTGCACTGTTGATGGGAATGTAAATTGATACAACCACTATGGAGAACAGTATGGAGGTTCCTTAAAAAACTAAAAATAGAATTATCATATGAGCCAGCAATCCCACTACTGGGCATATACCCAGAGAAAACCATAATTCAGAAAGACACATGCACCCCAAGGTTCACTGCAGCACTATTTACAATAGCCAGGTCATGGAAACAACCTAAATGCCCATCGACAGACAAATGGATAAAGAAGATGTGGTACATATATACAATGGAATATTACTCAGCCATTAAAAGGAATGAAACTGGGTCATTTGTAGAGATGTGGATGGACCTAGAGACTGTCATACAGGTGAAGTTAATTCAGAAAGAGAAAAACAAATAACGTATATTAATGCATATATGTGGAATCTAGAAAAATGGTACAGATGAACTGGTTTGCAAGGCAGAAATTGAGACACAGATTTAGAGAACAAACATATGGACACCAAGGGGGGAAAGTGTGGGGGTGGTGCGTGGTGGTGGTGGGATGAATTGGGAGATTGGGGTTGATATATATACACTAATATGTATAAAATAGATAACTAATAAGAACCTGCTGTATAAAAATAAATAAATTAAATTTAAAAAAAGGATCCACCTGTCAATGCAGGGGACACAGGTTTGAGCCCCGGTCCGGGAAGATCCCACATGCCATGCAGCAACTAAGCCCATGTGCCACAACTACTGAGCCACATGCCACAACTACTGAAGCCCGCACACCTAGAACCTATGCTCCGCAACAAGAGAAGCCACTGCTATGAGAAGCCCGCGCACTGCAATGAAGAGCAGCCCCTGCTCGCCGCAACTAGAGAAAGCCCGCGTGTAGCAACAAAGACCCAACGCAGCCAAAATAAATAAATAAATTTTTAAAATAATAATAATAATAATGTGAATGGAGCAAACGGTCAGGATAGAAACTTGATGATTAGAGTCAAAGGCCCTAAAGATACGCAAACCCCCTGTACTTGGCAATTTCTCCTTTAGTGCTATATTCTAAGGAAATATTTACTTACAAAGATGTTCACCACAGCATTTTCATAATGCAAAAAAGTTAGAAACAACAATTAAGGATTGGTTAAACAAATATGTCCATATAAGGGAATGCTAGGCAGCTGGTAAAAATGTGGTGTAGAGACACATTTATTAATATGGAAAGATCTTCACAATGTCTTGTTAGGTTTTTTTTAAAAGGCAGCTCTAAAACATGATGGATGACAACGATCCCATTTTTGAAAAGATATATTTAGGGAAGGATACGCACCACTCTTTTTTTTTTTTTTTTTTTTTTTTGCAGTACGCGGGCCTCTCACTGTTGTGGCCTTTCCCGTTACAGAGCTCTGGACGCGCAGGCTCAGCGGCCATGGCTCACGGGCCCAGCCGCTCCGCGGCATGTGGGATCTTCCCAGACCGGGACACGAACCTGTGTCCCCTGCATTGGCAGGCAGACTCTCAACCACTGCACCACCAGGGAAGCCCCGCACCAGACTCTTGAAGGTATTTATCACTGGATGATGGGACTACTGGTAATTTTTTTTTTGCGGTATGCGGGCCTCTCACTGTTGTGGCCTCTCCCATTGCGGAGCACAGGCTCCGGACACGCAGGCTCAGCGGCCATGGCTCACGAGCCCAGCCGCTACGCGGCATGTGGGATCTTCCCGGACCAGGGCACGAACCCGTGTCCCCTGCATCGGCAGGCGGACTCCCAACCACTGCGCCACCAGGGAAGCCCCACTACTGGTAATTTTACTTTTTTTCTTTTCCAATTCTCTTTATTTTCTCATTTCTTCACAATGAACATTGTGTAATTTTTAAGCAATAAAGTAAAATTCACATCATGTAGACTGCACTGACAAGCCTTCACCAGGATCAGGCCAATCAACTCATGTTTGATAGAAATGGGTCCTATTTCCATGTCAAAACACTAACTTCTCAGAGAATTCTGAAAAAAACTATGCCAAAGAGTTTCACTCAGAACATAAAGTCCTATAATCCTGGTACCAACTTCTGATATGGCAATAATAATTGCAAAAGACTTACTCCACATTTCTAAATGAGTGGCTTGGAATAAATGCCTTTAAGGTCTTTTCAACTCAGAGATGCCACAACAATAATGGGCAGTGCTGCTGAAACAGAGCAAAAGATGGCAGGGGTTACTGGACACACAGAAAAGCCTTGCCTCTCTTCACTGCTTTTCAAGCTCCTTTTATTTGGACTCAGAACACTGGAAACCTGACACTCCGGTTAGGCCGGAAATGGGCATAAAGACCCTGCAGCCAGAGCTCTGGAGCAGCCCCTATCAGGCCTGGGAGGGATCAGCCTATTGTGTGGCCCAGAAGATAAGCTGCCCTGAAGCACAAAGGGTCCTTTTATTTTTTGTGCCCAAAGGCAGGTACCAGTGCCAACCCTGCTGTCCCGGCCTCTCTTCCTCCCCCCAGTCCAGATACGTGGAGCCAGAGAAATGCGTTCCCATCACTAGCCATCTCGCTGACATCTCAACTGGGATGGGTCTGGAAACATCGCATAAGACAAACATGGTGTCGGATGTCAGCTGAGAAATCAAAGTCGGAGAATTTGTACAAAGCCCTTCTTTAAACAGTTTCACTGTCATTTTCCTCCCTCTATTCAGTGTTCGGCTTTGATGTAGTATTTGGTAAAGGCTTTCGAAAACAACTGTTTGTTATCAACGTCAAAACCATTTGAACAGCATCGGAATAGGTTAAAAAAAGAACAAGCAAATTCATCTTTGACTCTGCTGCAGTGCTAAAACGAAAGGCCCCAGCTCTCTGATGTTATAATAATCAACAATTTCAGTATCCCTCTTTTTGAAGGATAAATTGTTAGTTCAGGTCTGGTACATTCCATTAAATCAAAGGAGAGGACTGCAGCCAGCCAAGGCTCAGGAGGAAGGTGGTCCCCCGGTTCTCAGTGTTTCCTTTTTTTCTTTTTTTTTTTTTTTTTTTGTGGTTTTAACATCTTTATTGGAGTATAACTGTTTTACAATAGTGTGTTAGTTTTTCCTTTACAACAAAGTGAATCAGTTATACATATACATATGTTCCCATATCTCTTCCCTCTTGCATCACCCTCTCTCCCATCCTCCCTATCCCACCCCTCTAGGTGGTCACAAAGCACCCAGCTGATCTCCCTGTGCTATGCGGCAGCTTCCCACTAGCTATCTAATTTACATTTGGTAGTGTATATATGTCCCTGCCACTCTCTCACTTCGTCAGTGTTTTCTTAATGGATATTTACCGGTGCATTTCTGAGAGCCTAGTGGTAGAACTGGGTACTAATATATAAGAAAAGATTTTGTCAGATAAATTAAACCTCATTGGAAATTTAAAATTTACCTTAAAGTCAGGAGCACGTCTGAGAAGGTTTGCTTGATAGAAGGCAACAGAATAATAGAATAACAGAATAATATAATAGAATCAACCAACAGCCTAATACCAAGAGACACTTTAGAACAATAAGATAAGTAACTATGTAAAAATAAAAAACAAACACTGGTTTCTCTTCCTAAATACTCTTCCCAACCCAAGCCAACTATTCCCATGAATAGGAAAACTAGGGGAGGGAAATAAGCCAGAAGTGGAGTGGGGTTAATTTTTTTAATTATGCAAGAAAAAAATTAATGAACATGTATAACTCTGAAAATAAAACATCAAAGAATTATTTAATGAGCATGTGTAATGTTAACAATAAAATACAAATGATAGCGAAATGTGAAATAGCATATATACAAATTGTTACCTCTGGGAAGTAGGCCTTTTTGGAGAGGATTTGGGAGGTAAAATGGGGACTTTTATTTAAACAATATATATATCTGTTGTGTTTGAGAATTTTATTTTGGAAAAACTTTTAATACTTTTATAACAAACAAATAATACAATGTAACATATAAAATATAGCAATCAAATAACAAACTAAAAAATAGTGCAACAGCAATGATGGGGGAATGGCCAGTTGGTACACATTAGAACCAAGGTGAAGCAAAGAGCTGAAGGCACAGGGATAAAGATAACATGGACTACAGGTCTTGAGACTTCAAGATAAGCACAAGGGTCCTAGGGTGCTAGCAAAGGTACCTGGAGAGGGCAGTAGGTAAACACTGTGGCCCATGCAATGCAGGTATAAATATGTTGGCTCAGCTGGGTCAACAGTGCCATGGTTGAGATTCCAACATTCTGGTAGCACTGGGGGCACAGCGTATAGCTCAAAGAGTAGCTCGGTGATCATTTTTCCCTGTCCCAATGGCTCAAGAGGCTGCCTTTGCACCTGTCCTATTAATAATTAAATTCAACACATGGCTGACCCATGAGTCATGTTACCAGGATCCTGGGTATAAATAGCTAAAACATAGTGATAACCAAGGGTGCTCTGGTCACTACTGACCAGTGATTCTCAACTTGTTTTGGATCACTGACAACTTTGAGAATCTGATCAAAGCATGGATCCATCTCCCCAATCACAAGTACATGCTTGAAGCACCATGGGTCTCGGCCCCTGCGAGGGTCAGACAGGAGGTGAAAGAGCAAAGGAACACCTTAGTCTGTTGAAAAGAAGGAAACAGCACAAATCTGATGTCTACAGCTGCTCCCAGAGCAAGGTGGTCCTGGGCTGGCAGGTGGTGGTACAATGCAGGGCAGCTTCCTTTGCTCAGAAGCAGAGAGAGGTTTGGGTCACACATGGTGGTCTGCTTGCCCATGACATTCACAGCAGCTTAAGAAGCCGCACTGTTTGTGCACTGTCTTCCAGGCCAACTAAGAAAACCCTCCCAAAGAGACATGGAAGCTATCAGACAGGAAAGCAAAGCTCTGAAAACCAGTATCAAAGCAACCCAAGTTGAAAAGAGTGGGTAGATTGTGTGTGTGCGCATGCAGTTTTGCAAGAAAGATTTTTAAAATAGTAACAAGAAAGGCCCTGTGAGTTGGAAAAAAGAAGACAAAGAAGCTTTCCCTGTTGTGAGCAAGGACAGAAGAAATGGGAAGAGGAGACCAGAGATTTTAAGTACTGTGCAACCCCATCTTACCTGCAGTAGTTATGCTCGCCCAGGCCCCCCTCCCCGTTGGGGTATTTCAGAGTGTTGTATGGATGCTGGAAAGTCTCGTTCCAGAACAGACATGGCTTCCCGCCTTGCAGTGCTGTCCAGTTCTGCGTTCCCCTATAGTCTGCACCATTGGCTGTGAAACATTCTAGGAGAAAGAAAAGACAGAGCAAACTAATTTTCTGGCAACATCTATAGCTTCCTCCCTCTCTGCTTGATGTTGTATTTGTTTTGTTTGGACCAAGCTAGAAATGGATAGTGTCTTGCTAGATCCTGGACACAGTGGATTTAACATTGGTAGGGCTGAGGAAACCTGAAACGAGGTACCCTCCAAATGCTAGGCTCATCTTGGCACTCACTTGTCTAGAGACACTAGGACATTTTCCCCTGAAGTATACAGATCCCAACTAGGATATAAACAGGGAGCTGAACTGTAATGAAGCCTATGGAGTGAACCGGGAAACCCCCAAATATGGAAAGAGTTGGTAACAGCCATCCGTGAGGAACTCTGGGTGCTCGGAGGGGGTCACTGCTCTTGCCAGCATCTCTGTGTGGTAACTAGAACCAGGTCACCAGCTGTAACTGAGCTCTCCCCTACAGTCTGAAAGGCTGCACTGACACTTGGATTTAATAAGACCATCAGATACAGCAACGTTTTGGAATCCCAATCACACAAGTCTGGGAATGACTCACATTCCCTGGTAATGAAGAACAGTCCTCCCCACGCTGTTTGAGATAGAGGTGCCACAAAACAGACAGTCAACAGGAGGGAGCAGGGGCTGAGTTGGCATTTTCTCTCACCTCTTTCTGAAATTCGTTCCTACAGGACACATTCAACATGGTCTGAAGTCTGTTTAATAAAATGACAAAATCCTTGCAGGTGTAGCAATGTGCTTCTTAAAATCTGCCTCTCAGGGACTTCCCTGGTGGTGCAGTGGTTAAGAATCCTCCTGCCAATGCAGGGGACACGGGTTCAAGCCCTGGTCCGGGAAGATCCCACATGCCACGGAGCAATTAAGTCCATGTGCCACAACTACTGAGCCTGAGCTCTAGAGCCCGCGCGCTGCAACTACTGAGTCCACATGCTGCAACTACTGAAGCCCGCATGCCTAAAGCTCGTGCTCTGCAACAAGGGAAGTCACCGCAATGAGAAGCCCGCGCACCGCAACGAAGAGCAGCCCCTGCTCACCACAACTAGAGAAAACCCGCGCATAGCAACGAAGACCCAATGCAGCCAAATCAAATCAAATCAAATCAAATCTGCCTCTCAGACTTTGGGGGGGATGGGAACTTTAGCTGAGAGGATTTCCCCCCACATGTTGCATGCATTAAATTCACAGAGGTTCATGAGAAAGGCACAGTACAAAGAGCAATTTTTTTAAATTAGCTTAGTTGAAACTGACAGATAGAAGCACTTCAAACACTTTTTAAAGATGTATCACTAGGAACCTGACAATCTGGGGGAGTCACACTAACATTCTTAGCTTTATTTCTTTCCCTCTCCTGGCATGTGCTGACCCACAACTTCTGGTATGAAGGACGCTTACTGCCGGCTCCTGCTGCAGTGCATGTGCCTCCTCTGGCCTAAGCATGTGCACAACACAAGCACATCTATATTCTGAAAGATATTCCTTTTACTATTTGAAATCTACCAGCTAACCATCTCTCTTCCTGTACCCCCTTCCTCTCCCTATCTGGGCCCTGCGTTTTATCTGGAACAGCATGGTTTTATGAACAGCCAAAATAACCTGGACTCCCAGGCTGCAAAGGACACCCTAGCACTTTATCGTGCCTGGTGTGACATTTACATGTTACGAGAAGTGCAACTCATCATGTTCCAAGACAACCGAGCCCTCCACCAAGAGTCTGCATAAATAAAAAAGTTCAAAGGTAATTGAAGGAGGCAGCCCGGTGTAGCAGAAAATACACTGAACCAAGAGTCTAAGCCCAGGCTTCTTGTCCTGGACCTGCCGCTGACCAGTTGTGCAACCTTGGACAAATCACCACAGTCTGCATCACCGCTGATGTTTACCGAGTGTTCTACCATGTGCCAAGCTCTGCGCTAAGTGGTTTACATCAACTCACCACCAACACAGTGGGGAGGTCCTTTAATACTTCCATTTCACAGATGTGGCACCTGGGGCACTCGATCACACCCTATACTGCCTCCGAGAGAACCCTTCGGCATCATCCGTGCTTTCCCCATGCTCTTCCTTACTCCCTTTCTGCTCATCAGCAAGTCCTGTTGACTTTCTTCAAATATGTTCCCTGAAACCCCCCTCTCCTCTCCATCTTGGGTGCTGCCACCTTCTTCCTGTTCACCATCCGAGGACAATATGGTCCTGTTCAGGTCTCACAGCTTCGACTTTCGTGCTCCCACAACGCATTCTCTGCACAGGGCTCAAAGTTCCCAGGAAAACGTGAGCACTGGGAACAAAACCCAAAGCCGTCATCCTTGTCTGTGAAGCCCCCTCGATGTGGCCCCAGGCTCTCCCTCCACCGGCCCAAGCTCTTCCCCTCACCACGTGCTGTGCTCCAGCCACACTCGTCTGCTTTTAATTCTGTAAACACACCACGCTATTTCCTGCCCAAAACGTTCTTTCCCTAATACTTCCCATCACAGACTAAATATTACCTCCTCAGAAAACCCTTCCCCACCATCTCCACTCCTGTTTTTCTGCCCTTCATTTGCTTGCTCCATAGCACTTGTTATCACTAGGAATATATATGATCTGCTAGAGAGAAAGAGGGAGAGAGAGACCCGTGTGTGTGTGTGTGTGTGTGTGTGTGTATGTGTGTGCGTGTGCGTGTACCACACCAGAGCCCTACCCAATCCCAAGGTTAGAGTGGGACCTGGGAACCTATATTTCTAGACAGTTGCCCAGGTGATGATTCTAAGAACATCAAGCCAATTTTTGCCAATTGCTAGAATCTTCATTGCTATGTGTTAATACATCTTTTTCTCCTATCACAAGTGGTTGAGGAGTGGCTCGGGAGCCAGAAATGCTGGCCGACCACTGGAAAGACTTAGCAATAGACAACAACCTGCAGGGCAGTGGGGTCGGTGTTCTCAGAGACTCAGATGACTTGATTTGTAACACAAAATAATGTGGTAGCCATCTACACAAGCGTCAGCTCTCAGGAATGGAATGAGGTGGCATCTGAGAGAGGGAATGGGTAAGAGCAGGCCTGTTTGCTTTAGTCTATTCCTCCTAGACCCAGTCTTGTTCTTAGCTACGCTAGGGAAATGGAGGCAGTGTTACCAGATTTGGCAATTATTTTTTTTAACAGACTTGTCCAGTGCATGTCAATTGTGGGGGGGAAAAAAAACAAACTTGAACGTTCTGGATTAAAGTTATGTGTGCATCCTGATTTCATCAGAATACTGGGGTGTGCACTAGGTAATAAGGACCCTGACTCCCTTGTTTCCTACCACTATGAAACTAGCCTAAGCTTTGGCTAGACAAGCAAGGAGTGGCTTAAACCAATAAAAAATAAAATATCACATGGCTGGTTGTAATATTTATGCATTCAGTGAAAGAGAACAAGCAAAGGTGATAAATCTAATGTCTACGATATTATTCATTAATTCAACAAATATTTACTCAACACTTACTATGTGTCTGGCACTGTTCACAGCACTGAGACAGCAGTGGTGAACACTCTGTGTTCCTAGAGCACGCATGCTCACAGGGCTTCACGCTCATAATACACCAATCAAAATTAACACCAGCCAGTGAGAAGTGCTACAAGGGAAAATGGAGTTAGGGGACTGAGATGGAAGGGTAGGGGTTCTCTTTTAGAAGAGGTGGGTCAGGAAAGTTCTGGAGAGGAGACAAGGGGAGGACGAGGGGAGATGTGGACAAGGGGAGGAAGCGAACAACGGAAAGGATGTGGGAAGGGCATTCCAGGCAGAGGGCACAGCCAGTGCAAACCCCCTGCAAGCAGCAATGTGCTGGGGAAGGTTTGGGGAACTGTGAGGCAGCTCCTCTGATCCGACTAGGTAGGATGAGTGCAGGGGAGGGGGGTGGGAAATGAAGAGGAGGAGGAGGCAGGCAAGGCCAGGACATGTAAAGTCTTGAGGGTTGTATAAATTAGATTTTGGCTTTTGTTCTAAGAGTGACAGGACGTCATTGGAGGGCTTTGAGCAGAGAAATGACACGATCTGACTTATCTTTTAGTAGAACTATTAGCTGCTGGGTGAAGGAAGAGCTGTGTAGTGACAGCTAAGCACTCAGCAGGGAGACCAGTTAGGTGCCTACTGCAGAAGGATGAGCTGGAAAGGATGGCTTGGGCCAGGCTGGTAGCTGAAGGATAGGAAGAAGTGGCCAGATTCCAGATATATTTTGAAGGTAGAACCAAAAGTATTCGCTGGGGTCCCAGAGAAAGAGGAGTTAGGTACAACACCAAGCAGCTGGATGAGTGGTGCTGCCATTTACTATGATGGGGAGGACCCAATAGGCACAGAATATCTTGGGGTGGAATCAAGGCTTTGGTTTTGGATAGGAAAATTGGATGGAGATACAGAGTAAGCAGATGGCTACATGAGCCTAGAGTTGAGGAAAGAAGCCAAGGCTAGATCCAGGGTGTGGAGGTAACAGCACTTGTGTGGAGAGAGAAGACATCTGGGGCTGAGCCCTGGACCCTGCAATGTTTCAGGCCTGGGAAGAGAAGGGCCCAGCAATGATGTGCAGCCTGGGAGGTGGGAGAAAAGCTAAGGAAGCATGTGGGTCTTGGAAGGTAAGGGAGAAGGTGTTTTGAGAAAAGAGGAATAAGAAGCTGTGAAAGCACTTTTATTTCCTCCCTGTCTTCTCCAGTTGGAACCCATTCCATTCATCCCTGCTTGACCTTCCTCTCCATCAGAAAACTGCAAATCTTTTGCTTTGGGGATTGAATGAAAACAGCCATTAAGTTAGACACAAGCCTGATAAAAACTTAGTAAATACAGAAGAAATCTCCTTAATAAAAACTTCCAAGACTGGCATCAAAGCACTCAGGATTAATTTTACTTTTCTAAGTTGGCAATTCCTTACCTTTTTCTCCAGCACCAAAACCCTCCAAAATATGGCATATGGCATTTATTTTTAAAAACTGGAGATGCAGGCTTCCCTGGTGGTACAGTGATTAAGAATCCTCATGCCACAGAGTAAATAAGCCCGTGTGCCACAACTACTGAGTCTGCGCTCTAGAACCCATGAGCCACAACTACCGAGCCCATGCGTCTAGAGCCCGTGCTCCACAACATGAGAAGCCACTGCAATGAGAAGCCCGCGCACAGCAACAGAGTAGCCCCCGCTCGCCTCAACTAGAGAAAGCCCGCGCCCAGCAATAAAAGACCCAATGCAGCCAAAAAGAAATAAATAAAATAAATTTATTTTAAAAAAAAACTGGAGATGCTAATTTCATTGAAATTCTCTTGAGATATATGGAATCACATTAGGGTATACAAATCTTGGGTGAGAATCTCTGAGCAAATGGTGTGCAGACCAACTGTTTTCTGCAGGACCTGCTGCTGCATGAAGGCCTGGAGGTCATCCCCATGGTAGGAAGATCTGAGGACAAAGACCATGTCTGGGTGAAAGTTCAATACTCCCCATTGCTAATAAAAGCAAGCTTGAGTTTTCTCTCATAAAACTATTATTGTTTATTATGTTTGGAATTTAGAAAGGTTGGTATAAAGACTGATTGACTTGATGGCATATATATTCAAAACTTCGATATTTATCCCTCAAATTCCATAGGCTCTCATACTCGCATGCTGTATGTAACGTTATTTGAAGATTTCAGTTGATTTAGAGGCATGACCTGTACAGGACCTAGAAATATTCCCAGATACATTTTCCACAATACAATTCCCAAAGTCTGTCTACCTAGTGATTTAATGGGCAGTTATCAGGCTACCATCAGGATAGGAAAAATATATATGATTTAAACCCTATGTTGAATCCCAGAATTCAGTGGATAAAAAGTAAAGAAAAAAAGGTACATGTTTTTCTTAATCAAAATTTGAACTATGGGATGAAACACATCTTTGTTTATATATGCTACTGAAATCACATAATTCAATATCTGTACTTATTATAAGTGAGGAAAATGCCAAGTTAAGAGAACTAGGCAATTTAACTCCTGACAGGTTGCATGTGCACTGCGTTTTAAAAGTTCATGTTTAAAACTATAACAATGTGTTTTAAAATAATTAAAACTTGACATATATGAGATGGTGGTAGGAAAGCAAAAGACATTCTATTCCTTGATAACATTTAATAAGGTTGAAGAATAAGTTCTCAATGAAGCTCTGTAACTAGGTCATTCTTAACTACAGTTTGCCTGAAACCATACTATTGAGGTTTTTCTCATATTGAGTCTTGAATTTTCCTGGTTTTCTGGTAGCTAATTACTAGATAGATCTCTATTATATGATGTTTGTGAGAGTCACTGTTTTTAATCCATCAAAGCTGACTTTCTGTTCCATGTAGGACCACTCTGCATCTCCATTGATCCTATGTTGGAAGAATCTGGCTGGTTTTAGCCTAGTTTGAAATCAACATGAATCAAAAAGCATTAAATTAAATTATGGCATCTTAAAATAAGAAGGCAGAAACATTTTCCAGTGGGAACATCTGTTCTTTTAAAGACATCTATAAAAGTTGGTAGGTGGGTAGATTATAGAAATACAAGGCTTAGGTGGAAAAAGTTCCTTTTAATATTTAGAGGGCAATACAAGAGTGTCGTCAGATGTTTGCACAACACACCTGCTGCTCTATTGGGTTTCCAGTACAGACTGGTGTCCAGTGGGAACTCATGGGTAGGTCTTCAAAGCCTATGGTCCCTGGCAAAATCACCTTCTGCCCTCAGACACTCAAAAGCACTTCAGGAATGCTTATTTCAGTTATGTGGAACCCCATGGTAAAGAGGCACGTGGCCTTGGGAAGGCAGGGGTTCCCAGACTTTCCCATCCTAACACAGCTGAGCCTGTGAGAAGACACTCTGCATCTTTAATGCCAATGGCTCCCTAAGGTAAGAAATTCCCATGATTACATGGAGGCAGGCGATCAAGTCTAGATCACCTAGATTACTTAGAGAGACGGTAGGAGGGAGGGGCCTTCTATACACATGGTACATATTGAGAATCACTGGAAGAAAGGGGGAATGACACCAGACAAGTAGCTGACACTAAGGGTTTGAAGAAATCACCTGGATTTGGGGCTCCATTTCTTCACTGGTGAAACAAGGGGATTTGAGACACGTAGTCTCAATATCCCTTCACTCTAAACTCTAATTTCAAGATTCTAACAAAATAGAACTGAGGCTCAGAAGTCTGAGGGAGTGTGACAGGAAAGGATTGATGGCTAAAATCTCTACCAGGCTTAAAATTCTCTAATTCTACCCATTTCTCTAATGGAAGTGAGAATTCTATGGAAAAAAATAACTCACCTTCCATGTGGGCCCTCCTTCTGAAGAGGCACTTAAGCACTCTTTCTGTTTAGAAGAAACTACATCTTCAACAAATAAATTTCAAGAAAAAAACAGAAAAAGAGGAGAAACCTCTAGGTTAATAGAGACTCAAAAGTCACATCACCTAACTGTACCTGGCTTAGGTCCTGGTTTGAACGGTAAAAACACCGATGAGACAACCAGGGATATCTGAAAACTGATTACTGACTGGATATTTGACAATATTAAGAAATTACTGTTAAAATTTTAGTTGTGATAATGGTAGTGGTACTGTTACTACGATTGGTTTTTTTAAAATATTTATTCATTTATTTAGGTTGCGCCAGATCTTAGTTGTGGCATGTGGGATCTTTGCTGCAGCATGTGGGATCCTTTTTTTTTTTAGCTGCGGTGTGTGGACTTCTTAGTTGTAGCACGCGGACTCTTACTTGCAGCATGCATGCTGGATCTAGTTCCCCAAGCAGAGATCAAACCCAGGCACCCCCCACCCAGCGTTGGAAGCACTGAGTCTTACCCAGGGGACCACCAGGGAAGTCTCTGTTGCTATGTTTTTGAAAAGAGTTCTTATCCTTCAGGGATACATACTGAAATATTTACAGATAAGATGATATGATATCTGAGATTTGTTATGAAATAATCTAGTTGGGGGGATGAAAGAGGTAGAGATGAAATACTTTGGCCTTGGTTTATGATTGTGGAAGCTGGGAGATGGATACACATGACTTCCTTACATTTTTATTTTTGAATATGTTGTAAATTTCCCAAAGCAAAATTTTTTTTTTTTTTTTTTGCAGTACGCGGGCCTCTCACCGTTGTGGTCTCTCCCGTTGCGGAGCACAGGCTCCGGATGCACAGGCTCAGCGGCCATGGCTCACGGGCCCAGCCGCTCTGGGGCATGTGGGATCTTCCTGGCCCGGGGCACGAACCTGCGTCCCCTGCATCGGCAGGCGGACTCTCAACCACTGCGCCACTAGGGAAGCCCAAAGCAAAATTTTTTGAAAGGACCTCTTGAAAATACTTACTAACATGTTTTTTTACAATTAATCTACCTTAGTTTCTTTTCAAGAACGATAAACCAACTCAATCAGCCATAAATTCAGTCATCTAAAATCAAGACAGACATTTACCTACCATGTTCTTGGACTACGTATTCACAGTTCAAATGACCAGAGGACAAAGTACTTTTGTACTTTTGCCCAAAATAGAATTACCACAAAAATAATCACTGCAATTATTATTATTATTATTATTTTTTGCAGTACGCGGGCCTCTCACTGTTGTGGCCTCTCCCGTTGCGGAGCACAGGCTCCGGACACACAGGCTCAGCGGCCATGGCTCATGGGCCCAGCCGCTCCTCGGCATGTGGGATCTTCCCAGACCGGGGCACGAACCCGTGTCCCCTGCATCAGCAGGCAGACTCTCAACCAGGGAGCCACCAGGGAAGCCCACTGCAATTATTTATCAGTAGCTTTTCCATTAAATATCTTTTAGATCTTCCTTTTCATTCATGGGAACAATGTCAGAAGAAAAGGCCATACCTCTCAAAGTTATTTTAACTAAAGAATTCATTGGGACTTCCCTGGTGGCGCAGTGGCTGAGGGTCTGCCTGCCGGTGCAGGGGACACAGATTCGAGCCCTGGCCCGGGAGGATCCCACATGCTGCGGAGCGGCTGGGCCCCTGCGCCACAACTGCTGGGCAGCCCCCACTCTCCACAACTGGAGAAGACCCGCACACAACAACGAAGACCCAATGCAGCCAAAAATAAATAAATAAATTTATTTTTTTAAAAAAGAATTCATACTTTTGGAAGAAAGACCTGAGGTCTTCTATTTGAATCTCCAGTTTATTCATCTCTATTAACAGATAAATACTTAATTAAAAGACTATTTTAAGAAAAACTGAACATATCGTAAGCAACAGACAACAGGTTTAAATTCAGAAGACCCACGAAAACACTTCAGAGAGGGGTCCTTATTATTTGTTATATAAAAATTGGAAAAATAGGTAATTCTTGAGGCAGAGCAGGCCCAGAATGTGGTGCTGCTTGGGTACCACTCTTCCCATCTGGCTCTCATCTTGAATATGCTCCACTCCTACCCAGGCAGGACCCACTGGAAAGCATGCCGTGGCTGTCACTGTGAAGGACATGTGTTTTTGCCAGGAAGAGTCACCATGAACATGCAGTAGTGCTTGAGGAACTTACATTCATCATTTAGGATATTATATACAAGTACACTCATCAAATTGAAGACCAGGAGATAGTTCTTAAGAAAGAATGACCATTAACCTATCAACATCTAGCTCTGTAACATATACAGAGAGATTAGGCCAAGCCTCAGTGAAAGCATGGACTCACTCAGAAGTCACTAGCTCAGCAGAACTCTAAGAAAAACATTTCATTAATTAACCATGGACTTTACTGCCAATACCAACAGAACATATTCTAGCATGGTGTGGTGATGGCACCTCTCTCGGTGTAATGTTTGAGTATAAATGGATCTACTTTAGATGTTTATTTATAAATATCCTCTTCAATCTTGAAATAAAATTTCACACTAGAGTTTTCACATAAGGAAATGCAAAGCATAATAAGATGTTTTAAAGCTCAAAGTCCAGTTCTCTGATGGACAATAACTTAGTACATTATAAATCAACTTGAAAGGAAAAAAAAAGACAAAAGATGGAGAACTATTTGAAAGTTCAGGGTCTACAGGAGATAGCACTATACTCCTATGGAAACCAGAGGCTCTAAAACAAGTCCCATAGCACCTGCTGCCCCAGCTCTTCTAAGACTTGGTCAGCTTGACCTATAATTGCTCAAGAAGCACTAGCCCATAAGTTTCTTCACTCATCTTTGTATTCTCAGCAACTACAGACCACACAGAATGTGCCTGGCAAACTTTTGTTGAACGAGGGAATCAGGTGTATGGAGGGCTAGGGGGAAAACAAATGACAGACATGTTCAGAGTGCCCTGGTTTCCTCACCAATTTGTGCTTCCAGGCTAGCTATCATGGCGTACCTAGCAGTGACCTGGGAGAAGTTCCAGGAAAGCTTATATAAATCAAGTATTTGAAGATCAAATGCTTGCTATTTAAACCAGGGGAGTCTGCTATTTAAATGGAATCCATGGTACAGCTACTTGTAATAGGGAATAAGCAACCCCCTTTGTAATGAATACTCATGTTAATATTGTTTGCTTTCAATGGGAGACACCTGGCTCAAATCCACACCTTGCCTCACCATCACTTGAGCAACACTATTTCACGCTGTCTGAAGCTCTCAGTCAGACTAAAAAGGAGATAAAATAAACTGATATAATCCAGCTTTTGGACAACTTTCATCAGTATTGCCTGTACCCTATTTTTAATTTCAGAGGGCAAGAAAGTTCCCCAATAATGGAGCCCTGGAGGGCAGCCAATGCTCCATGGAAGCCAGGCTCTGAGCTATTCAGCTTCCCTTGGTTGACGTGGGATGGACAAATAATACAACAGTCCTTGAATGGGAGCTAGCTGACTGCCAGGTAGACAGCATATCTCTAGAGCACATCTTTAAAGTAAAACCCGAAGCAACAAAGTTGTCGTCTTCCAAGAACTGGTACAGGCACAAGTCCTAGTCGGAGATGCTGGGCATACAGTAGGCATTTGATAAGCGCTTGTTAGTTGGTCCCAAGATAAAAATATGACTCAAGTGACAAGTTTCAGAAGTTCTGGCCATGGAGACAGCTTGAGGCAGAAGGAAAGTCTCAGTGTAGCACTGACTTACAAACAAGAACAGACGTTGCTGTCACCTCTAGTCACCCAGAACAATAAGGGCAGATGGTGGCCAACAGACTGATTTGCTAGTCAAAGGTTTAAAGTTTCACATAATGTTTCATGAATCTAGAGTAGGGTTGTCAGATTTAGCAAATGAAAGTACAGAATGCCCAGTTAAATTTGAATTTCAGATAAACAACGAATGATTTTTAAAGATAAGTATTCCCAAATATTGCATGAGACAAACACAAAAAATTACTGTTTATCTGAAATTCAAATTTAATTGAGTGTCCTGTATTTAATCTGGCACTCTTACTCTAGAGAGAGTAGAAACATACGGTGACCCACAGACCTTACTCCATTACGATTTCTGAAACACTGTTCACAGAAATGCTTAAGGAGTTTAGATATGGACAATGAAGAATCTATTTTCTTAAGAGTGAAAAAAGATGTTCATCAGAGTTGCCTACTCTGAGGCCACAGTGAAGGGAAGGATAAAAGAATAATATAATTAGGACACGGTTTCTCAACCTCAGCACTACTGTCGTTTCAGGTTAGATAATTCTGGCGGGGGAAGGGGGCTGCTGTCCTGTGCATTCCAGGATCGTAAGCAGCATCCCTAGCCTCTCCACCTGCTAGATGCCAGTAGCACACCCCTCCCCATCGCACAGTGAGTTGTGACAAGCAAAAATGTCTCTAGATATTGCCATGTGTACCTTGGGGGCAAAATATCTCCTCTAGTTGAAACCACTGAATTAGAAGAAATGGTCAAATAAACAGAAAGTGTCATATCCATTAACCAACCAGTGGTCATACAACAAAAGATTCTTCTCAAGGGAGAAATTTTCAGCTAGCCCCAGGGCTGCCTCAAGCCCTTAACAAGGATGAGAGGACTAGTCATTTCAGCTAAGACAATCAGAAACCCTTCATCTGCCAGAAGCACTAAAGAATCTTTGGTGAGCCAAGCCGATGAAGCTCTGCATGGCAGTGCACACATCACAGCAAGCAGGGCATCGAACCCAGCCTTTGAAGATGTTCCTTTTAAGTTAACCTCCCTTCCAACTAAACTTTTTCCAAATCTCTTCCTGCCATTTGGAAGTTGAGTGATTCTCAGCTGAAAAGGCCTGTATATACGAGGTGCAGATGGCAGCAGTTACGGCCCTCACCAGATGCTGCAGTCTCTAATTTGATTGAAAGGATATAATTAGACAACAGAAACACTTTAATGAAAGAGCAAAACATGGAGGGAGGGAAGGATTGAAGGCCCTTAACTGATGCCAAAACACCCACCAGTAATAGAGGCTTTGAGTCTGGGGAAAAGGAAGGGGAAAGCCCCTTAAAAGGACAGTCCCCATCCTGTTTATTTCCCCATAGACATAGGAATAGGGATTTTATTATTGTAGATTTCCATCGTATTTTATGTGGGAACAATCTGATTAAAACCAGAAGAAGTCTTTGGAAGAACATCAAAGAAAAACAAATATGGCTTCTGTGGTCATTATTAAAAATATTTTTACCAGCCCAATAATTTTCTTTGAAGATGAATTTTTATAGATTTAACAGCAGCAAGTAATTTACATACTGTGATGACACTGGTTAACAATCCCTACTGTTCTAGAACTACTTGGTCGCCATGTTTTCATCCAACTTTAGGACACCAAGGAACATGGACAGCCATTTAACATTTCTGCTTAAAAGATATAAACTCTAACTCTGTTTACGGTTAGTCCTATAAGTCAATGCCACAACTGTTTTGTATCATCTTTAAAAGTTGCCTATGCTGTTTTTATTATTTCCGAGCTTTCAAACTTTGAGTGAGAATATACTGCTCTGGTTCTAACCAAGAATCTAACCAAACTGAAAGAAATCCAGCCCTCAAAGTCTGAAGTTGCTAATGTGGTGTGACACTGGGGTTTGGAAGCCTCCTCAGCCCACTAGAAGCAGGGCCCCGCCCTCGTGGTAAATTGAACAATAAAAGTTTAATGCTTTGGCTACTTGCCAGGGATTAAATCAGTGGCAAGAAAACTAGAAGCTGGGCCCAGCAGAGGGGCAGCCCTGACAGGGTACGGTTATTAAGTACCCTCTCATAACTGCAGGAGGGAGAGGCAGGCTTGCGTGTGAGGTGGCCTCAAATCTTTTGTCTGTAAAGTACTTCCTAGCCCCAACCTCATTCCTCTTCAAACTGTTGCGAGTCCAGGAGAGGGAGGTGTTTACCTAGAAAGAGGATTAAAAGGGGGATGAAAGGAATTTCTTTAGAGAACGAGAAGGCAGGTTTCTGTGGAGTGGCTATTTTTGAGGAGTATGGACACCCTTCTCATGTTTCTACAACGGCCTCTTTCCTTTCCCTGTTTAATCCGAATCCAGGATAATGTCCCAGAGGTGACGTCTGGGGAAGAAGCACTGCCGTCTTGAGAGAATGACACTGAAGACAACGGAGAGGGGGAAAAAACAGAGTGACCTCAGTCTCCTCTGTTAGACTAATGCTTCCGGGTTCCACCTGGATACTCAAGGTCAAAATGAATGTGGGAGAATGTCAGTCACCGTTCTCACCCATTCACTGTAAGCCAGCCAGAAACTAACCTGCCAGGTGACAAAAGGGGGCTTGAGGAGACCTCACCTCAAAACCTGCATAGGTAGTTTGCTAAGGAACACATTCACTTCCTCCTCTATTATCCTTATTCAGGAGGCAAAAACTAAGAAAAAATTACAGATCCAAATTTATGGCCTCTCCCAAGTGTTTCACATTAACTGTTCCACAGTACAAACTATGTTTGAGTGTTTCACTTTGTTTTTTTTTAAATGTTTTAATTAAAACAAAATAATTATCCATGCTAAGCACACTGTTGTTTTTTAAAGGCCCCTTTAAAAATGACAATAGAACCATTCAACTGTTTAGGAAAGTGATAGAAGTTTGTTTTCTTCTTTTTTTTCTCCTGTTTTTTTTTTTTTTTTTTTTAAATGTCTCAGGGCTGGTGCCACCTGCTGCCTGGGCTTTCCTCTGAGAAACAAATCTCTCAACAGTTTGATCCAAGCAACATCTGCATAGCTGAACAAACAATGGGCTGGTTCCGAGGAAGGCTATATTTTCTTTATGTAGTGCACACTGAACCATACTGAATTACTTTTTAAATTATTTTTTAAAGTCTTATTAAAGATCCAAATGTATGTGTATGAAATTTCCCCCCCTCGATGTTTTTTTTTAAATTGTGGTAAAATATACCTAACACAAAATTTACCTTTTTAACCATTTCTCCCATGTCTCTTAAAGTTAGTTTATAGTAAAAGGTAAAAGGTTCATTCAGCAAGCCTCCTTGTCACTTTTCCAGACCAGTGAACACTGGAAAAAAATCAACACATATGGACCTAGAGCAGGACTTGGTCAAGTCCAGCCTGCAGGTCAGCTCTGGCCCACTGCCTGTTTTTGTATGGCCCATGAGCTAAAAATGCTTTTTAAACTTTTAAACGGTTGAAAACAACCAAAGGAATAGTACTTTGTGACATATAAAAATCACATTAGACTTCCCTGGTGGTTAAGAATCCACCTGCCAATGCAGGGGACACGGGTTCGAGCTCTGGTCCGGGAAGATCCCACATGCCACAGAGCAACTAAGTCCGTGTGCCACAACTACTGAGTCTGTACTCTAGAGCCTGCAAGCCACAACTACTGAGCCCACGTGCCACAACTACTGAAGCCCGCATGCCTACAGCCCATGCTCCGCAATTAGAGAAGCCACCGCAATGAGAAGCCCGCGCACCACAACAAAGAGTTGCTCCCACTCACTGCAAATAGAGAACGCCCGCATGTACAACGAAGACCCAACACAGCCAAAAATAAATAAAATTTTTTTAAAACTGTTAAAAAAATCACATGAAATTCAAATATTGGTGTCCATGTAAGTTTTCTTGGAAGACAGCCACACCTATCCATTCAGTTTGTCTACGGCTGCTTTGCTCTACAAACATGACCTCCCTTCTCTTCATTCTTTGAGATTCTGCAGCTGTTGTACTGCAACAGACAGTACATGGCTCACAAAGCCCAAATTATTTACTGTCTAGCCCTTTACAAAAAATGTTTGCTCACACCTACCTGACCTACAGCCTAAGATGGCATTATAGGCTAAAAAATTCTAAACTAAAGATGGTATATTGCCCATCACCCAAAATTCCTAATCTGTATATTGTGAAGCAATTTAAAGCAATATATTTTACCTTCATCATTTATTGCTTTTGATCCAATATGCTAAATCATAAGTAAGTGTATCAATAATATCTATATTAAGTGTACCAACTTGCTGTTTATTAGCAGGGAGCCTAAATTGAACTTCTTTTTGCTCTAAGATTTATAAAAGGTCTCACTGCATATCTCAAACACTTAAACAGCTTTGTCGAGGGGCCAAAAATTTTCACAAAAAGATCAGAGTTCTTTGATGCCAGGTCAGTTTTGACAGTTTCCTGTTTCTTAAAATACATAAAAGTAACTGGTATGCACGTTAGTCCCCTTCACTCATCTCAGCCCCTGGGTTGTATACAGGTAATTCCATACAACATTAATGGACTCCCCAAGAGGGATAAGGTCCTGTACAGTATGAAGCTCTCACTGTTAACTGAACTCATAGGTTTTATGGCAAGACACACTGCTGTCTAATGGGACAAATTCTACAAGAGCTGGAGGAGAATGAGCATAAAAGGCTGTTCACAGCAAACATAACCAGAGTTGAGACACTCTGTTGACACACACCCGAAAGCCCCTAAATGTGGTGAAACACCCAAGCAGGTACATGCCTTAGGCGGAAAACTCAGAGCTGAAGTCCATGCAGTCTTCTCTGCTCTTCCTACCTCTTGGCTGTCCCCTGCAGGTCAGTAAATTCCAGATGGGAGTTCACTTCAGAAAGCCCATCAGCCCACGGCCCTGGCTGCCTTCCTCCTTGAAAAGGGAGTCTAGATTCCACCACTAACCTCTACCTTCCTCCTTATCAGTTGTGAAGGAAGGGGGAGAATCTCAAAGAATGAAGAGAAGGGAGGTCATCTGGGGTTGGCTACACACTGTAATTAGAAGTAGCACTGATAGGGAATGAGCTAACTTTTTATAAAGTCAGCATTCAAAAATGCAAACCACCAGTAATTTAAATATTACAAAATTATGCAGAATATAAGTATTGAAATAATTTTTTCCATCCACAAAATTTTAGAGAAAATTACAGTATCAAAAATATGAAATGTCAAGTTTGGCATATCCTCAGAGTAAAACGTGTTTTTTATTGGAAACGATTTTTAAAAACTAGTGGGTAGGCTCTAGACAGGATGTGATGCTGAAGACCATGTGGTACCTCCCTAAAACTGCCTCTGGAACCAAAGAGGAGACGTCACAAAGGCACTGATGTACTAGGATGGGAGGGAAAAAAGCTGGTGAGGCTCACTGAATTGGGAACATGGGCCACTTATCATAAATCATTTCACAATGGTTATTTATTTGTCCCTACCCCAGACTCCAATAAAAGCACACACCAAGGTTTGAGGTTCAAACTACATAAGAGCTGCTGCATTTGACCCTTCCAAGCAAAGCAAAGGTGCCTGAGGAGAGGGTCCCACCTTCCAACAAGCATAAGCACACAGCTGGCTCACTGAACACTTTTCAGAGCTATTACTCTGCCCTTTCCCGGAGAGGAAACAGTTTATTTCCACCCATACCTCTCTCTCCATAGAGAACATTAAATCCTGACCACACATATGGCAAAGTGGAGCTAAGGGGTTACTAGGTTACAGTTATGTTGACATATCCTGGCTCTCAGAAAGTCCCTCCTTCATTCCCCACATACAGCAAACAGTAGAAGTGATCAAACTTCTGCACAAGTTTTTGTAGTTGTCCCCTAGAAGGCCACTGATCACTCAGAAACCACTTCCTGAGCCTAAGGTTTATAGCACTTGGAGAGCCCCCTTCTACCACTCTAAAGCCAAGCTTTGCCTTTATCAGGGATTAATCAGACTGGAAGCTCATAGCATTCCCAGGGCAAAGGAGGTGTCCAGCACTTGGTGAACCGTAAAGCACTATAAAAAGAAGTATTAAATACGTTTAGTGACTGCCTGCTATATGTGGGTGTGTTACCTGCAGTACATCATTTAATCTTCACAACACCCTGCAAGGGAGTTATCATCATCCCTCCTTCACAGATGAGGAAACTGAGGCTCAGAGAGCTGAAGGTACAACCCAAAGTCACATAGTAAGTGACAACACTAAATCCTTATCTTTATCACAAATCCAAGCTGGTAAGTAAACAAAGCAACTTGGAGTTTTCTTTCATCAGCAAAATCCTGTCTCTCCAACATCACAGTCTGGGACTTTGGGTGGAGAACCCAGAGGCCGGTGTTCTTACTTCAGCAAACCTGGTAATGCACTTTTGCCGTCCCTTCCATTAATGCCGAACTCTCAACACCTGAACAACTTGCGGACAAATGTACCTGGGCCAGACAACGCCCCCTTGCCTGCTCTTCAACTTGGAGAGTTCTGTTACAAGGAAGGGTGTGCGGGCAAGCTAAGCAAAGTCCCAGCTTCCATCCTGGTCTAGGGCCCCACTTGGGGAAGACCTGGCCTTGACCTTGGCCTGGGGAGCGGGTTACCCTGTTTAAAGTGGGGGCCTACTGGGGAAACGAGTGCTCTGCACTGCACTCTCAGGATAAGCACCCTAAGCTCTGTAGGGGAGTTTCCCATCACCCCTTATTTTCTTCCCCTCTCCACGCTGGACCTGCACCGAGTCACGGGGAAGTTCAAAGCGGCCCCGGTGGGGTGGGGGATGGCTAGGGAGGGAACGTTCTGGCTGGGTAGAGCCGGTCGTCTCCGGACCCAGGTCTACCTCTAGCAGGGCGGGCAGGTCAACTTTACTCTTCTCGACTTGTACTCAGATATTAGTGTTGGGCAAGCGGGTGCAGCCGGGACCAGGCAGAGGGGCTGGGCGCCCGCTCCTGTCGCCTCCGCACCCGCTCGTGAGCGGGCAGACGCAGGGTTCGCGGGCGTGGGTGGGAGGGGGGACTGGGGGCGTTGTTGTGGGGCTTGCGGAGGGGATCCTGGCCCGGGATGTCGCTGAGGGGCTTGGGGAGGGGGGGCAGCGTCTTAAGGCGGGGTGGGGGAGCGTCCCGGCCCGGGGGGGAGTTGCTGAGGGACTTGAGCTGGAGGTGCCGGGTCCTGAGACAGAGGAGACATTCCCGGCCGGGGGCACGTCGCTGAGGAGCCTGGCCAAAGGGTCTGGGTTGTACTGAGGCAGACAGGGCGCCGGCCGAGGGCGTAGCTGAGGGGTCTGGGGGAGTCCCAAGTCCTGAGGAGAGGGGCCGCCCCGTCTGAGGGGCGTCGCTGAGGGGCTGGAGAAGGAGTCCCAGAAGGCAGGGGCGAGGGAGCTGGGCCCCCCGGGCGGGCTCCGCGCAGGACAAGCAGAGCGAGGGGTCGGGGGGGGGGGTCGCTCACTCACCGGGTCTGGGGCTGAGGCCGGGGCTGGGCGCGGGCCGGGCAGCCAGCGTGAGCGCGGCGGCGGAGAGCAGGGCGAGGCGGGCGGCGGGCGGCGCCATGGGCCGTCAGTGCGGGGCCCCGGGGCGCGGCCCGGGGGAGAAGGGGCAACGCAGGGAGCCGGGGGCGGCCATGGGAGCGGGACGCTAGGCTCGAGCGTGGCCCCTCCCCGGCCGCCCGGCCGCCCCGCCCCGGCCCGCCCTCCCCAGCGCCGCCACCGCCCCTGCAGCCTGCGGCCCGCCAGGCTCCGCCGCGAGGCCCGAGGGGCGGAGCCGACTGCGCACGCCCGCCTCGCCCCGCCCGCGCCTGCCACTCACGCTCCAGGCCCCGCCCACATCCCTCTGCACCTGGGCCCGCCCACCCGCGGACCACTTTCTTGGTCGGTTCGAGAGGCGGGGCCAGCAGGTGAGGGGCGTGGCCTGGGGCACAGCCTCCGAGTCCACAAGCGGAGGTTTGACCCGGCTGGACCGGGCCAGGCTCCCAGTGACGCCTGCTCCACTCTCACTCGGGTCGTGACCCACACGCGGGCTCAGCCGCAGCCGTAATAGAACAGCAGTTTGCAAACCGCTTTTCCCTGCTTGGCTCATCACAGCGGTTTAAAAAAGGGTGCTCTGGAGTCAGCCTGTCCGGGTTCATATCCCACTTGATCACCTGTAAAATCTTGGGCGAATTTAAAAGAAAAATAGGTCTCTTACTTCAATTTCCTTATCTGTTAAAATGGGGACGTTGACAGCAATTACTCCCAAAGAGGTTGTACCAAATGAGACAATGCATGGAAACTTTTACACACACACAGTAGGAGCTTAGAAAATGTTGAGTTCCTTTCACCATCCCAACTTTTGCAGCCACAAAAGAGGCAGCATACTGAGCCCCGGTTCCGAATCCTATCGCACATTTTTTGTCAGCTGGGACAAGTTTCCTGCTCTTTGTCATCTGCAAAATAGGAATATTAAAAGGTCTTGGGCTTCCCTGGTGGCGCAGTGGTTGAGTCCGCCTGCCGATGCAGGGGACACGGGTTCGTGCCCCGGTCCGGGAAGATCCCACATGCCGCGAAGCGGCTGGGCACATGAGCCACGGCCGCGGAGCCTGCGCGTGCGGAGCCTGTGCTCCACAACGGGTGAGGCCACAGCAGTGAGAAGCCCCCGTACCGCAAAATAATAATAATAAATGCAGTAAAGAGAATATTTTTTTTTAAGTCTTCACAAGATTAGATTAGATTAGATAGATGCAAGTAAACCGCCCGATACCAAGAAAATCCAGAAGTGGGTGGGGCAATGGTGCTTTCTTAGAAACCGCGATCCCGGGACGCAGAGAGCGCGTGGCTCGCTTAAACTCTCGGCCCAGCGTGGCCTCACTCCCCCACAAGGTCTTCCGTGCTCGCCCCCGGGGTCTGTGGTGGGCCTCTCTCCTCCCCCGCACTCCCCGAGGCAGAGATTTTCCTTCGGCTCCAGCCTAAACCGCCGCGGTGACGCCCCGCGGGGCAGGTCCGGGCAGTGTGCCGGGCGCTTTTAAGTCCCTGGTCCCAGACTTGCAAGTGCGGGCCTGTGCCCGGCGCGGCGGCGGAAACCTCAGCCCTCCTGTGCTGACTCGCCGCGCCCTGATTGGGGCTGGGCTGTCCCCTGCCCGTCTTAGGTGCACCGGCCCCTTCGCCCCCTTGCCATTCCCCTCGCCCGGTCCCAAGACCCGCTACCTCGCCCCCAACCATCCCCCCATCCCAGCTGCTCCCAGAGCTGGGCCCCAAAGGCGCAACTACTCCCAGGAGGCTTCTTGGCTCCATCACACCACCCACACGACCCAGTACCACGGCAAGAGTATGCTTGTTCAATCACAGTTTTCCCTGGGTCATTACCAAGGTCGAGAATCCTCTGGCTCCTTATTGGAGCAGGGGGATGCCCTCCACATCCCACCTGGTGTCTCCCACTCTTGCTTACCTTCTCCTGCACCATTTTGGGCCCTTCCCCACCTCCAAAATCACCTCCTCCAACATAACCTGGGAATGCTTCAACTCTTAACTTGCACCCTCCCAGGCAGGAGGTCCTAGAAGGAGAATAAAATGGGGAGATGCAGGTAAAACCATCAGCACAAAGCAAGTACTCAGTAAGCGTGATTCCCCCTCCATTCAACAAATATTCAGTGAGGAGCCTGTCAAGAGCACCCGCAAGACAAGAACTTACACTCCTAGATCTGACACTCAAACGGAGGGGAGAGGCCAGTCGACCAACAGGAAAATAATGTGAATTTCAGAGAGCAAACAGTACTACAAAAACAAGAAAATGATGATACTGACAGAGGGTACTCTGTGGACTGTTTTAAATAGAGTGCCGGGAAAGGTTTTAGCAAAGCGGGACACAGCTGTCTACAGTTTACAAGGTCCTTTCATATCTCATCCTAGTTTCAGAGGAGGAAGTAAGAAGAGGCAGATGGGGGGTGGGTTCGAAATCAGGTTTATTTGGCCAAGTCTGAGGATTTATGCCTCATGGTAGTAGCTCCCATCTGTCTTACTGCCCTGCAGAAAGGCACTCCTGTTGACTGGGTACCAGCCCCCTTCCTTTATTCTGCTCTCTTGGCCTTTTGTAACCAGAATGGGCTACAGTGAAAAATGAATGAAAATGTGGGGCCCGTTGTTCAAAATTTTTAAGAATTTCAAGATGGTGACAACAGAGCATTAAACCAAGCCTGAGGTCCTTCTAAGCTCGGGGGCCTGTGTCATTAACTACACACACCCCTGAAATGTTGCAAGCCCATGAAAGCTGGCTTGTACAACAGAGCTCAGAAATAGTGTGCAAGCTCCTGCCCCCACTGACTGCCATGAGAAACATCTCTCTAGCTGTCCCCAGCCCTCCCTCCCCTCTTTTCCAGCGTAAAGCCCAGCACAGGTGATGGAAACAGCACACAGAGGCTAAAAATACAACCGAGCAGGTCTAGGTCAGGGCACGTAATGGCTCAAGGTCTTTGCTCAGTTATGTGGTCCCTGGCCCTGGCAAGGAGCTGCCTGAGATATTCATTTCAATACTTCACATGCCTCAGTCCTTAAGCAGCTTTATTTCATGGAAAGAGTGAGGGCATTGACTGTAGCCCCTGGGCCTCCAGGAAGATATTGGTGTCTGTCTGTCTGTCTGCCGGCTCTGCAGTCAGGCCCTTGGATTCCTCTTGAGGGCAGCAGGATTTGCCAAGAAGCTGAGAGATCTCAGCTGGTGGAGTTTGGGCGATCCTGGTATCTTTGAAACTCCAGCTGGGGTGATTTCTGCTCAAAGGGCAGTCATGTTGTGGAGAGAGCACTGGATGAGGAGTCTGATTATAATAACAAGAATAGCAAACCTTTACTGAGGATTTTACTAAGCTTTCAGCAGTGTGCAATGTTTGTCATCACATTTCTCATGTGACGGTAGCCCTATGAGGGAGGCACTCTTACGAGCCCCCTCATACAGAGAGGTTAAATGGCTTGCTCAAAGGTTGCCTAGTGGTGGAGCTGGGCTATGAACCCAGGCAGTGGGACTTCAGGACCCTACTCCTCATCACCGTGGTGAATTGCCTTCTTATCTTTATGGGGTTCTAGCAACCAATGCCTACTGAGTGGTCCAGGGCTGGGATTAGGGTGAGGCAAGTGAGGCATTGGCCTCAGGCACAAGATTTAAGGAGGCCCCCCAAAACTCAGTACTCAAGACAAATATTTAATCAATTTTTAAATATATTTAATGGACAGTGTTTTAATGCAATATCTTTAAAAACTCTAAATGAATGTCAAAAAATTAATGATGAACAGAATCTCAAAACTTTAAATAAAAACAGGACCTAGATTCCTGATTTTCCTTTAGCCTCAGGCTCAGCACTGATCCTGTTTTCCAGGTTCTGGGTCAGGCAACTAGTGATGGAAAATTCAAGAGAAGCAGTAGTTAGTCTGTTCTGATGGGGGTGAAGGGAGAAAAAGAATTTGGTTTTGAACATAACAAGTTAGCAGTGTCTGTGGGGAATCCAGGTGGCCACATCTGAGAACTCAGAGCCAGGTGAGAAGAGGCGGCAGGATGGGCAGGATACATCATTTCACATACTTGGTCCGTGATAGGTGTGTATTCAGCACATGTGGTCTAAATCACTGGTCCTCCGAGTTTGCATCATGGTTCAGGAATCTTTTCAAGTTCTCTCATCCAAAGTTTTTCTCTTCTCTCCTAAAACTTCTACATAACAAACCTCAGACGTGTTCCCATATGGGTGTGGAAGTTTACTTGCTTGGGTGTTAAAATAAAAACATCTTCTGAGGAAATTAAAAACAACTAAATTCCACTAGAATTTGGGGGTGGGGCATGAAGGAGGACGATGAGAATTCATATAAATTGGCTCAATTTCCTCTCTTTTTTAAAACTTTTTTTTTTTTTAATTTTTGGCTGCATTGGGTCTTTACTGCTGCATGCAGGTTTTCTCTAGTTGTGGAGAGCGGGGCTGCTCTTCAGTGAGTGTGCGGGTTTCTCATCACGGTGGCTTCTCTCCTTGCAGAGCACGGGCTCCAGGCGTGCAGACTTCAGTAGCTGTGGCGCGTGGACTCGGTAGTTGTGGCTCGCCGGCTCTAGAGCACAGGCTCAGTAGTTGTGGCACACGGGCTTAGTTGCTTTGCAGCATGAGGGATCTTCCCTGACCGGGGCTCGAACCCGTGTTCCCTGCATTGGTAGGCGGATTCTTAACCACTGCTCCACCAGGGAAGCCCGGCTCAATTTCCTCTTTATTCACTGACCCTCCGGAAAGAGAACAGGAGCTCAGAGAAATTAAAGAGAAGAGTGGTAGTAGAGGAGAAAAAGAAAGAAGAAAGATTATCAGAGCTAAAAATACATTGAGCAGAGACTGGGTAAGCATCAGAGAAAGGCAGATGTGTTTCCAGATAGAAGCGGTGGTTTAGATATGTCAGGAAGAACAGCTCCAAAGGATGGGTGGAAAATAAAGGTTATTTAGACTGATCTCAGCAGAGTGAAAAAGGTTCATTGGCGAACCAAACTCAGGAACAGGACTTTCAGCAACATGGAAGCCCTACGACCTCAGCCCCAAGGTCTCTGGATCGAGTGTTGGCACCAACAATGGAAACCCTTGCCATGGTTTCAGGACCCTGGATCAAATAGAGTCTTTCCATCCTGACTTTATACTTCTGAACAACCTTCAACAGAACAACAACCTCTATTAAAGACTAATTACTTTCCTTAGTGTATCCTTAGGTACCCGCTTCCCTTTCCATCTAACAAAGCAGGGATATTCGGGACAACTTCTAAAACCAGGGGGAAATGTAGCTCCTGTAGATACATCACCTCTGTAAGGTTGATGAATCTGACAAATGTTTAGTGAAGATGGATCATGGGAAAAGAAATGTCATGATACCCAAGTCAGATCAGAATCATCCCCTGTTTCAAGAGGCTGATTGCTTGACAAAGATTTACTGCATGGCACAGGGAACTATATTCAATATCTTGTATTAACCTATAGTAGAAAAGAATCTGAAAAACTATACCTCAATTAAAAAAAAAAAAGAGGCTCATTGCTTGGCCTCATAAACCAGATGGCACACAACTAAGGACCTGGGATGAAGTTCCTATAAAATGTTAGGTTAAGTCACTCAGACCATGAGCAACAGAGGCTCAAGAAGGGGTCAGATGAGTGAATTGGCCATAATATTAATAACATTAGGGACTTCCCTGGTGGTCCAGTGTTTAAGACTCCGTGCTTCCACCACAGGGGGCGTGGGTTCAATCTTTGGTTCAAGAACTAAGGTCCTGCATGCCTCACAGCACAGCCAAAAAAAAAAAAAAAAAAAAAAAAAAAAAAAAAAAAAAAAACCAACATTAATTAGAACTTTATTTACTGAGCTCTTACTCTCTGCCAGGAGACATGCCAAGTGCTTCACATGCGTTGTCCCATTTCGTCCTCATAGTGATCCTGGGATAGGCACTCCTACTATCCGCATTTCACATATGAGGAAAGTAAGGCTCAGAGATGTGAATTCACTTGCCCATTGAGAAATGGATCTGGGATCCATCAATAGGACTTGATGTGGTCCGTGCCCAGGTGTGGCACATGGATGGGCCAACCAGATGCAAGGCAAAGTGTCATAGCGTAGCTCTGAGTGGGTAAGAGCAAAGGGGTTAGAGACCCTGGTTGGGTTGAGTCCAGCCTTTGTTGGTTACTAGCTTTTGGGCCTGAGGCATGGTCCTTGAGCAACTGGACCTTTAGTTTCTTTTCTTTTTAAAAAAATTTTAATTAATTTGTTTATTTATGTATTTATTTATGGCTGTGTCGGGTCTAAGTTGCAGCATGCAGGCTCTTGGTTGCGATATGGTATGGGCTTCTCTCTAGTTGTGGTGTGTGGGTTTTCTCTCTCTAGTTGTGGCACGTGGGCTCCAGAGCACGTGGGCTCTGTAGTTTGCAGCATTCGGGCTCTCTAGTTGAGGCACAAGAGCTCAGTAGTTGTGGCATGCAGGCTTAGTTGCCCTGCAGCATGTGGGACCTTAGTTCCCCAACCAGGGATTGAACCCACGTCCCCTGCATTGGAAGACAGATTCTCTACCACTGGACCACCAGAGAAGTCCCTGACCTTCAGTTTCTTCATCTATAAAGTAGGGATGGCAGCAGCACCCAAACTCATGCAGAAGACTGTCAGTAGCATTTGGTGAGATGATGTTGGTAAAGTGTTGTCTGGAACCATGTTTGGACTACAGTGAGCATTCAATCAACACAGATTTTACTGAAATAGGAGAAATAGCACAGGCCAAATTACCCTGAGTTATTTCTAAGGAACGTGAGGCTTACTACTAGGGCAGGATCAATGGAAGGGAGTTACACAGAAGGGAGAGAAGGTAGAATTGGTTAGAACCTGAAGAGTCTGTATCAGCTGCCATCTGTGTGAACAGCTCTGTGCTAGAAGGAGATACTGAGTGCTCCCTGAGTCAAAGGCCTAGGAAGGTAAATACATTTGAATGTCTGGAAAGAGGTGGTGTGGGAAAGCCAACCTCAAGATGGGGAAGGAGAGAAGGAAAGCAGAAGATCAGCTCCATGTACCATTCTTGCCCTTCTGTCCCTGCCATGTGGAGTAAAGGCAGACCGTAGCCCCAGAGCCTGGTGGCACTTCTCCAGGGTTCACTGGCTTTGAAAGGATGCCTGCCTACCCGGTCTCCAGATGTCTGCAAACCCTTCCCAAAGACAAACCCTTTCCAACGCCCAGCTCTAAAACTGACCCACCTCTTGGGAGGTGAGGCCAGAGCTTACCACTGAATGGACCCCACTGTCCTCCCAAAGGTCTGTGGGTCCAGATGCCGACGGCCTGGTGGTGGTTCCACGGCGGCCTGTGGTGCGGTCTGCCTGCGACTTTGATTCACTCCAGGGACAAAAAAATCAAACAGGCAACGCATGTGATTCCAGGAACTCCTGCCAGACTCATACTATGTTTTTCCACCATTTTGCTCTCCTCCCCCCGGAGAGGGAGCCTCCTTTGGCATTCTGTACATGAAAAATCAAAACCACCAACAGGGCAGGCACCTGATAAGGAGATAGGCATTGCCCAAGAGTTCCCAGGAAGAGGCGTCTTTGTTCTTGTTTCAAGCCCTTGACACCGCTAACAGCTCTAATTACTGCATTTGCCATGGGATGTAAAATAAAACCGCATTCCAGAAACCATGTATTCTCCCTGGGAGAGACATGCGGGCAGAGGTGCCCAGGGCTGCAGGAACGTGTTATTTCATTTCTGGTCCCTAACCTTGGCAGCTATTCTGAGAACTTAACAGTACCTTCTTTATGTGCACGGAGAAGGGCCCTTTCGCACCTGTAAGGATGCATCTCGCTACCTGTATCCACAAATCTGGTCTGCATATTTGACTACATTGCATGAAAAGTGTGCTTCTTAAGAATGTCAGAACCTTCAAAATTCACCCGCGCCATATTGGGGAAAATGAGGGCTTGAGAAGTTCCTGAGGCTGTAAGCACAAGAAAACAGAACTTCTTCCAACATAATTTAATTATAAAAATCTGATGATGTAACACCTACCCACACCCACATCACAAACCAAAGTGACATCACAAATACTAGAGATAATGGTTCAAAACTGCATGAGAGCCAAAATCTAAACAAACAGCAATTTGCCCATACATGACTGAGGCAGAGAAAGACAGGTGATAGAAGTATTAAAACAGAACAAAACAAAGCAGAAAAGAGAAAACGGGAAAAGAAAATACATATTTCTTCCCCCTACTAAGCTAACTAAAATAAAATTTAAGGCAACCGAAATATGGTAAGGTGATTTTATTTTATTATAGATGACATTTCCTAGAAAGCCAGGTCTCTTTTAAGTGTGTGATTCTAATCTATCCAAATTGTTCTCTTGTTCTTGGCTGGTCCCGAGAAATGGAGGCCAGCATCATATACATTGCGTTTTTGCCTTTTTAGACCCAAGAGTATATTTCCCTGCTTAGCAGCTTTTCTTGGCTCATGGCAGTCTGGTTAGAAAGTGATTTCAGGGCTGGGCATGATTTTACCTGCTGTCATTTCTGGGTTGCAGACTAGTTGAGGAGTGGCTACAGCTCCCATAGGAAGCTTGAGTGATCCCATCTCCCATTCCTTTCCTGACATGGGTTCCCTTGGCTTTCCAGGGGATAGAAATGGTCTTTAATTCCTTATAAATGCTACCTGACCCTCCCTCCACTTCCAGCCCAAGCATGCTATGTTCTTTGAGAACCTGACCATCACTGTGACCTTGCGAAGTTCTACTGCTTCTCTACTTGGTACAAAAGGTTTTGGTGAGCAGGAGAGAGGTTGTGCAGAAAGATTTCTAAGAGCTGTGTGGAAGGAATGGCCTAAAAAGATGTTAATGCTTTAACTCCAAAATAGACCTTCTAGTCTCTGCTTGAGAATTGGCCTTTTTTATTCCTTTTCTCCCTTTTATATTCTAGCATCCAATCTCTGTGAGACGAGATCCCAGCAACCCCACCTATGGACTCTGACAGTCTATCTTACTGACCAACCAGGCTTCAGGACTGCTATGTGGACTCGCCAGCTCTCACCAACATCTGGACAGCCAGAAAGTGTGCAAAGCAGAACATCAATGCTCCCGTACCAGGTACCACCTCTTCTTGGGAAGTTGTAAAGAACCCATTAACTGCCAGTTCCTTCTCCCTGGTTAAACTGTTGCTCAGGCAACAAATGAAGGAGAAATGCTGCCCAGTACCATGCAAGTTTGGAGATGCGAAATCTGCAAAGAGATTAAAGCCCAAGGACGATTCAGCAACGAAAGCCGCCCAGTGGGGTGGGATAAGAAACTCCATCAGTTCCAAGAGCAAGTGGCCCGTGGGGCAGTGGCCAGGCTCACCCAGGCACAGGAGGCCTGCAGGAGGCATCAACGAGGTAGGTGATGGCTGGTGGTGGAGAAAATGTGATGGGGTGGGGAGAGGGAAAGGTAAGCTAGGGCTTCATGCCAAGAGAAGGAAACCCTGAAGTTAAAGACAGGATTGTGGGGGGTCATGATGGGGCTGGGGGTGTGATTTAGTGGAGAGAGGACAGATCTGGGGTCCTACATATTTCTCCTTTGCTCAGTTTGAGAGGAGGATAAAGTGGCTTTCAGAAGTGGAGACAAAAGAAACTTGACGTGAAGCGAAAATGAGGATGGGAAAGGTTCAGATGCACATGCTTGAACCCCAGAGCTGAGCCACAGACCTGGCCATGATCTTCCACATGGAGAACTTGGCGTCCAGAGGCCTGATCTGAGTCCAGCTCCATTAGTCCATGGTGGCCAGCAGAGCTCAGAATGCACCTTGGAGCTAGGTGGTCAGTGTTCAAATCCCAGCTCTGACTGTAATTGAGGGGGACCGTGGGCTCAGTCTCTTTCTACCTTGGTTTTTGTCTATAGGATGTGGAGAAACAGCCCTTCCCTCACAGGGTTTCATGAGGATGAAATGAGTTAATGCATGCAAAGGGCTTTTGAGCAGAGCCTGGCACAGAGTAGATGTTTAAGGTCCTGGGTGGCACTCAGTAGGTGATAGCCGTGGTCCACCTTCTGGCTGTGTGGCCTTGGGCAAACCAATTCCAATTTCCTTGCCTTTAAAGCTGTCTCCTGCTGACCTTACAGGGCTGTGGGGAAACGCTTGCAGCGGTATCCCTGAAGGAATTCGGTAAACTAGAACATGCTAGACAAATGTTGGTTGTGGCTGTAACCAAGACGTGGGGACACAAATCCCAGATAATTATCCTGAGCTCCCTTCTCAAGTTTTAGCTTTGACTTCTCTGCTTTCTTCCTGGCTAGCGTAAAGAAAGTTCAAAGGAGAAAAAAGTAACACTCTGCCAAGATCCTGAGAGCAGATATGCTGAACAGATATGCTGAACTTGGGCTGCCACCCAAGTGCTACCCCGGGACATTGGGACAGTGTCCTGGAAGGGCCGAGCCTCACTTCCGGAAACCAGGAAGAGACAGCAGTTGTCGGAGGATGCATTAACCATCCATGGCCTCCGCATAGAGGGCCACCGGGCTCTGCACCACACAGTGGTGGAGCCAATGCTGTGGAATCCGGTACAGTTTGGAGCTGGGCAAGGCCATCAGAAAAAAGCCCTGGGAGGCTCTTTGCAGCCAGGCTGCCACCCCTGAAGGTGCTCAGAAGGACCCACTGCCAGGCAGGAAGAGGCCAGAGGTCCACGAGGAGCCTGCTCCCAAGAAATGGCCCAAGTTAAAGAGCGAGAAATAGGGACAGGAGCTCACAGGATTAGGGTATTCTCTGCTAGATGTCTGAAGAATAAACACCACTTTGCACCTTCCTCGCGACCTCAGAGTACTTTACAGATCAGTGACTACCCTCCCCGGGAAACAAGACAGATGGTACGAGATTCACATTAGACTCAGGGCCCCCCTCCACCTCCATGATTTGATCATTTCCAGGCTGGATGCTTAAGCTTTTTTCCTACAAGTCCCTATTCCTTAAAGAGGGCCTGGAGGGCCTCAGTCTTCCAGATAGGAAAAGGCTTGGCAGATGAAGTCGATGGTTATACCCAGTTTACAGTCCCTATGTTTGAAAAGTGGACTGCTGGGATTGAGCACCATTCCCCCCATAGGGCTGAGCAGAAAACCTATCGCCACCTCAGGGACATAATCTCAAACGCTGTCTCTCAGATGCTTTCCCAGACACCACCTGGATCCCCAATAACCTGAACTCTGTGTTAACAGGAGAGGAAATTACACAGATGCTCCCATGAGTGAGCTGATGTTATTAGGTACTGCTTCACGCAGACCTCTCCTTTGTGGAATCTGTAGACCTTTACCAAATAGAGCAATGACAATATATAACATGTACTTGATAAAATTGTATTTTTTTTACAGTCATTTGTACAATTTGTTACAAAACCATAGAAGACTACAACTTGTTTTAAATCATTTTTGGTCGGCAAATATGTAAAATCTGTGTGCAATTATCATGTATTTACAGGGCCTCATGTTAGTCATTTTCAATGATTATTCCAACGTCACACTCTCAACATAAGACATGGCTTAAGATAAATATATTAGTAAATAAATATTCTGAGAACATATTTCCATAAATGAAATGTGCTGCTATACATATACAGAATATACATAAGTTGTTTTCTAGCCTTTAAAACATTTTTTTTTAATGGTAATGTTGGAGAAGGAGCCCTTAGACCACTTTATTACAAAATCTTTACAGCAAAGTCTTTACAAAATATCTTTTAAGTGCTATGGGAGAAATTTTTTAAAAAACATTTAAAAATAGTGCCTTGTTAGACCAACACAATAAGAGTTTATATAAAGAATAGAAAAAGGCAGTTCTGTTTAAAAAATAATACTCTTGATTAGTAATTATTTTTTAGACCTCATTTAAAAAGCATTAGTCCTGCATGAGCTTTGAGTAGGAACTAGCAGCACATAAGGGAGGGTGTGAGTGGTGGACAGCAGAGTGGTAGACATGTCATAAAATGGAGTGGGTTAGGGTTAGGGTTAGGGTTAGGGTTAGGGTTAGGGAGAGGCAAAGAGACGGAGAGTGAAGGCCAGCATCCTGGGGCTGTGTCTACTACAAAGAGGTACCTTTGGACCTCTGTGGACCAGAACTCCCAAACCCCCATTTTTAACTGGTTCTAGCACTCTTCAGTCTACATGGCTGTCCTACACCCAAGGCTGGGCCATGACACCACGCCCAACGGTCACATTCCTGCGTGTGTGTGTGTGTGTGCGCGTGTGTCTCTCAATGGAAGATGTGATGCTCCCAGTTTCTATAGCTATATAACTCCCACATGCCACTGAGAGGCCACCGAGAAAAGGTCCTTGTCATCATTATTGGAGTCTTATGACTTCAAAGAAGACATTTCTTTTGATTTGAATGGTGAGGCGATATAGTTGGTCACCATACTCTGGTGACCCAACACAAATTTAAGACAACGGCTGAGGTTTAAAGTCTGAAAGTTTCATTTTTCTGTTTCTACCACCCTATAAACTATGAAAATTAAATGTGGTTTTTTTGGCCATCTGTAGTTACTGCACTTTCAAATGAAAATTGGACTCATTTATTTTAATAAGCCCAGTTGAAGCCACATGCTCTCCTCATCTATTTATTGCTTAAGGCTGCTGAGGAGTGGTTTTCCAGCCAGGGCTAAAGAAAGCCACTTTGGGGGTATGATTTCAGACAAGGAAGATAATATGCACTCAAAGGTATTAAAAACAAACAAACACAAAGCCACAAACGAACAAACAAAATCTCAACAATGAGAAGCTGCTTTTTGTAGTTCACGTTAGAAGCCATACCCCCCACCCCTTCCCTAAAACCACAAGATGCAAGCTGCTGTCCTCAGCAGCTGCTACTCCTGGCCCGAGGAATAAAGGCGGCCCAGATCACGTGTCATTCATGGGGCTCAGGCATTTCGCACACCCTCGCCAACAGGTGTGCTGGGCACAGGCGGTGCTGGGGGTGGGGGCAGCCCCCAAGGGACTGCACCTCAGAGGCTGGACGACAAATCTCACCACAGTGAGCTCCTTAATGGCAAACAGCTCTATCATTTGATGCTGGAATTTCTTTCTGACAAATATTGGCTGGAAGTAAGTAAATTTCCTCATCACAGGCTGGGGTTTTTAAGAAAAAGGGATTCAGTAAGATTCTCATTCAAAACGTGAGATGTGGACCCTGGGCTGACCTTCCCCTGGGCCTGACTGGAGAAGAGCCGTCACAGTCCCCTGGCAGCCCACGGTGGGTCTCTGTTTCCCCACCTACAGGGGGCCAGGACTCAAGGCTCCTATTCAGCAAATGAGCATTTCAGATGACAAGAAACACCAGCTGAATAAATGAATAAACAGAAGTGACCAGAAGACTTAGCGAACACAAGGGCTAACAGAAGTGACCAGAAGACTTAGCGAACACAAGGGCTAATGTAATTGCTTTCCTCTAAAAAACTTTTTTAATAACAAGAAATACATTGGACAAAAAGGATAACGATCCCTGATCTGAAATAGCTTTAAATAGATTCTCCCTTTTAAAATGGAAACATCTTTTAAAAAATGGTTTGGGTTTTTAAACTCTTCTTCCCTCTTAAAACAACAGCAACAACAAACAACAAAAGGTTGGAACAATATACAAAAACCTACCCTTTGGGTCTAAACTATCTGATAGTCTCTTTCACTCTGTCTCATGAAGAATCAATACAGAATAGTGCATTAGGTAGAAAGGATAGTAGACATTTGCAGGCGAGATGAGCAATTTCAGCCACGAGGCAGAGGGCTGAACAACCCTGAAGCAATGGGATGGGAAACGTTGTCATTCAAAGGGAGCTCAGACCCTATGGGGTCCCGGCGACCGGCCCAACGCCGGAAGCAGCCGGGGCGGGGGGTGTGGCCGGGCGCACTCGGACCGCATGCGCACAGGCCCGCTCCGGGGCGCCCTCCATCGCACCTCTCCCCCAGCTGGGGCAGACACCAAGGCTGCAAAACCACGTACATTCCTCCAGGGTGTCTCTCCCCACACACCCCGTCGTCGAGCCATCTCTGCAGCCAGTGGCAGGAAGCCCAAAATCAGGACTGTAAACTCTGTCCTTCTAGTTAGGACGATGACCAGAGGGGACAGACTGAGGACACTATGCAGAATCGTCCCTGTCACCCTGGGGCTTACGTAGCAATGGCTTGTCCCAGCTCCGCAGTGCTGCAGACCTTCCACCCGACCCCAAGCTGTTCCCATCAGCTGCCTGAAGGTGCAGGCTGGAGAGGCACGGCTTCTGAGAAGGCCTGACATTTTGTACGTTGGGATTTACCACGAGAAAGTAAGAGGCAGCATTGCATTGTTCCTCAGAGTTTGTACCCATATCAACTAGCTTTACTTCAAGTTTCTGGTTCATTTTCTAAGGCAGGTGTAGCCCTGAGCTTTTCAAAGGCCTGAGCTCCCTCCAGGGAGACAACAGTATCTACACATGATGTGGTTCAATTACTGCAGCAGTGATTTTTTTTTTTTTCAGCAAAAGTTGGCGGTTAGGGTTCTTTAAAATATATATTTAAATAACTTTTTACATTTACATATAATATCTTAAAAAACAAAGCAGAGAAGTCAATCCCACACACCTCGAACCCCAAGCACACACACTTTACAGAACAAAAGAGTAACATGTTATCAAGAGGCAAAAGACTAAGAGAATTCTGTCTGTTGGTTTGTTAATTGGGAGGAGGGGGTTGCCACACCTGGCTCACATTTTGGGTTGAGGAGGGCTCTCTTTATTACCACTTTCGTGTTTCTCAAAGCTAAAAAAATCTTTTTTTTTTCTTTTTTTTTTCTTTTTTTTTCTGTAGGAAGTCAGAGTTTGGAGTCTCCGTACAGTTCCCATTTCCACGGAAGAGTTCCTTCTGAGCTCAGGCTCCAGGGCCGCCACTGTCGGCCGGGCGAGATCTCGGTCCTGGGAGAGAGAGAACAATCGTCAGGGGAGGGGGCCGGGCCTGCAGGGTTTGGGCACCACATGCAGGGATGAGGCAAGGGACCTGGGGGCCCATCCCAGCGTGTGGTGGGCTCTCAGAAGTGACAGCGCTGGATGGACTGTGTATATGGTAAAGGGCTGAAGTGCAGCCCCCTTTCTGAGGGCACAGGGGCCTTCTAGGCAGCCGGCCTCCCTCATCGGGCTGTGCAGAGCCTTCTGGAAACCCTTAGGCAGCATGAAAACACAATGTACAAAAGATGTGCCTCGGGCTCTGTTGCAGGCACTGGGAAGACCTCCATCGTGGAGCTCCCACACCTCACAACAAGGTAATTTCAGATTGTGAAAACCTGGGAAGTAAACAGAAGTTGTGAGAGTGAGCTCGGAGGGGGCTAGAGGCCTGCTCTTAACCCAAGATCTGCAGGAGAGAAGCGGTAGAGAGGCCTGGAGGCTGGAATGAGCCTGGCACGTTGGAGGAACAGGACGGGGGCAAGGCGGCTGATGTCATGACAAGGAGGGATGCGGGGGGAGGTTGTGTTGGGGGCGGGGGCCAGGGCCTGATCATACAGACCTGGGTGAGGGGTTTACATTTCTAAAATTTGGAAGGTAATGGCAAGTTATTGAAGAGTTTTCTGGTGTAAAGACACAGACTTATGTTTTAAAAAAGACGACTGTGGCGCCCACGTGGAACAGAAGGCAAGACCAGCCACAGGAGACCAGTCAGAAGGCTACTGCCCCCGCCCTGGAGAGAGGAAACGGGACCGGCTGTGGACAGCAGGTGGGGAGCAGAGCAGATCCATGTGGGGTTTACTCTGGAGTTGGAATTGTCCCAGTGCTACTCAAAGGTGCTAGACTGCACACTGTTCACTACTGAAGACAAAAGGTTTGGCAACTTTATCACAATTTGATGATGTCTGCTGAATCTAATAATAAAAAATCTGGACTTGGGTTTTGCATGTCTTTTGCTAAGTTTCATTTCTCTGAAGATTCAATTTTCTGGACCAGAGGAAAACCAGCACATGTGGTTGTCACAGACAGGCTGAGAAGCCCAGGACCCTGGAGCATGAGGGGCAGGGTCTGGGCTTTTGGCCTGAGCATCTGGGTAGGGAGCCTTGGAGAAGGGAGTGCAGAGGGAGGAACTCGAGACACTGCTGTGGCAGGATCAAGCGGGATGCTTCTGCAGCATCTGGGGGAGAGAGCTCATGGAAGCAGAGGGCCCAGCAGGTCTGGAGCCCAGAGGAAGGGCTGGACTGGGGAGTAACACTTGGAAATCATCAGGTATGGATGGTGTTTAAAGCCAAGGGCACCAAGAAAGTCATTCAGAAAGTGTGTGGAGAGAAGACCCAGATCCTGGCCTATTGTCACCGCCTGCTCTCACCTGCAGCCTTGGCGGCTGTGGCGCTGGAGCCCTGAGTGTCCTGGGGGGCACTGGGGGAGCCGGCCCCAGGGCCCCCCACATCCTCTGGAGGGCAAGGAGGTGACAGAGGTGCCCTGGCCGGGCAGCACGGAACCCGCTCTTCTTGCTGGGCTGCTCCCAGACCCCTGTGGGGCCACAGGGCATCCGGACCTGGCAGCGTCCCACCCCAGGGGCTGAGGCCCCGGGTCCCTTGGCATTCGGAGGGCAAGCCCAAGTCACAGTCCACATCCTCCGGAATGATGGGGATGCGCTGGCTCAGGTCCCGGGCCCCGGGGTGGCAGCTGGGCGGGAGCTCCTGGGCCAGCGTGTACTGCACACGTACCGAGCAGTCCTCGGTGTAGCGGCCGGCACCCCCGCCCCCGCCCCCGCCATGGGCCACCTGCTTCTCTTCATAGAAGCAGCAGGGCAGGCCCTCGTACTTCACCCCATCTGTCCTGGGCAAATGGTCCGGGTGAAGGCCATAGGGGCCCTGGGAGCTCCCCGGCTGTGACTCCCCACCCTGGGGGCCGCAGCCCTCACAAGGCGGGGGGCCCAGGAACAAGATGCCGCCCCCGGCCGCTCCCGCTCCGGGGTCTGGGGCAGGGGTCTGGGGCTCACAGCAGCAGGCACACGTCGGCCCCTCCCGGGCCCCCTTCCAGGTCCTCCTGAGGTCCGGGGCGGCCCCGGGAGAGGCCTCGAGCCCCCCTTCTGAGGTAGAGCTGTTGGGCCCCCGGGGCTCCAGGGAGGAGCTACTGCTGTAGTTCATCTCCAGGCTGCAGGTGGACAGCTGGTCCCCCGAGGGAGAGGCGGGCCCGGGCCAGGGCTCTCCCCGCCCCGCACCTGGGCCTCGGGCCGCAGCCAGGAGCTCCTCAGGGGGCGGGGAGCCCTCAAGGCGCACCACGGGCCCCCGGCCTGAGCCCCCCACGTCTCCGGCGCGACAGGGGCTGCGGCTGCGGTAGACGAAGGGGTCGTAGTCGCTGCTGAGAGAGCTGCGGAAAGTGGAGCAGCTCCCGTACACGCCCTGGTTGCTGACCTCCGTGCAGTCCACCACTGAGTCGCTGGAGGAGCAGCGGCACTGGCCAGAGCTGCCGCTGCTGCTGCTGCTGTCGCTTCCCGGGCCGTCGGCCAGGTAGCCGCTGCACACTGAGCGGTGGCCGTGGTAGCAGCTGAAGCTGGACGCACTGCCGCTCTCCAGGTGCGAGGCCGGGGCCGCGTGCACCGCAGGGGCAAAGAGCAGGCCGCTGCCGCCGCCGCCTGGGGGGAAGGCCCGAGCTGGGCCCCCGGGGGCGAGGCCGGGAGGGGGCTGCCCCTCCTGCTCGGGGTAGCTGAGGCCCCGGAAGTAGTAGTGCTGGTACATGGTCTCGTACTGGGAGAAGCAAGCTGCCTTGGAGAAGCTGCGGCCGCCGAACTTGGGCCTGCGGAAGGGGGGGGCCGGTGAGTAGGGCCGGTGCTCCAGGCCGCAGCGGTGAGGGGCCAGGCTGTGGTCCAGATGGAGGGGTGGGTAGCCGCGGATGTAGGCGGGGGTCTGCGGCGGGAAGAGGCCCTGCTCCCCGCGCCGGTCCACGGTCAGCAGCGTGACAGGGTTCCCGTGGGCGTCCATGCTCGTCCTCGTGGGGTAGGCGGGGATGGCGCTGGCCCTGTGTACGCGGCCGGGGTAGTGCACCGGCAAGATCACCCTCTGCTGCCGGCCGCGCGCCAGGCTGCCGGTCTCCAAGCACACGGCGCTCGGGTTTCCCTTTTGTTCTGGGGAGAGGCGGAGGAAACGCGGTCAGGGGGGCAAGCACGCTGGGGCAAGGGCTCGAGGGGTGGATGCGGGCACAGACTGAGGCGGCCAGCGCAAAGGTGCCCAGTCTCACGACCATGGCCCATTCTAAGCTGCTGCCAAACCCGGCCACGCGGGTAGAGGCCTCCTGCTTCTCCACTCGAAAGGTGGTCACTCCTGTCAGGGTCCATCTCCCACCTCCCAACTGCTCTGCACGGCATAAGGCTCGAGAGAGCAACAGGGACACGGAGGGGAAAGGCATTTTCCCTCTTGGGAGAACAGCTACCTGGAGGGCACCCTGCCTTCCGGGCCCTCATCCACCACCACAGGGAGGCAGCAGCAGCATCACAACCCCGAGATACCAGGCACAGCAAGCGTCACCGCTGTCATCCCGCTGAAGAGATTGTGGGCCCAGGGCCTGGAGAGGCCGGGTGCCTGGCCCAAGGTCAGGAAGCTAGTTCATGTCAAAGGCAGAACCCAAACTCAGGGTGATTCTTTTTTTTTTTTTTTTTTTTTTTTTTGTGGTACGCGGGCCTCTCACTGTTGTGGCCCCTCCCATTGCGGAGCGCAGGCTCCGGACGCACAGGCTCAGCGGCCATGGCTCACGGGCCCAGCCGCTCTGCGGCATGTGGGATCCTCCCGGACCGGGGCACGAACCCGTGTCCCCTGCATCGGCAGGCGGACTCCCAACCACTGCGCCACCAGGGAAGCCCAGGGTGATTCTTCAGAGGCCTCCAAACCCCAAGACCCCACGCCTCCAAGTCCAGGTGGCAATGCTGCGGTGGTTTGCTCGCTCCCCAGCACGTGTCCTGCTCCTGCTAGGTACTCGGTAAAGACAGTGACACTCCAGCAACAACAGAGGCAGCGGAGAATTACCTATGATGTTGTGTCGACAGTGGGGGCAGGTGTGGTGCTGCAGCAGCCACGGGTCCACGCACTTCCTGTGAAAGCGGTGAGTACAGGGGATGACCCGCAGCTCCTGGGAGGGAGAGAGGACACACAGCCTGAAGGGAGGGCACAGGCAGAGGGCGGTGCTGTCTTCAGCCCTGCAGTGCTTCTTCCCGTGGAGCCCAGAGTGGACCAAGGAGCCCAGTTCACTGTGGCAGTGCCCAGAGGCTCCCCCTCCCCATCTCTAGCTACAAGTGGGCTCTGTTCCCTGGAGTCAGGGCCCACACATGGGTTCTAGGGAGAAAGACATGGACCATCAGCCAGCTCCAACCACGGTGCTTGGTGTTGAGGGAGGAAGCCAAGCTCCTTTCTTGTGAGGAGGGCACTCACACCCACGCCACAGACAAGGGACCGCCAGGGCTGTATGTTAGTGCAAATGGTGAGCCTGGGGGTATGGAAGGGTGGCTAGATACACCCCAAAACCTTCTGCACTTGTGGGATGGTGGCTGGCTCCAGATACCAAAAATGGGGTGGGTAGAAAGGAAGATGCCCGGGAATCATGATTGACAGGTGGGGCAGCAAGGGGGCAAAGTTCTCCCGTCTTCCCCTTCACTGGACCCTCAGCATTCACCTGGGGGCACACAGTTAATAACAAAGCACCCGACGTGGAGAGGAGGTAATGGGGTTCTGAGGCAGGCAGAACCACCTCTAAAGTTCCTGAGCCCAAAGCACCCTCCAAACTTGCTAACTTTACTTTGATTTTCCATTCTCTGACTAGCTCAATGCAGTAACATTCAAACTAACACCTAAGGCTGTGCCTGACTGTGGCAAGAGTCCTACCTGGATTTTCTCGTGTAACCTTTGTGATCACCTGGAGTACAGGTCAGTCTCGGGCCCATGTCACAAGCATAGGCACAGAGAATAAAGTCACTTGCCCAAGATCACAGAGCTAGAACCCTCCTGAGCCCAGATGAGAACTCAGGCAGTCTGCAGGTAGAGACCATGTAAGACTATTCATCTGAAGGCCTCTGCAAAACCTCGTTTTTCATCCAATAGTCTACACAGCGGCGGGACACTTTCATCAAAGGGGCATCAAATGCCTGCAACTAATTCTGAAGTGGTTTGCTCCCCACTCCCCAAAATGTGTGTGTATACGCACGCCTCTATCCAGAAGGAGATGAAGCAAATGTGGCAAAATGTTAATGGGTGATTCTAGGTGAATGATGCAGCTTTCATTGTCTGATTCTTGCAGCTTTTCTGAAAGTTTTAAATTTTCAGAAAAAAGCTAGAAGGAAAAAGGGGACATCACATCCCTTGTCTCTTTATAAGTAAAAACGTAAACATTCCATACAGCTTTGTAAGAGAGGTTTGTATCAAGTCAAGCGCCAGAGTTTTCAGAAGAGCAATTCTGAAATTAAGTGTAAATGTTCTTAAAACTAGACGTTTCCTGGCCCATTATATATTTCTGATCAACTTCTGAAATCACCTATGTTCAGCTCGGTCCCCTGGAGAGTGTGTGTGTGGCCACCCCCTTCTGGGGGGCGGGGGGGAAGAGCAGTTTGAAGGTCTCAGGACATCCCCTGGAGACCTAGGGCGGCTCAGCCCTTCCCCTGTGGGAAAAGCCCTTCCCCTTCCATCTGCGGGCCTGTCTACCTCATCCCCACTAGGACTGGCCCCGCCTCTTCCGTTACCTCTCCATCGATGTACTTCTCCAGGCAGATGGCACAGTCGGATGTGGAGCTGCTGCTGAGTGTGTCCAGGGCCCCGCAGCTCCCCTCCCGGCGCCCCTTGCTCTTGGAGTTGAACTTCCTGGTTTCCATCTTCTCCAGGGCCTGCACGGCCAGTCTGTTCATGGAATTCTGCACAGCAGAACGTGGTCCATGTTAGTGTCTGGGACATGTTAACAGCACTAGTCACCCGGGGCCATAGTCGGCCAAATACTAATCTCCATCAGGCCAGGACAGACTTCTGAGAAATCACTAAAGATTCAGAGGCCACAGCACAAGAGCACAGATCTTCTAGACTCCCAGGTGTCCACCACATCAGTCTAAGCAGCAGTACCAGCAGAGGTCTACTCTAATTATTTGGCCAACTCTGCTCTGTGCTAAGGGTTCCTCCCTTCATTGGAGAACGTTCTGAGGGCAAATGAGACCATGCATGGGGGTGCCCAGCACTTGGCAAACCAGACACGCTTGACAAACATCAGCTGCTGCTGTCGGTGATGGCCACCCATCCTCGAGAGAACTCAGCGCCCAGGTCCACCGTCTCTCACTGTGGACATCACACTGCTACACCTCTGAGAGTCTGGATTCCCGAGTATCCTCCCATTGCCCTCTACCCCCAAATCGTTCCTTCCTACAAGCACACAGTGGTGTGCCAGTTAGGGCACTAGAGCGGCTACTCTGTTTATTGAGAATCGCCTGGAGAGCTTGGTAGATGCAGAGTCGGATGAAGCAGGTCTGAGGTGGGGCCTGAGATTCTGCGTTTCTGCCAAGCTCCCAGGTGATGCTGATGCTGCTGGTCCCCAGATCATATTTGAGAAGCAGGGCTCTAGGGGTACAGGTTGACATTTAAACATTTCTTTGGAAAAACCCCTGGCTGGAAATGGCCCCAGGGCTTGGCCTTTGTAGGACTGGCCCTTTCGGCACAGAGATGACACAGTGCTATAAGCTTTGCTCTGGTTTTTTCCATCTTTGTTGGTTCTAGGCCACTGGAAACAGGCTGCAGGGCTCAGGACCAGGTTTGCACCGGCAAAGGAGCAGCAGGGATGAACACTCACAGGCTGCTCTGAGTTACCTGACTGCGTCGCTGCTTCAGCTTGATTTTGACAAGGAGGATGAGGCAGACCAAGGAGACCACGACGAAGAAGGCCAGGAAGATCCCCATATCAAAGTATTCCGTGGGTTGCTGGAACAGAACACAGACACAGTGAGTCACAGCTCTCTTCAGCCTGGGGATTGGCACACGGGCTGGGTCAGCCCTGGTCGGGAGAAGGATGGGGCCACCGGGCTGCATTTCCCCTCCTTTGCAGGGCACATGTGGGGTTCTGCTAACACACACACAGTGTGCTATCCAGGCCCAGGTAATGCCCCGCAGTGTGGCCTGGGGAGGCTGCAGCGGTCTCAGCCAGGCCTCCTAACAGCCAAGAGAACTCTGTTCAGAGCCTCGCTCCCTGCAGAATAGCGCAAAGTTCGCCGTAACCGGTAGGAGAGGCCCTTCCAAATAAACACAAATATCACATTTATGGGACAAAAGAGTGAGTGTCATGTTTTGAGGGAACAGTGATTACTAACCATATAATTAATGGTTTACAACAACTCAGAAAATTGTATGCTGCTTCCACAAATATCAGCTTCCACTACAATGAGTCATATTTACCAAAGCGCTCTTTTTTCCTTTAAAAAGCAGCCAGCAAGTCAGTTCCTTTGCAAACTCCCTCTAGTTTTAGTTCTTACCTTTTCCTCATGGCACACTGCCTCCTAAAACCTTAAAGTTACCTCATCTGGGACGTGTTTAGCCAACAGGAATAGAGTTTTGCTAATTGAATGCTATGGGTATCCGTATATTTTGTGCAAAAGACCCATCCTCTATGTGAATATTCCAATATTCGTGAGGAGGAAATAAACCATCTGTGGGGCACCTGTCCCAGGTTCCTAGAATCTTCAGCCTGAGGTTGGGCAAAAGATGCCAGCAGTGTCCCTTTAATACACCTAAGAGAAGCCTAAAAAATGAAGCTATTCATTAACCACCTGGAAGTTGTGAGCCCTAATCCCTGTTGAAAGCTTACTTTTACAGAATCAAACACAAGTTAGGGGGTTTCAGTAATGCATTTGCCCCATAGGAAGAAGGAAGCACAGGCCTTATCCTCTAGTCTAGGCCAGACGGAAGGAGGGAGATACAGGAAGCTGAGTGTAGGGTGTCCTTCCCTTCAATGTTCCTCAGTTAGCCTTTCACAGGGAGATGGGACAGAAGAGAAAAAAGGACAGGAGGTTACCCAGAAGGGGTGCCGGGTGGCAGAGACATTTGGTCACAAATCACCTATCTCTGGAAGGACTTTTCAAATCCCCTCTAGAGGAGCTGGGTTAAATTTCTCCCTGGCCTCCAGCCTTAAGTCTGATCTAAACCTGAAGGAACCTGGGGTGCATCAGCATTGTAGGCAGAAGGAAGGTAGGAGCAAAAGGCCAAAGCCCAAAGGGGATTAAGGCACAGGCGGCAGCAGGGAAGGTGGCGGTGTGGCCAGCGGAGGCTCACTCGAGGAGGGCGGTGCTGGATCCTTGCTCGAGCCACTTTCTGCTTGTTGACAATGTTCATCAGCTTGATGGCGTCTGCGCCCTTCACATACACCACTGGCCTCTTGAGTGGGTCTTCTGACCCCTGGTTTAGCTAAGGAAGGAGAGGAGGTCCTGGTTAGAAGACGTAATTACTTCAAGAAGCAGGAGAGAAAAAGAAAGGCTGGAAGAAAAGAACACAAAATACCCTTTTGGAAATCCTCAAACTCCTCATCATAGGCTTGGAGCTCCCAGAAGGACGAGGCTGAGGATGATGCCTCTTTTAGGATGGAGCGGGACCCCAGAAGGGTCTTTGAAAATGCCTCACCAACCCTCAACTTCTTGGCTCTTACCCCTCTTGATACACTTGCCTTGGAGTATGATGTGCAAACACAGATAACTAACAAGGACAGACAAGCACAAGGGCCCGGAGGATGAGGGTGACATGACCGTGAGAAGCCAGGCTAAGTAAAGGAGGTGCTTCTCTCAGGGACACTGCAGCATTGGCCTGGCCCGAGGAGCTTACCTGGTCGATAGCTTCTGGGTTTTCAGACACATCGAAGATGACTGCAGTGGCTCCCCGCTGCACGGCTCGTTTGGCCTGGCAGAGTGAAAAAGAGCAGGTTGGCACCCTGGTCCTTACCTTTCCAAAGCTGGCCTTGGAAATCAGACCTGTATTCGAATGTAGAATCTGACAGTCACCAACTTACGTGACTGGGTGAGTTACTAACTTTCCTAAGCCTCAACTTGCCCATCTGTTTAAAAAAAAAGGGAGTTGGGGGTGGGTAATAGCACCTTGTACAGTTATCCTGGGAACCAAATGGGTTAGAAATGGTGAAAATAAATAGCTGGGTATTCAATTAACTTCTGTCTCTCTATCCAGCCTAAATCTTAAAATCAAACTACAAATCAACAACCTACCCAGTCAGCATAAAGGTATTGGTTTCAGTATTTTCTGCTATGAACACAGGGCCATTGGCAGCTAAAGCAAATGCCTTTGGTCCTTCTCTTGCGGTCCTGCTTCCTCACCACATCATCCAGCACCGCAGTTAGAGGAACGTACTGAATATTTCCGAAGGAATCTGAAAATGGTCAATTTTAATAAGTGACATAAGCTAAAGACCTTTGGACATGCTGTCGGGGGAAAAGCTATGAGAAATAATTGTAAATGGGGATTTAGAGCAGTTGGCTGCCAAACTTGGCTGCACATCAAAAACCACTTGGGAAGTTTGTAAAGCAGATTTCCTGGCTCAAACCACAGAGACTGATTCAGCAGGGCTGGAGTAAGGCCCAGGAAACTGAGTTCTGAAGGTTTTCTGAGGGATTCTGAGGATTCAACCACTTGGGGAACTACTGATCAGAGATGAGATTAGAATGTTTTAGGAACAAATGAGAAGGGGTGGGATTCTCTTTTGGAGGAAAGGATTCCTTTCCACCCCAGTGAACCTTCTAATTTCATGTCCAGCTAAGGGGACAATGGGTAGAAGCTGAGGAAGAACAAGACGTAAGACATAATCCTTGCTTACAGGAACCTGAATCTCGTTAGGGAAGCAAGACACCTCTAACGGGTGGGGGGAGGGCTCAAAACAAAAACCAAACCCCCTATAAGATGGGCAAATGATGGCTAGTACTCAGAGGTCAAGAAAGTCTCTGTGAGCCAGAGTGCTTGAGAAAGAATGAAATCTGAATTCCTTCCGCACAGGAAAGCAACACTGAGCCGTAGACCAGAATGTGGCTAAAGCAATAGCTCCATCAGCCACCAGAGGGCGGTCTTACCTCACAGCTTCTATAACAAGACAGCTCCCTGTACTTGGTACTAAATAAGCAGGACGGTGGATTGTCAGGGATGCAGCAAAGTCCTCCGCAACTGAACAAGCTCAGACACCTGAGTGCTGTGCTGCAGAAGCTGTCCTTGTTCTGCTGGGGACCCTTTCCTGTTGAACTGAGATTCTATGTATTTAGTCTGCTCTGCCGCTTGCCCGTCCCACCCCGTTTCCCCACCAGCACGCTGCATCAGGAAGGGCCCCTGGGCGCTGTCTCCAGCTCTGCCAGACAAGCTGCCAGTGGTGGGTGAGTCAGAGTCTCTTTCAGCCCCAGCCTCAGTTTCCCCATCTGTAAAAGGAGGAGGGAGCCTGTGTCATGAGGACTAGGGTCCCTTCCAGTTCGCAGTCTTGGCCACTCAAGGAGTCAAGCGACTGTCCAGAGCGACACAGAAAGAGCTGCAACAGCTGTCACTTGCCTCCAGCGAGAGAGGACATGACGGCCCAGGGAGAAAGTTTGGGGCCAGGTGGTATCACTTTCCTCCATAAAGCTCTTTAGGGGCACAGACCCCTTTGCCTGAGGTCAACAAGCCCTCGGGGGCTCCAGAGTTAACTAACAGCAAGTGGGTGCCAGTCTCAGGGGGTAGCCCAGCCATGTTCAAAAATTAAGGGACGCAGGGGGCCCTGAGGGACAGCACCACAAACGAGGAAATAAACAGGACTTCTAGTTCCTTTGGCTTTTGTTCCCTGCTTGAGCACATCAAACAGCACCTGAGGGGACTGTGCATGCAGCTCCCTCTTGCTTGGGAGCTGCAATAGGGTGCATCTGGAGGGCCTGGAGGCCGTGGGACAAGATGCTGCAGGCCCCGGGGCAGTGCAAGCCTCGGCTGCTGCCTGCTCCCGCCTCCAGCCCCCCTGGCTTCATGAGGAGGCAGAAGTCATGGGGATCTGGAAGCCAGGCATGACCCCCATGTGCCAGGCACGTTTTAAAAGACATTTTAAACAAAATCTAGGAGGGAGGACTCATCTCCAGATTTCTCGAGTGAAAAGAGCAGGTCAAGAATAAGGTGCTTAATCCTGTTCATAGCTGAACTTTAGACACAACCAGGTTAATGCACAGGGTCCAAAGTACTAATATTTTGAGAAAATGATAATTCTCACAGTCGGCTTACTTTAAAAGTTATGTTTAATGTAAGCTGCTGTTAAAGTAAGGTTGTATTTCCTGCACTCAGGACTGGACAGGAGGCAAGTCAGGATTACGTCAGGAACTTGCCTGTCAGGATCAAGGTTTGGGATTGAAAATAGGCCATGAATAATCCACACTTAAGAAAATGACACGTTGATCATACTATTCCCAAAACAAATGAAAACATAGAACACTACTTGGTCATACTTTCCCCCTTGCCCCACATTTTCAGTTTAAAAATTGATGAGGCATCCTTGAACATGTCTTCATATGTTAGATCTTTCACTGTTTTCTCTAGTCAAGCTTGGGCTGGACTATTATTTCAAAACCCTATCTTTATAAAGGCACACACCCAATGTCCAAATTTCTCAGAATAAGGCTGTTTCAACAAAAGGCTAAGATGCAGCCTGGTGCCTGTTGCTAGATGAAGGCCACTGGTCACTGGGCTTCAGCTGGAGAGGGCAGTTACCCTTGACCTGTGCACAGACTGGATTGGGAAGAAGAGCATGAGAAGGGTGTGAGCAGCAGAAGCAGGTGGGATGTCCTGGCAAGGCCTTGAGAGCAGCTGAAGGCCTTGCCTATTGACCTCTGCTCGCCCTTCCCCTCACCCCACTCACACAGGCATTCCCCACCCTTCATCACTGCCGCTGCTTCCATCAGGCCAGGACAGGTTGGCACCAGCCAGCAGGTGACCATAAGCCCTGCAGCAGAATGAGGAATAAAAGGTTGTCATGGTCTCTCATCTACCTTTCCAGGGCTGTGAGACCCGAGGCTAGACAGTTGCCACAGCCACTGAGACACGGAGCAAAAGCACAAACATCTGCAGACTTACATCTTGCAAAGTACAAAAGGTCAAGCTCTAGAAGACAGGATCTTACGTGGCTGGCACTTATAGCAATGCGAGACTCCTATGGTTATTCAATAAACGTTCATTCTAATTGAAAGCAAACCTGCCTGGACCGTGCTCTTGGGTTACTGCTCCCTGAATGTGGATGTGGTTTTCCCCTAGGAAAGTGCTTCTATCAGTATGTTTGAGTCTTGGGACTTCCCTGGCGGTCGAGTGGTTAAGACTCCACACTCTCAATGCAGGGGGCTCGTGAATTTCTGGACACATGGCGGGCATTCTGATAAGAATAGTCCCATTACCACCTTGTGGGTGAGAAAACCTACAGCCTAGAGTCTGCTTGGGTTTCAATTAAATTCAGGAATTCCAATCAGGAATGGACCTGGCGCTCTCCCCGGTGTGTGCAGTTACACCCAGACTTGGTTTGGGGCTTGGTCCCACCCCATAGCTACTCCACAGAGCCCCTGGGAACAGACTCCATTTCCCACTGTTTATCCATTTCTTCGTCAAGCACTGGACGTGGCGTCCCCAGTGCCTAATCTTTATTGTAGGAAAACTTTCGATAGCATACAATCTTAATCGGAAATAACCCAAAAGATGGCCCCAAATCTCCTTGGTCCCAAACGCCTGACCAGAGGATAACCCAGGAAGCTGGACTGTTAGCACTGATATGAAGGCTTGTGTCTTCTGTGTCTTCAACCTCTCACAGGAAGTTCTGACATATGGGGGCTTCAAGCAGCCTTTTTTTTTTTTTTTGCCTCTATTGAATATAATTTCCCATTCTGGTCTTTTTGTACTTATCATAAGCTTCCAACAAGTCATTTAAATTTTTTTGTTAATATGTTTAAGGCTGTGATATATCCCTTCAGATACGCTACTCATATCTTTTTGATATTTGGGCTATTCCAATTTTTTCTTTACTCTTGTAATTAATGCCACATTGAATAAATCTTGGCTTACATTTCCAATTTTCTTAGGATGGAGGCCCAGGGCCAAAGAATATGAAGATTATTAAGAATCTTAATACAATCCACATAGGATTTTAATGCCCCTCCTTATAAACCCATTCAACTCTTAATTTATCTGCAGGAATGACAAGATAAGATGACACAGACAGTAAAAGACAAATCTGTCAACAGATTTAACTTCTGGATAAAGTGGCCCATTGGTGAGCTGGCTAGGAGGAGGCAGGCAGTCTCAGAGTAACTCTCTGCGTGATCCTTCATGTGCACAAAGATCTCCAGAGTGAACTATAATGATGAGTTGATCTTACCTAGCCTACTGATTCTTCAAGGTCAAGTTCATGTGCAAAGCCTGCCGCATAAGACCAGTAAGTGCTTCTCTTTAGTGAAAAGCAGCTCTTATCCCTCTCTGAGTTCTAATACTGGTCAAGATTCTCCTCTGCCATTTATCACTTTCTGGGATGCATTTTTCCCCGCAAGTGTGACCATCTTTAGTATTTTTGCTATTAATAAAAGTAATATGAGCTTGACATGAAAATTTTAAAATAACTGAGAAATTGAAAGCAAGAGATAATCTACCTATTACCTACCTATATCCCAGCTTTATAATAGTGTGGTTTATATCTTTCCATTTTTTAAAACTCATATATTAGCAGCAATAAAATGTTTATGTTTATATACACTCATATACCAAAATATACTTAAAAATAAATTGGATGTATATAATGTTCTCAACTCTGCTGTTTTCCCCCTTAACTCAACAATTTACTCAACAATATTATATGCAGTGATGCAGAAAAATGTCCATTCTTCTTACCAGCTACATATATTCTTCCATCACATGGAGCTTAAGACTGTTCCTCTGACAGGCATTCAGGGGATTTCTTCATTTTCTCTATTATGAACAGTGCTGTATTTATCTTCTTGTACTAGCATTCTGGTGGAATCTATCCTTTAAATTGCTACAAGTGGCCCTGCAGAGTCGAATGGCACCAACATCTCACATGTAAATGTCTTGACTGGGTGCCAGGCTAAGCTGCCCTGGGGTCTATGGAGCCAGGAGGTACATCTCTGACCGGTGTCTGTGCCCCATAAAGCCTAACAGAGCAGACTGCTCTGGGTGCGGCCCATACTCCACAAATTAACATAGTAGGCAGCAGTAGAGTTTAATTCTAGTTGAGGTGCCATTTATTACTCTATTTGTTCAACAGTAGTAATTAACCAGTTACTACGTGCGCCAGGCCTGGAGGATACACAGTGAGCAGAATGGTGGCCGCGCGTCCTCACGGAGCGTCCATTCTGCCAGCAGTGATGGCACTGAAGAGCCTCTCTGAAGAGGCTGGGGGAGTCATCAGGAGAGGTCCAAGCGTTTGGTTCTGAGGGCCAATGAGTAAGAAACTACCAACCAAGAGTCACTTATCCCACATCCCTGTAGTAGGTGTCAGTGGAGGAGAGACTATCCCGGTCAGTGTCCTTTGAGAAATGCTGCGTGTCATAAGTCTCTTAGCTACCTAGCATCCCCAGGTTTTTTGACACAGGACCCTTTTTGCAGCAACTCCTGTCCACACCCTACCCTCCCTTCCATGGGAGAAATTTTGGGACCCAAGGCTCCATGCACACGGCACGCTCACGTGACAGGAATCTCACCCCCTAACCACTCCCTGGCTCTAACTCACGTAGGAGGGTGAGGGATGGGCCACAGATCGACGTTTTGATCTGGAAAATGATTACTAAGGAATACACACACTGCAGTTTAAATGAGATGGTTCCTGGTATATTCAATTACAGTTGACCCTTGAATGACGTGGGGGTTAGGGTGCTAACCCTCTGAGCAGTTGAAGGAAAATCCATGTATAACTCAGTCACCCTCCGTAATCTCGGTTCCTCTGTTTCCAAGGTCCTCCGTACCCACAGTTCTGCTTCCACAGATTCAACCAACTGGGATGTGTAGCACTGTAATATTTACTACCAAAAAAAAACCCCGTGTATAAGTGGGTTGCATGGTTCAAACCTGTGTTGTTCAAGGGTCAACTGTATACAGTTCAATTTGACGACTACTTAAGAGGGCCAACTGTGTGCCAGGAGCCCCAAGAAAGATACAAGCCAGGGCCTCCTAGAAGTGTCTGTCTCCACACACTTGCTGGTGTCCTGGGGAAGAGATCTTGCTTAGAAAGGAGCAGGGTGAGGGCGCTATATTCCTTTCTTACCCAAGAGAGTGTTCTCTTGCAGCTCTCCTCTGGCATATTGATACAGCAGTACGACCCAAGGTGGCAGAAACCATGATCATGGAGAATCCAAAATGGCACCAGAGTCCCAGGGCTTAGTTCCCACAGCCTGGCATCAGCTTTCTGTTTCAGCAGGGTCCCCAAGCTCCTTCTGCTGCTGTCCCCGGGGCAGAGCTCACTGTTCTTGCTCAGGCTGATACAGGTGCATGGGCCTACCCTCCATGCAGTCCTCACATTCCTACAACCAGGGCTCCCTCCTTAGGGAGGTGCCCTGCTAGCGCCCCCCCAAGGGGCCAAGCTAAACTACAACCCTTTGCCCTCACCCCTACACTCAACTGCTTACTAAATTTTGCTGATTCCATCTTCCAAATCCATCCACTGTTTTTCCATCTTCACTGCTGCCACCCTGTACACGATACCAGACTTCCCACGTGAGTCACAACACTCCCCCCTGGGGGTTCCTTAGTCCACTCCGCCTGCCCCTGGTAGGGTCTCCACGCAGCATAAGAAGGACTTTTCTAGTCAATGAACCACAGATCTGACCTGCCCCACTCTCCCCAAAAGACTCTGTGTCTGCTCTTAGAATAAGATGTGACTTCCCTGGCTTTTAGCAAACTCAACACTCCAGCCCCAGAGCCTGACTAGGAGGAGCCTGCCCACCTGCTAGGGAAACACACTGCGTCTCCCCACAGCCCGCCTTGCCTCCTGTAACTCTCCCTGCCTTGGATGTCACTCCCTCCGCACTGCCTGGCCTGCGGCCTGCCTCCAAGCCCCATGGGTGCAGCTCTTGTAACATCACACTGTAACTGTTTACTTAAAGTGCCTCCCTCACTAGAGGGCAGCCAAGGCCTCAGACTTCTTTCCTGCTCAATGCCCAGAATCCCGCAAAGAGCCTGGCACAGGGTAAATGGCCAAGAAATGTCTGTTGCTTAACCTAAAAAGGATGAGCTTTTGCCCTTGGGGTTAGCATCAAACACCCTGGGCCCTGCTACTCCAAACACAGGCTGTAGCTCGCTCCAGGCCACCTGATCTCCTGTTTCCTTCGACTCTTGAATTGTGGAAGGTCCAATTCTCTACCATACCTTCTTGGAACTCAAGATTCTCCGCACTGCAGATGTTCGGGATTTTGTTTCTTATTAACTGCATACACGTCTTCTGCTGTAGTGCTTGCTGATGGGTCTTTTATTGGTGGTTGGTTCTAATGTAGGAATTATTCTCCCTGGGCAACCTCAACCCCAGTCACTGAAAGTGGCTCTGCCTCGTGGTGGATCTTTATGGGGCCCCAGGCCTCTTGTGAACACATCTCCAATGTCAGAGCTCTCAGAAAACGAGCCTGTGCACTTGCAGAGTCTGCCCTTTCTACTCGAGGGAGGAATGCAAGTTTTCCTGAGAACTCTCACCAAAGGAAAGCTGACCAAACGATCAGCTTCGTGCATATCCACAGGGACAAACGGCAGGAGATGTGGATTTTCACAGTTTTCTCCTGGTATCACTTAGGGGAACTTTGCTTTTCTTCAGCCTAAAAGACTGATGGAAAAAGATGGCCTGCACCACACAGGGGAGAGTGTGTGGACAGTGGTCTGCCCTCCCACCTGCTGTGAAGATCCTGGGAACTGGCCGCAGATTCCAAACTCCAAACTCAGTGGTGGCCTCAGGTGGAGCAACGAGAGACTAAAAGCACAGGCTTGCGAGGCTCGTCCACCTGAAGCCTGAGCTTCAAGCACATCGCTGCCAGGAACCCAGGGCCGGTAACAAGCCCTGCTTAGGCTGCCACTGCCACAGGGCCTGCTCCTGTGGCCAGGGGGGGGTAAGGGCCTGTCAACACGACAGAGACCCACCAGCCAGACCCAGAGACACCCCGCCTGACGGCCACCAGTCTCTCTTGGCTGCTCCCACCCCAGTGCAAACAAGCCAGAGCTCACCACCGTCCCTTTATGCCCCTCCCTCTGGAGGCCACTAAGTGGATTCTAAAGCTGCCCTCCTCACTTTTTCCTTTCCTCCTCCCCCGTGTTCTTCACTGAGTAGTGACCACCCAGGCACCGGGCTCTTGAGCATTCTGGTCAGCTGCTGTGCCCTGGAGCATGAGTCACTGCACGACAGGGGACACTCTTGCCAGGCAAGGGGGCTTGCAAGGCCCGTCTCACCAAGAGCCCTGTTTTCCTACAGAAACCTTTCATTCCATAGGAAATGAGGTCACACACCAGCGCACATGGTTAACTGGTGAGAAAATCCTGGTGCCAAGAAGGGGGCGGGGCATCAGAAGAAGTGGTCAGAAAAAACCGACCCTAACACCTTAACGTGTACAAACCGTTAGGGGAATCACCTGCAGCTCTGGGGGAATCTGTAGGGGGTAGGAAGGAAGGGGGGCACATAGCTTAAAAAATAACCTGGTTTCTTTTACAGTATGTACAACAAACACGATCTTTGAAAACCAAACGAGCAGGGCATTTCGCTAGTTTACTGCCACGACTTGGAGCCCCTAACCCACTGCCTAAGGCAGACCAACACAAAACAGCCCCCAAGGAGTGGAGGTCGGGATGCCGGACAGCCAGGCGGGCTCACTTTCCGCGGCGGGGGGAGGCGGGTGGGGGTGCAGGTGGGTGGCGCAGCCCGGCCCGCTCCACCGGCTCCTGGCTCCGGGGCTTGGCTGCAGCCGGGCCTGACCTTCCAGGTTTCCCTGGCCGGAGATCAAAGCGCCAGAGCCACAAACACGGCTCAGAACTCCGAGGCCCGGCGGCCACCCCCGTCCCCGGTCCCTCCCCCTCGGCTTCCCCACACCCCCAGCCCCTCCCCACACCCGGTGGGGCCGCCTTCGGGGGGGGCGGGGGCGGGCTCCCATCCGGCCTCCTCTGACCCTAGCTCGCCGGCCGGGCCCCTCCCACCCGGAGAAGGTACTCCTCGCCATAATTAAAGTCATTAAGCCTCCAAAGTCTCCAGTCGGCTGCTGGTTCTGAGCTCCAGAACGAAGGTGATGCATTTTAAGTGCTAGTGAAGATTATGCTCATCTATTTAGGAGACATGTAGCAGCGAGAACTCAGCGGTTAAGTTAGTGGTTAAGGCTGCCTAAGTTTAGCGTTATTTATTCTCAAAATATGTAGCAGCCCCACTTAATTTCTCCTAATTAAAGGAACCGGCAGAAGAGGCTGGAGGCCGCGGCCGTGTCACGGCGCCATTACCAGGTTGGTGCCCTTCAAAATCAGAAAATGCTGGGTCTCAAACGGAAATGCGTTTCCCTAGATCTTAATCTTAAACATAGACATTTAGGCCAGTTCCAAGAAACACAATGATCGTCTTTGTTTTAACACCTGACAAGGAGCACCAAAACCCAGGAAGCTGTCCACACCCTCCGCTCCGTCGCCACCGCCGGGTCAGGGGGTGTTATGGAAAAACGTCGGCAGTTGGCTTGTTTAGTGAGATGTCTATGGCTGCAAGAGAAACTTCTGGAAGAACCTGTTAGCTGCTAGCTATCCCAGGTTGTGTTTCCAGAAGTCCCACTTCAGGCCAAATCTTACAAAGTCAGCAACTAGAAACTTCAAAAAGGACCACCCCCTTCTCTGCATATGGCAGCAGCGAACACTTGTTTATAAACAAGTGTTAATTAGGTGGCGGAATGGGGCTTAACAAGGAACAACAGTGCTTGCAAAGTCTGAAGACCCTACAGTCTCCCTTCCACCAGGAGAGTGGAGGCAGGGCTCTTGTTGAGGCTGAGCTGGGTGGACTTGCTTCTCAACCTTGGCCCACTGGAGAGGCAACTGGGCCCCGCCCACCCCTCAAGATGCCTATTTCATCTATGTGGAATGGAGCCCCACAGAAGTATTTTTCTCAAAGTTTCCCAGTTAGTTGTTGTTTTTTTTTTTTTTTTTTGGTATGCGGGCCTCTCACTGTTGTGGCCTCTCCCATTGCGGAGCACAGGCTCCGGACGCGCAGGCTCACGGGCCCAGCCGCTCAGCGGCATGTGGGATCTTCCCGGAATGGGGCACGAACCCGTGTCCCCTGCATCGGCAGGCGGATTCTCAACCACTGCACCACCAGGGAAGCCCCCCAGTTAGTTTTAAAATTCAGGTAGGGCTGAGTACCACTGAGCCCCAAACTGCACGAAGCCTCTGGGATGCCTGTCAGATGCACATTCCAGATCCTCTCCCGATTCAGCTGGACTCCTGGAGGTCCAGAAGCTGCCTACCCAGCACCCCAGGCAAAACTTGTGATGAGGCAAAGGAACATGGTAGAGAATTCCTGAATCAGGTGGCAAACTGAAAAAAACAAAACAAAACAAAACAAAAACCCAAGATATTTTGATTACATGACTTTCTTATTTTTATTAAGAGGAAAGGAATCTGGATGAAAGAATTTCTGCATGCCCGAAGCAGCTTGCTCCCAACATTTCTGGGGCTTGGGACAAAGCTAAAAAACCATTAAATAAAATCTATGCTACCCTCTATCTTGACATATACACCTTCATAAAGACCTGAAAGGTCAGGTTCCAACCGAGATTTCTCTAACTCCTTGTCAGAATGTGTCAGTGTGGAGAAAGCTCACCCCTGGCCCACTGTGCATTTTGAGGGGGGGCTTACACACATGCGAGTGGACACCCCAGCCTTGAGGCCAAGGTCCGTCCACCCTCCTTGGGAAGACGGGTGTGCTGCTAGGATAGCCTGCGCCTAGGAGGAGGGTCTTGGAGAAGAGGTCTGTAAGGTCCTGGAAGCCAGCACAGGGTCATCTCGGGACAGTGTGGGGATACCGGAAATAATTTAGAAGGGGACTTCCTCTTGGACTCGTCACCAGGTGGCCAGAAGCTTTAGAAGCAGGGGCTCCCTTGCCTGGTCTTGGGACATTACTGCCCCAAAGCATCAGACTCCAAGAGGGAAAAGTAAGGAAAGTACTTATTATGTACGAGGCAAGGCAATGAGCGCTTTCAAATAGCACTAAATCTGCACAGCATCTGCAGGCGAGGTGGGGCTGATTCCCATTTCACAGCTGGAGGCTCAGAAGTTACATCACACAGCCATGGAGTAGTAGAGAGCTGACAATTTGACATCAGCCTCTCTCCATAATCCCAGGCTACAGAAACACTCATGTTATCCTAGGGGCTTCCAAAAATCAAGCATGATGGAGGTATGTGCACAAGTATAAACATGAATGCTGAAACTCAGGTAGTCCATTAACAGCTTATGTAAGTATTGTATTTCCCAACCCCACAAGGAAATTCCAGATATCTCTTATCCTAACCCATCTGGACTCCCTCCATCTTTTTTGGGGGGCATGCCACACAGCACGTGGGATCTTTGTTCTCCAAGCAGGGGTTGAACCCATGCCCCCTGCACTGGAAGCACAGAGTCTTAACCACTGGACCACCAGGGAAGTCCCACGGACTCCATCTTTAAAACTCCCTTTACAAATGTCATGCAGCTCATATAGTCAACATAAGGAGGGATGGCAGGGTGGAAAGTTCTACTTTTGTACAAGGTTAGCTGCTTTGAAAGCTCATGCCTGTTTCATCAGAGGCTCTTTCATTCAGAGGAGTTATATCCATTGCTCTTTAGCCAATGCAAGTTCACAAACAGTACAACCATCACCCTGTATACTTCTTAAGGATCTACGAAGTTTGTTTCATATGGTCCTTGGCATACCCTATTGTATTGATTCCTTGTATCTGTGACTTGTATTAGAATTTAAGAATGATATAGTTTCATTATCTCAACTTCACACCAAAATCATTTATAACAGCAACAGAACCAAATCTCTCCCCACACCTACCATGGGCAGTGTTACCAGCTGGGTCCCTCCCCCTCAGCCTAGCTATTCTTATCTGGCCCCCAGCCACGGTGGCCCTGAGGAAGAACACAGCCTGAAGGTGACTTGTGAATGGGCAGTCCAACCCAGGTTCTTTTTAGCGCTGCCATGGGGGAAGGGCGGGGGGTGGAGCTGTCACCTCACACTGCTTGCGTCAAAATTCAGGCTCATCTCCCCAGCTCTGGCTTTGGGTAGACGTGAGGGACCTTTCTCAGCTCCCATTTGTTCACCTGCACAATGGGGATAATGCTAACAGGCAAGAAGATGAGAAGATGCCTGGCACACGGTAAGCACTTTGGCCGGATCTCCATCTCGACACAGCACATACAGTATGAGTGTTTCCTTGGGGCGCCTGGCCCTCTCCTTGACCATCTGCATACAGGGTTCCTCTCCTCTCCAGGAAGGAGAGCTGAGGCACCTTGTCTGAACCCTCCTGCAGGTCCAGTTCCCACACAGAGTGGCAGGCACTTGGGACTCATGGTGACTGTACCTTCGGAAGGTTCTGGAAGTCGACGTGAATGTATTGCACACCATATACTCACAGGAACCTCACGGTTTAGGCACCAAAACCGGCAGAAGGTGGTCAGTCAGTGGCTGTCAGAGTGGCACATCGGAATGTTCTGGGGAGCTTTTTAACAATACAGAGGCAGGGACTTCCCTGGTGGTCCAGTGGCTAAGACTCTGTGCTCCCAATGTAGGGGGCCCAGGTTCAATCCCTGCTCAGAGAATTAAGATCCCACGTGCTGCAACTAAGACCCGAGGCAGCCAAATAAATAAATAAATATTAAAAGCAGGGGTAGACCCCTCCCTGGAGACTGGGGGGCACTGGGCTAGAAGAGGACCCAGCCTCTGTAGGCCGGAAAGCTCCCCAGGTTGATCCTTGGGCACAGCCAAGATAGGGACCCACCAGACAAAGACCTTAAGGAGGTCAGAGGACAGGGTGGTGGGAGTGTGCTTCTCAAGCCCAGCTCACCCATCCCTTGTTCCTCCCCTCTGGGAACTGCCAGATTCCTTTCTCAGTTAGACTATTTGGTTTCTAGAAACCCACTTAGGCTACTGTAACTCAGATTTAAGGAAAGCTTTCAGAAAAATGTGCTTCAAGGCAATAAGCAGTTGAGCTTCTTGGCATGTCTGGCTGTGGGAATGATACACCTCCCCCGCCCCCTGCCCAAGCAGAAGCCTGGGGCTCTCACAGTCAAAGGTCTGGGGGTGGGCAGCCACTAACCCAGGCATCCTCCGGTCACCAGGCCCCCAGCAGGCAGGGTACCTGGAACCCAGCAGGCAGCAAATGCCACGGGGCACAGATGCTGGGGGGAGGCGCTGTGGTATAAGAGCAACTATCTACTCCTTACAGGGCAGGCTTTGGGGTTCACGGCTTAGGACCTCCCTGAGTCCAGGGCCCTCCACCCTTGACTGCACAGAGCAATAGAATGTAAGTTCCAAAAGTCTTCTGTGATAATAGGATGATGAAAATTCAGAAAGACAAGAAAGCCATTTTCAAGTTTAAGTCCCATTTTTCTTCACAAAACACATGCTTTTAAAAAAATAATAATAATTAATTAATCTATTTTTGGCTGCATTGGGTCTTTGTTGCTGCACGCGGGCTTTCTCTAGTTGCAGCGAAGTGGGGCTACTCTTCGTTGCGGTGCGCAGGCTTCTCATTGCCGTGGCTTCTCTTGTTGCGGAGCACGGGCTCTAGGCACGTGGGCTTCAACAGTTTTGGCACACAGGCTCAGTAGTTGTGGCTCGTGGGCTCTAGAGCACAGGCTAGCAGTTGTGGTGCACGGGCTTAGTTGCTCCGTGGCATGTGGGATCTTTGCGGACCAGGGCTTGAACCCATGTCCCCTGCATTGGCAGGTGGATTCTTAACCACTGCGCCACCAGGGAAGTCCCTATAACACATGCTTTCCTGAATGAAGTCTCCAAACACACACTGAGCTGAGTTAATCAAGTCACAGAACTTGGATGCCAACTGCCCACCTAATCTCCACTTCCCTGCAATAAGTCATGACTGCTTTGCCGTTAGGAGTGATTCTGGTGACCGGACTATGCATGTGGAGGGGGGATACAGGCTGCAGCAGCTCAGATTACAGGTTAGGCTATAAAACACAATGTGAATTAAACCCAGAAAGGCCATATTTTAGTGTCTAATTCAAAGAACAAGCCTTAGAATCCCATTTCTATAGGCCAACAAGCTGAAGGCCACATCGAAAGTACACTCATTTTTTTCGAAATGCATTTCAGGCCTGGCGCTCAATAAACAGTCACAACAATGGTGGTGATGACGGAAGGGGAAGGAGAAAAGCTGAATAGGCACCAAGCAGGCCTTCCTCAGGCCGAGAAAGGACCTGAGCTGGAGGAAAAAGATGCTCTCGGGCATCCCTGCCCGGTGTCAGGCAACGGTGCTTCCTGCTCCTGGGTTCACAGTCCCATCCTGCCCCGCCACCTGGGCTAAAAAGCAGTCGGAAATGTGAGCTTGCCTGTGCAGAGCTTGCAATCTCCTGACTTAGAGAGAGGGAGCTGGACCAACAAGGGAAACAAATGGATCAAGAGCCCAACTGTGTGGGACCACCCTGAGGGAGGCTCCAAACAGGTCTGGAACAGATGAGCTTGGATGGGGGTGGTGTGTGCTATGGGCTGGCGTGGTCGGGAAGGGCTTCATGGAGACCAAGCTGCCCGGATGAAGAGGAAGGGAAGGCTTGCCAGGAGCTGGACACACAAGGCGCTGGCTGAGGCCACAGACCCTGCAAACACATCAAGTCCCACGAAGGGAAGAGGCGGTGCTCGGTTGCATGGTGATTACGCATTACAGTCCACTCCCAAGGCCATCATATAAACACTGACTACTACTTACTGACTCTCTTTCTCTCAGTAGCAGGCAGCACACCCACAGGTTAGTTTGTGACACAGTGTCCAAGCAGCCCCTATAGTTTACTGACATTTTTGGATCACTAACTGAAATTTTATTTTCTCTGGAAAAGGGTTCTCTGACCCCTACACAAGCTCAGTCTGCTCACTATGTGCTTACAGGGAAACGTGTAATTCTAAGCGACCATCTTCCCCAGGAGTTAATTTAACACATATTTCTTGAATGCCTACCATGATGGTACAATCGTATGCTGAACAGGCTCAGTCCTAGAAGATTTAGTCCCTCTTAACTTGGAGGTCCAGTAGTCACACTAGGGGCCCTGCGTGCACAGCAAGAAATACTTCCTTGAATGAAGGGAAGGAGGGGGTGGCGGGGAGGGGAAGAAAGGTGCCTGCTGACAGGGCTCACGTATCTCCCCTTTACATCAGACCTCAACTCATCATCCTGTGCACGGAACCCTCACTCAGCACATATTAAAACATCTCTCTTATCCAACAACAAATATACGGGCAATTATTGCTTCAAGAAGGCAGATTAATTTTAAAATACAGTTGGATAGCCTTTAACTGTGCTGAAAATTGTAAAAACCAGTTAATAACTCTGAAAGTCATTATAATGAAACAGACTAAAGGGACTATGAACCACAGAAAGGTGAAGTTGGGCTGGATCACTTCCTTTGGTCAATAATAGGTCGATGACTGTGTCATTAAGAAAAGGACTTCTTGCAAAGGAACAGTTTAATCTCAGGAAAAGGAAAGAGTAAGAAGGTTACATTAAGGGAATCAGGGATAATCTCTATCAATTACCCAGAGCCTTTCCTGTTGGGGAAGTCTCAAAAGAAGAACAGGAAAAGAGCTGGGTCATGATCCAGGTGCTTACGCTTTGTTTCACAATCTAGGAGTTTGGCAGTCTGGTTTGTGGTAAGTGGAGAGAGCTGAAACTACAAAGTGCCATGGGACTCCCCCCCACCACAAACAAGCAGACAATTGTAGAATATGCCAAGGTTGGTTCAAGAGGCACCCAACTATCAGGCAGGCGGGGGGGTGGGGGCTGGCTGGCATCATTTTGAGGTTAAACAAGTCAAACTGTGTACCCTGCAGGAGGGTGGACATTTGGAAGGACCAGTGAGCCAAATCCAGAAGAGAGACTGAGCTTGCTTTCCCCAGCCCCTGGCACCAGCATGGCCCAGCTGAAGAGTCACTGCAGTCCTCATGCAGAGGGACAAAGGGGGCCTCTTAAGCAACAGTGACCTTGACTGCGGTCCACCTGAATCGATTAAGTGCCTCTCAGTCCTGGAATGGGATTAAAGAGCACCTAGTCCCACGTCCCAGATTTGCAAAGGATGCGGTGACTTCCCGAGGTCAGAGCCACTGGCAGCAGGGGAGGGTGTTCAACTCAGAGCTGACTGCATCCTGTCAGCCCTGCCCCCCAACTTCTTTATAGTCCTTTATGTTTTGTCATGTCTAAGTTTTCCCTTTTGGAGAAAATCAAAACTTAGGGAAATCCAATGTTAGTTTTCCAAAAATAACTGAAAGATATATTTAACCAGCACCTATTAGTAAGAATATAAGTATTTTGCATATTATTTTAAGCAATTGTTTACTAGAACATTCCTAAACTAAGAGGTCTGAAACCAAGCATTTAAGGAAAGAGTTTATTAAAAACTGATTTGTGAAAGGTAGAAGGTTGACTGTAATGAACTTTCTAGCAGACAAGTGTATGTTAGCCTTAAAAGGGGATGGAGTCTTGAAAAGAAGGGTAAATTAAAATAATTTCAAATATACCAATTGAATTCACTATAAAAAAAAATAAATCCTAAAGTGAGTACTTTTGAAACAATACCGAAGTCCCCTAATTTCTGCCCATATACTGAGTTTGCTTCTACTGGGCATTTGCATAGCTCAGGTATATAAATAAAAGGAGTTGACTGAAGCCCAGGCTTTTCACTGAGCACCCAGCTCCTCCTATTCTGCTGGTCACACCACCATAAAGCCCAAAGTCCCACTGTCATGAGAGCATGAAGATGTGCTACATTTAGATACGATGCTGGGCAGGGACCAACCAAGACTCACAAGTACTGGGTTCCCCAAGCCCCACAGCCCGACTTCAGTTTTAGCCCTGAGAGAAAGGGTGCCCAGGATCAGGGTCTGACAGTCAAGAGGAGGTTAGGTTTGGGGGTCATGTTAACAGCTAACAGATGAAGTTATAGATTAACTCATCACTGGCATTAGTTGGTTAATGTACAATTTTGTAGGTACCTTCAATAGTCCTGGGCCAAGTTCAGTTAAAAAAAGCAGTGTTCCCTTTTCTCATTTAAAATTTAAAAAGGAATAAACTGCTGATACAATCAACATGGATGAATCTCACAGTAATTATGCTGAGTGAAAGAAGTCGGATTAAAGAGTACATATTGTATGATTTCATTCACATAAAGTCAAACTAATCTAGAGAGAAGAAAGCAGATAATGGTTGTGTGGGGATTGGTAAGGGACAGAGAGAAGCGGGAGAAAGGGCTTCAAAGGGGCATGAGGGAACTTTCTGGAGCGATGGGAAGTTCATTATTTTTATTGTGGTCGTGGTTTCATGGATGCGTGTGTGTGTGTGTGTGTGTGTGTGTGTGTGTGTAGGTCAAAACTTATCAAATTGTACACTTTAAATACATACTGTTTATTATGTCTACTATACTTCAATAAAGAACTTTAAAAAATTAGGGGTGGGGTCAGAATGTACAAACATTCTTTTCCCATTATTGCTCTTATTGCTTAAAAGTGAAATTTTTATGACACACATAGCTTTCATCATGTGAATGCTGTTAATTCTAGTTAATATAGGAAAATTCTAAAGCTGGTTTTAAAAATTATCCAGACTGAGCAAGGTAAGACCTCCTTCTGATATGTAAAATTGTCCCAGCATCCTAAAACAAATCCACTCTCAATGAATCTGAGTGAATGGTAAAGCTGGACCAGCAGTAGGGAGCCCACGGGGACTGCCAGGTCATGCAGGAGATCACATCAACGTGAGGATGGTCAGGACTGGAGGGGGCAGCAAGGGGGGCACGTGTCCCTGTGCACTTGCTCCTGCTGCCCGTGGTCCTGGGAGCCCAGTGGCCTGAGGGATTTTTTTAAATTCCCGATTCTATTACTTCCTTAATGGGTGCCCATTGTCGAGTCACTTCTGATCCTCAGGCGCCTCATCTATAGAAATGGGCCAGTGACAGGACTCCGTAAGGTTGTTCGGGGGATCAGACAGTTCATGGGCGTAAAGTGCTTGCCACCGTTTGGGCACACTGAAGACACCAATTAATGGCAGCTATGATCTAGTCTTAGATGAATCACAGCGCTAAGAAGTGCTGATTGCTGCAAATTGGACAATGCTGCTTTGAGAGAAGGAACTTGGGTTTGAGTTTTGAACAAGGTATATCAATGTCTTTAGTAATCTCTTGAGCTTGCTCTCATGAATACGAGTGGCATTGTTTTCCCCTGCACCACCTTCAGTTTTCAATTGGAGCAGAAGTGAAACAATCTCCACAATTAGATGAGTCTTCAGAATTTAAATTGCTCCACTGTGATCTTCAATCTTTCCTGGCTCCATTGAGAATTACATGATTGACCCAAAGCATCAAACAGCTCCGTTGGCCAACTGTTACAAGAAATTCACACCTGTCAGGGTAGATGGGGAAAAAATGGCCACAATACTTTGTGGCTCCTCCCATCAAGAGGTGGAGTTTACTTCTACAGCCCTTGCACTTGAGCTTGGTCATGTTACTTGCTTTGGCCAGTGGTTCATTAGCACATATGACGCCTGCAGAGGCTTGGTAAGTGCCTGTGCACTGGGTTTGCCCTCTTCTGCTGCTGGGAACCCTGACACGACCACATGAAGAAGCCTGGGCCAGCCTCCTGGATGATGAGAGCACGGACTGAGAAGGTACCACTGTTCCGAGCGAGGCCCCAAAGAACCGCCAGCAGACCACAGGGATCAGCCAAGCTGGCCCGGACCAAAACTGCTCAGCTGACCCATAGAATCATGAACAAATGAGAACTGCTATTTTTTTTTTTTTTTTTTTTTTTTTTTTTTTTTTGCGGTATGCGGGCCTTTCACTGTTGTGGCCTCTCCCGTTGCGGAGCACAGGCTCCGGACGCGCAGGCCTAGCGGCCATGGCTCACGGGCTTAGCTGCTCCGCGGCATGTGGGATCTTCCCGGACCAGGGCACGAACCCGTGTCTCCTGCATCGGCAGGCGGATTCTCAACCACTGCGCCACCAGGGAAGCCCAGAACTGCTATTTTTTAAAATACTAGGTTTCAGGGTAGTTTATTATGCAGCAAAAACTAATGGATACACATGTGTTAACTGAATGCACGACAAGGTCACGCTCCCTCGCCTGGGTTGTCCTCTGTGCTGGTCCACAACCCTGTGAACATTGCTCTCTGCTCACGGGCTGGCCTCTCTCCTCTCTCACACGTTCAGGTTCCCCTTGATGACTCTTAGGTGGTCCCACTCACTGCCTGCTTGCCTCTGGAAATTTCCAAACACTAATCTCTTGACATACCGCTCTCCTCAACTCCTCCTCAATCTCTTTTATTGGCTTTCCCCTCTCGTCATCCCTTATTCCAAGTTTTCCTCGGAATCCTGTGCTGGCCCCTTTTCTCTTCCTGGTCTGTATTTTCTTCCTGGACAAGCTCATTCAGACTCTTGGTTTGAAAACACACTCCCCCACTAATGACTTCCCAACCTCCAGCCCCCACCCCTTTCTTGGATTCCAGGGCTCCTATTCAATACAGCCAAAATCAGCCACCAAGTTTCTCTCAAACCTACATTACTTGTCTCAGGTTAATGGAACCACCATCACATGAATCCAGAAACCCTCTCCGGCTGTCTGCCTCCAAAGCACTGTGTGCTCCTGACATATGGTCGCCCCAATTCTGAAAAATTAAGACACACAAACACCTTCTTGCTTAGGCTATTCCTTTCCCCTGAATGGCTCTCCTGGATCCTTCTCTACCTCTCAAAGCCCTCCTCACGCTCAAGGACCTACCCAAAAGCCTCCTTTCTCTGCAAAGTCTTGCCCATTTTTTCCAGAACCATCTCTATACCACTGTAGCCTCCGTGTGAGCCCCTCTTATGAACCTTTACCTCACTCACCCTGGTTGATGGAATGTAAGCTTCCTGTTTTCATGTCGTAGAGGCCTAGCACGGTCATATGTCCTGTCCCCAGCATGCCTGGGACAGCCATGATTTACACTTGTCTTCCCACCATAATGAATAGTGACAGCATCCCCTTCCATTCTCAAAAGTGTTCTAGCATGGATGACAAATGACGTGGTCACCCTACATTGGTCTTACAGTGCTTGACACAAATCAGAGGCATAAAAGAATTTGGCAAATCCAACCCATCTTGCATTCTTCTTCATACTCACTGTTTGACCATCAGAAAATAGTGGTCTGTGTTCACACCTGATTCACTAAACCTTCTGCAGACAACCTTGATGGTATTTCCCTGGCAGTTTAAAAATCACTCAATGGAGATCACAAACTCAGCTGCCCACAGGGCCAGGTAGAAGGCTGACGGCAGCACATATGATGCCACGGTGAAAGAAAAGCAGCCGAGTGGTGGGGACAGCGGCAGACTGGTCGGGGCACGTCTGTCTGATGGGGGCAGGGTCCATGCAGCTCAGGTGATCCTGATCAGCAGGGATGGGGCACCAGCACTGCCTGACCTTCTCATTTTTCAAGAGAAGGTAGAAATGCAGATTTTTATATTAAAATCTTCCAACTGAAGTGTTGACACCTAATTTATACTTAAAACACTGTGCAGGTGCACGTTGAGTGGCCAGTGCCTTACATCTTTGGCCTTCAACAAACCCTCAGATTTCTTCCTGGAAAATGCCCCACTTCAGGAATGGAAATAAACGAGTAGGCTCCTGAGCTGGGCCGAGTCCGTCTCTGCCACTTACCAGCTCTGCCCCCAAAGACCATTTGTGGGGGCAGAGCACCGCTGTCTCAGTTTATCTAGAATACAGGGACCAGACCACCTTTCTCTCTAGGCAAGCGTTACATTTCTCTCCCATTTCAAGTCTCCTGGATGAAAATGAGTTGCACAGGTGGCTTTGTGCACTGCTGTGCACACTCCCAAGGACATGGGGGAGCCTCACCCAGAAGGGGAGGGATGTTTCTCCAGCTGAGGTCACGTTTTTGTGAGGTACAGCAGCCCCCCACTGCTCCCAGCCCACCCCAACATAAGCCAGCTCTCTCTCAGCCCGGGCAAGTACTTTAAATCAGAATATGAAAAGTCTTATTTGAAATTCCTTGGTTAATCAGTAATCACTTAAATACTAAGAGTTCACTCACGTATTAAGGAACAAATACACTTCTGTTGCCACTGCCTCTAACAGGTAATTTGCAAAAATCCCTAAATTCAAGCTTTATCTCAAGTCTCATTAAATTAACCCTTGAATTTAAGTTCCTTAAATTAACCTTCATTGAACAAGTGAAAGGATGGCCTCATTCAGGCTTTTCCTACTATAATTATTCAGTGTTAGCAAGACTTTACTTAGTAGAACAAACAAAGGGAGTGGGTTCTAGTATAACCTTTTATTTGCTAGAGCTCCCACCCCTTGCCCTGGCAAAGCCTTGCTTCCCATTTACTTTTTTCTAGAGAAAGTTCTCTAGCTCATTGCAACCTGTCTCCACACTTGCGTCTTCCGTAGGTGGTCAGACACAGCTTCACCTTCCCAAATACACTGATCGTGGGCTGAGAGGGCGCTTGGGTGGTCTGGTCTCTAGATTCTGAAGCGAAGGCAAGGTCAATGCACCGGGAAGCTCTGCGTGAACTGTGACCGCGGCCTTTGCCAGGACCACAGACATAGGGATGATCAGCTGACCTCTTGCAACATTATTTAATTCAGAGTAGAAGATACAAGTCTCACCAGCCAAGCCAGTCTGCATGTTAATCAGTTTGGGGCTGTTTTTTCCCCCTTTCCTTCCTTCCCTTTTTAAGCCACTGGGAGAGGGCAAGAAGTCTGGAAGGAACGATGTTAACTCGAAGCAATACACCAAAACCAGACTAAGTTTCAATTAAACTTTGGGTTTCTTGGGCTACAACTTAGTATTTAAAAAAAAAAACACCACACGGTAAGTTTTTGGCAATTATTAGAATAAAGATTTTGCATATAGTACATCCTTTTACATCACACAGCACATTATATAAATTTTAGAGGGTTTGAAAGCAGTTGTCACCAAATAGTCAAGTAGATAATATTTAACAAGATACCTAAAATAAGCCGTTAACTTTCTGCAAGACTTGAGTGCTCTTGTTTTATTACTTGGCAGATAGGACATATATGGTAGCGAAGTGCCATTTGATGGTTAGAAAGTGACAGGAATCACAGGAATCAAGAGCTCACACCTCACGTGGCAGATGTGCTGAAGAGCAGGTGCCGGAGCGGGTAGGTGCGGAGGCAGGCACACTGTGACGTGGTGAGGAGTGTGGGAATGTTTCCCTCTTTTTTTCCAGGAACCTTGACCCTGGGCTCTCAGCTCAAGGCAGCCTATGTGGAGAGACACCCCACTCACCCTCCCACCGTTTATTGGTCTTGCGATGCACATCACAGGCTGCACTCAGCCTGTTGTGTGTGTGTGTACTTGCTGGTGTCTTCTACATCCCCCCACTGCCTGTGAGCCCCCTGTGGGCAGGGGACTTGTCTATCTGATTCACCACTGTATCAGCAGCGGTTAGCAGCAGACTTGGGATATAGGAGGTACTTAATAAACAGAGGAATGAAATCTAAAGATGCAGTCGGTTCTTCTACATGGAGCTACAAAAGGGAGCTGCTTAGAGTCAAGCTCGTTGCATCCTTTCACCACTGCTGGGAGCCTCGGGTGTCTTTGCTTCTGGTCACATGAGGGGGCTGCAGTAAAATGGTCCACAGGCTTTCGTCCCCACCTGGCTTCTGTGCAGTGCGCTGCTGAGCTGCCCTGGCTCAGGGATCCCACAGACATGAGAAATCACAACACCCAAGCCTGCCTGACAGCTCAAGCAGCCCACGGGGCTACTGCTCCTGGGGGAAAGGGCTGAGGGCATGTAGGGCATTAACAAATGACTTCAGATGACTGAGCGACACTAAAGATGCCACTACTATTAAACTGCCTTGTTAAAAAACAAACAAACAAAAAAAACCAATTTTAAAAAGTGGCGGGGAGGGGGGAGCACAAAGGAAGAAAAACAACAGTGGTAATTCGAGTGACATTTCTCAGCTCTTCCTAGGGGCAAGATTTGGGCGAGGATCCTCACTGTTGTTTCAGCCCTCGCACGTCTGTGTGACTTTCTTGCAACATGGAAATAACCAGGGCAAGAGGAAAAATACAGGGAAAGATATTTAGGGAACAATATTAAGACTATGAAGACTTTTGCACTGTTTTGTTTTTTTTTTCTCTTCTGAGCATGGAGATATTTTAACATTATTAACAATGCTAGGCTGTTCTGGGAAAGACCACCACCAATATTCTGTGACGCCTGTGGTTGCTTATGTTAGAGAACGGTACCCGCTCCAACCCAGGCCCACCCCACAGAGTTCCTCGTGCTAATGGAGTGAAGCATCATTGCCGTAAATCTACTATTGTTCAGTTTTCTCCGTGTCATAGCTACACCGGCAACTGAAAAACTGTGATAGAATTTGGTACCTGACACGCTACTCCCTTTCCAAGCCCACTGTCATCACAAGTTTAGCAGGCAACGGTTTAAGCTGATCATTAGGTACAAGTTGACATGCAAATGATCACATACCCTCCTTTAGGTCTAATACAGCTTTAAATTAGCTGTGAGTGTGTAACATGGCCAAGATTTTCTATAATAACAAGGGTCAAGTTGCTACCACATTCTGTCACCTAAGCACCACACTCCCCAAAGAGTGACAGGATAAATTGAGGCCATGGTGGGAAGGTTTTCTTTTGTCTTATCTCTTTAAAAGGATCAATGTGGCCTCTAAAAACTTAGTTGTCTTTTTATTTCTGGATCTACCCATTTCCCAATGACTTTAAGTAGCTTCTACAAGCCCCAATGAAAATTGAAGCATGAATGCGAGGTTGGAACGGGGCCAGTTGCTGGCACTGACAGGATACTCTCCACCGGCATCATCTTGCCAGGCAGAGGCCGAGCTACAGCAGCCTAACCACAGGCATGGCGCGGGAAGACAGACGTCCTGGCGTTCCGTGAAACCTCACTTCAGACGGTCTGAGCAGGCTGAGGGCTTGTGGGAAACAGACGCAGTGGACACGTCCCTCTGGCACATGACAACCAGGAATGGGTGGCAGCTCTGGGCTCCTCTCCAGTGGGGGGCGTGGACTGTTGGTCAGGAATCTGTCTGTCTGTCCTGTTACACATGCACAAGTGGAAGAAGAACTGCCGTCTTTAGGCTCAGCTTCTAATTCAAAGGACAGAACTAACGGGCAAAGAGGAGCCGGGGTGGGCTAGAAAGAGCAGGTCTGAAGTTACCTCAGGACCTGGACAGAGCTAGGAGGTGGCTGTGGGTAAGTCTCCTCCCCGAGACTCAGTGTATTCATCTTAAAGGCGGGTATCAACTGGCTCCCGGAGCTATGAAGACCAGAGGACACTCTACCTGGACAGAGTGTGGCCCAGGGCTCAGCACGGAACTCAGAAGCGTGCTTCACACATTTGACTCCAAAAAGGGTAATTTCTCCTTATGAACTTTTAAAGTCACTCAGGCACAAGCATCCAGTGAATTTAACGATGAATAAGGTAACAGCCCTCAATTGTGCATAAAATGCTCAGGCACACAAAGTTCTCACACGGCCTTCCCACACTTACCAATGGGAAGGACGAAGGGTGCCTCAAAGATCAGCTAGGAAAAGGCACATCACTCGTGCTCATAGGAATTATCTAGAATTGTGTAAAACTGATTCTATCATTTACCAACAGCCTTATACTTTGGGTCCAGAGAACACTGCTCATTTGGCTTTCTAGGACAAAAGAGTAAAAATGAGAGAGATCATCTGTTCTAGCCCCTGAGCAAGTCAATGATGTACCCACAACAAAACAAAACGGTGTATGTGGATTCTCTACACACACGATACTTCCGGATAATCAAGAACTAAGAAGTGATCAGTCTGAAAGGAGCATAGCCCCTCCATTTCATGGCCAAGATCGAGAAGCATAGACTCATGTGCAAGGCTGAAGACATAAGAGGGTCCCACCACCCAGTGCCAATTCGACCTTGGCCTTGGCACCTCAGAGCTGCAGTTCCCCCTCACTGCTTTGCATTTTGTTCTCATTGTTCTCCTTCGGGACTTAAGAAACTTCACTTGCAGTCTAAGCATGGATTTGAGCATCTCATGGGGCAGTGGGGCAGCCTGGGATCCAACTTGGCCAACAGCTTCAAACAACCGACCAATCCAGGTGACCCAGCTCTTGGCCCAGACTGAGCTCTTTGTTTTGGGTTAGGGTGGTGGTGGGGTCCCCCGGCTGCGGTGGGCCCACATTGTCAGCTTGTTGCTTCTCTCCCAAAAGAGGATCTTGTTACAAAGAGAAGCTGGAAATTTCTTTGCACACAAGCAGAGACATGGCGGCCCTGCAAAGGCCCCAGGGTAAGGATTAAAGAAAAACAAAATAGAAACCCTTCCATCTCTAATTAGGGTCTTCATTTGCCAAAGTGCCATTCCCCAGCAGGAGAATTTACATTCAGGCTGTTGCTTGGAGTTACTTGGAAAACGTCTCCCAGCAGGTTGGTTCCTCGGTTCAGGGTCCTTTGAGCCAACAGTTTCTGGTTACTTGGAGGAGAGCTGCCTGCATATTGTTTTAACTGGCCTGGCTTCTGCAGCCAGCTTAGCTGTGTGAACAATCCCCCATTCAGAATCCAAAGATAAAAGCACAGTTTGGTTGAAAAATCTTTTTTTCTTTTTTAAACTTGGGAATTATAGGTTTTGGAACTGGCACTACTTCTCTCATACACAAGAGTGTTTTCCCCCTCCGCCTTGGTTCTCCGCCAGCAAAGGCTGCATCCTGGAGCCCGGCCAGACGCCAGCCCCCACTTCCTCGCCATTCACACCATGGGGCTGGTGGCAGCTGGCCACGGAGGCGGACAGGAGCTCCCCATTTGCAAGGGGTCAACCACAGAATAGTGTAGCCAGCTTGCTGGACCCCTGTGGCCAGCCTAGGAACAGCCTTGGAACCTTCTGTGCAGTTCCATATCATTCTTTGTATCCACAACAGCACATCTTCCAACATGTTGAGTCCCTGAGAGCCTGGCCTAGGAAGCAAAATTTGTCTTCCTTTCTGGAATTCTCAGGACAACAGTAAATTCTAAGCCAAGACCAAGTAGTAAGATACGCTTGTATAACTTTCTATGTGTAAGAAAATGTTAGCTGATGATGAATTAAGGAGCAAGTGCAAAAGAGAGAAGAGACACCAAAAGCGCAGGTCACAAAAGGAAAAAAAAAAACCTGGAGAATCTGGATTTCAACTCAATTAAAAAATGGGCAAAGGACTTGAATAGTCCTTCTACAAAGCAGATATACAAATAGCCAATAAGCACATGAAAAGATGCTCAGCATCACTAATCATTAGGAAAATGCAAGTCAAAATCACAGTGAAAAACCACCTCACACCTCTTAAGATGACTATTCTACAAAACAAAACAGAAAACAAGAAGCGTTGATAGGATGTGGAGAAATTGAACCCTTGTACATTACTGGTGGGAATGCAAAATGGTGTAACTGTTGTAGAAAATGAAATTACCAATATGACCCAGCAATTCCACTTCTGGGTATATACCCAAAAGAACCAAAAGTAGGGTCTTGAAGAGACATTTGTATACCTGTGTTCATAGTAACATTATTCACAATACCCAAAAGATGAAAACAACCCAAATGTCCATCGAGGATGAATGCATAACCAAACATGGTGTATACACACAGTGGGATATTACTCAACCATAAAAAGGAAGGAAATTCTGATACGTGCTACAGCATGGATGAACCTTAAAGACATTACGCTAAGTAAAAAAGCATATAAAAGGACAAATATTATATGATTCCACTTACATGAGACACCTGGAGTAGTCAAATGCATAGAGACAAAAAGTAGAATGGTGGCTGCCAGGGGCTGGGGAGAGGGATGAAGGCGAGTTAGTATTTAACAGGTACCGAGTTTCAACTGTAGAAAATGAGAAAGTTCTGGAGATGGATGGTGGTGATGATGGCACAAAATGTGAATGCATTTAATGCCACAGAATCGCACACTTGAAAATGCCTAAAATGGTAACTTTATGTTTTGTATGTATATTGAACCACAATTTAGAGAGAGAGAGAGAAGATTCAGGGTAAAAAGAATTAGCGCCACGGGGAAGGGAAACTAGAGCCCTGTTTTTTACATTGGCCGGGCAGGTTCTACCAAGTACCACTTTAGTTCAATCATGTAAAACTTTTCTGGGATTTTACATTTTAAGGCCTCTGATACGTTAAGTTTTATTCCTCTCTTTTACTTAAATTGCCACAGAATAGCAATTTACAGCAACATCATAGAAATGTCCAAACTGGGAATCTATTTCTAGGCCTAATCACATCCTGGTTCCCTCTGCTGGGACCATGTGCCCCTCTCCTCCACTGTGTGTTCCTCTTCTGCACAACTCTTGATACACTCCCTGGAAATGCCTTCCCTACCAAGGGGATCTCCTGTCTACTAAAACCACACGGCCAGGTCAAGTCACTCTTTCTGACCGACCCTGGGACACACCAACTACACACCAGCAGGCTACTCCTGCTGGCCCCACTCCTGGAGTTTCCTTCTGCATCCCTTTCTTACCCCAAACCCACCCATTCTTGAAGGTTCAGTTTCACCTCTTCTGTGAAGCCTTCCCTTGCTAACACACCACAGACCCAGAAAGACTTTTAAGAGAAAGCAATGTATAAGCAAAGACCTGAAGGAGTCCGTCCTGATTTTCTCCCCATGACGGCCTTGCAGTGCCCAGAGGGTGGTTGGAGCCCTGTGGACACCCCGAAGCTACCTCTGCAGATCAAGGGACCATGGCAACCAGGGCAAAGGAGTATATGGAAGCTGTAGTTCTAAGCCATGAAGTAAATTGAACATCCTGTACACATCTGCACCTTAAATGACAAACCCTGGCCCAATAACTGAATAAACCTTCTTGGTAACAAAAAAGATTAATTGGCTCCCCATACTATCACAGCCACAGAACTTGGACAAACAATAGAACTGAATCGGAGAATCAATTTCGAGTGGTGAGAGACAGCCAATTCTCCTAATCCTTCTATTAAAGCTGCCAAAAAGGATAGTCGTTAGCATAACTGGTGAAAAACCAATAACCTTCCTCTGAAGAACTGCTAAATTCAAGTCAAGAGCCATCACCAATGCACTCTCCACCTGCCATCCCACACCCATCCCATTTAGTTCTGTCCTGAGAACACACAGAAAGAAAACAGTGCTCATTCATTCAGCCTTGAAGTACTATGCTCAAGTTAGGCCTGACACTGGGGAGAAAGGAAAGACAGAAAACCCAAAAGGTTCAAGTGAATCAAGAACCCTAACCTCTCTTTCCTAATTTCTTCAACACACGTGCCTGACACCTAAAAGGGCCAAAGTAAATCACACCACCATTAATTTCTGCATGTCGAGGTAGATAAAGAATCTTGAGGGAGTTGACTCAGAACCTGGAATGAGGGAAGCCATCACCTCCAGGAGCACGCACTCGGGTGAACAGCTATCCCTGGACCCCATGGCCACGGCCAGACTCTGAACAGCTCAAGGTCTCCAACTCCCACTAGTAAGAATACAATCTGGAGCATGTACTCTGCCCACCAAACAGGACATGGTGATGATGACATTTTTTTTTTTTTTTGCGGTACACGGGCCTCTCACTGTTGTGGCCTCTCCCGTTGCGGAGCACAGGCTTCGGACGCGCAGGCTCAGCGGTCATGGCTCACGGGCCTAGCCACTCTGCGGCATGTGGGATCTTCCTGGACCGGGGTACGAACCCGTGTCCCCTGCATCGGCAGGCGGACTCTCAACCACTGCGCCACCAGGGAAGCCCCAGATGACATTTTTTAATATATAGAACTTGTGCCATCCTTGCATGTCCTTCCTCATCATCTGAGCATGCAAACGAGAGAAGTATCATTTCAGATAGTTTTGTAAAAAGGAAAGAGATACAGTTTTTATAGAAGGGGCAAATGAGCAAGAGAAAAAGAGGAGGTACGATCAAAATATTACAAAAGGTAAAGATAGGTAGCAAATTAACAGCTGGAAAAACATCCAATTTCCCACACATGCTCTAGTTCAGGAAGCTCAAGGCAGGAATTAACATCTTGGGCCCCAAGCGAGGGGGGCAGGCTTGACATTTGAAAGGTGAGTTCTCAGAGGACATTCACCTTTTACTTCCAGCATCACTGTAGAGCAGCCCTCCCAGATGGTTAACACTGATTCTGTCTCTCCTAACGATGTGAGAGGCTCCACTCCTCTGCATTATTCAACAAACAAGCAAAGATGAAAGTCAAACCTGGAGGTGATGGGTAGGGTGACTGCTCGGGCATCCGTGGTCCTGGAGGAGTGAGCAGATACCCCCCTCACCCTGGCTCTGGGGACAGGAAGCCAGAGCCACCTGCCTTGACTCCATTCTCTGCTGACCCCAAAGGCTAACGGAGAAAGTCCCACACGGCCTGTCAGTCCCACGACATTCCTCAGTCCAAACCTCCTCTTCCTTCCCCTCTCCTACCCCCAACGAGGCCACCTCTCTTCCAGTTATAAGGGGCTTAGGCTTTGTTCTTTCCTTCAACTTCAGAAAGGCTCCCAAAGGCTCACCACCTGTAATCTCCACATCCCATCCAAATCTAGCAGGGGCACGCGAGACGGGCGCACACGTGCACTCGCCTGCCCTGTGCACATCCACACGCTCTGCTGAGGGTATTTCTGCGAGGCTGCACAGCCTCACTCGGCAGAGGCAAGGTTTTCCTCCTGGCAAGCCAGGGTCAGAGGCCTGGCTCGGAGGAGCTGCTTATTGTGTGGCCGCCTGGGGCGGGCAGCTCAAGAGCCGGGAGGGGAAAGGTTCCCTTTGAAGCACATGGCGCTGAGCGCTTCCCAGTGACCATGGAAACAGGCGCAGTGGGTTCCCAGCCTGAGAACCAGGGAGAGCAGCCATGATTCAAACACAAAACACACACTGGGTCTGAAAAGCAGAGACAGGAGGGGCTGGGGTGAGGGGCAGGCAGCTGAGCTGGCAGGAACTGAGCGGCTCCCTGGTAGGAAAATCTGGCCAGTGAAGCCAAGCAGGTTCACAGGGTTTCCTTTTCATTCCCGAGGCTTTCTTCTCGCTCCCGTCACTGCCCCTCGGGTCCTATTCAGCACCTCATCAGATCAGTAGAGCCGGGCCGTTGGCTGGCCTGCTGGCGGTGGGGCTTGGAACCCGGAGGGAGGTGATCAAAGGGGCCGCTGGTGCAGCCACCACCCTCCTCCCGCCAGCCCGCCAGCCCTCCCGCCCTCCTCGGATGAGGCCCTGCCAAGGTGATCCAGTGGAAGCCACTGGGGGAGGGCAAGGAAGAGAGGGAGTTTTCACGTCTGCCGTTCTGTTAGAAGAGACACAAAGCACAGCTTGAATGGAGAAGACATGCCACTAGCAGGTCAGAGCAACCTCCTTCTGGGATGTCTCTACTCTTAAACCAGGAGACCCAGAAATCACCTAGACTGATGCACTTGGGGTGCACCTGGATGCCCAGCCCCCCTGAGACATGCTACTTCCGGGTCCTCTTTCACAGCTGTCCACCTCCTAACCCTCGAGATGGATGAAGTTACACTGAAAAAGTTATCTGAGATGTTATGCGCCCCATCTCTTCAGCGTTACAATTTAAAAGGGGAGAAAAAGCTATCAGGGATTTTTTTCAGCAAGGAAGAGGAAGCTATGTGATTAGAATCTGTTAAGGAGGAAAGATCTCTGCCTTACTGATAAGTATCTTTCCTCTCAGGTCCAAGGGATCAAAGTCCAACAGCGTCCTACTGGGCACAGGGCCAGGGTCAGTGAGAGAAGCGAGCCCACTTCTCGGCCAGGACTTGTCGCCACTGCCGAGCAGGGGAGGCTTTGGCCCTGACCAGCAGCTCTTGAGGAAGGCAGTGTTTGGACAGGCCTGTAATTTGAAAAGCCCATGAGGTGCATTCTCCCTTGCTTACCTTTGTTGGGCTGCCAAAATATTTACTTGACTCCTTAACTCTAAATCTCTGAAACACACCTGCATTGCCTAAAACAGGCAATTTTCTTATTTTCTCTCATTCATAGAAGAGAGCCCAACCTAAGCAGAGATGACAATAGCACAGAGGGATAAAGAGAGTGAGGGCCTGGTAAGAGATGCAGCTTTATAGAATACCACCTTCTTAACATAATACAATGCTTAAGAGATGGGTGTATACTGCATTTGTCTTTTTTTTGGTGGTGGTGGTGGTGGGGGGGGGTTCGTTTGCAGGGCAGTGTGGATAGCTGAAAGCAATTCTACATGTAATCCTTTTGCAAAACAAACTGATTCTACTTTGACCCTTAGGGAAGAGTCCATTTCCATGTCAAGTAAACATTCTGTGTGGTAGCCAATTGCATCCAGTCTCCTATCGATCGATTGATCGATCTATCCATCTTAACATAATCATGATATAAAAGCTAACTGCACTGTAATATGAGCAGAGCAACTCAAGACTATATAACAGGAAAATTGGGGCGCTTGAACAACAAACAGTATCTGCAGGGTCTTAGATGAATTTCAGATGCTATAAATGACACAGAAATAACTACAAAAACTTTTTTTCCCTTTTCTTGGTGCCTCTGGCCCCATGAGAAACAAGTTGGGAAAAGTCTCAGGTCTAGCAGGCATGAAGTCACTGCACCACCAGCTCCTCTGCCATGTGTGCCCGTCTATCAGCTCCTATTTCTGCCAGATGCTTTCTGATTGCCAAGGCTGAGTGAAGTCAGGCCTTCCAGACAGGCTGTGGGTTATGGCTAGAACTCAATGGAAGGTCCCTGCACTGCTTGTTGGTGCTGCTCTTAGGAGCACAGCATCCTGGTCGATGACCCTCAACCCCAAAGACTGTACCTACACCCTCTTCTGAGAACAGGGGCGTGGCCATCAGTTAGGGGGAATTATTTTCACAGTCTGGTGCTCATCAGTAAACCTTTGAGAGAAAAATTATTTTAGAAACATTTCAAGATCTTGAGTGTTCTAAAATGGGACCTTTGAGCTATTGTCTTTTCAAAGGCACTAACAGCACAGTGGAGGTGGGAGCCTTACTGACAGCTGTCACTCGCCTATGTCCTTTCTGTAGCATTTCCAAATTGGCTCTTCTTTTCCCTTTATTTTTGACAGACTGTCTTGTCTTCCCTACTTAAACCTGACAGAATATAACTTTAAACCCTAAAGAAATCGGGTCCCTAAGTCTGGTCAGCAGGAGTACCCATATCCATGGGCATTTGCTGGGATTCTAGGAAATGGCAGGCCAGTCTCTTCCAGAACCATCATTAGGTTAAAAAAAGGAGAAGGCTGGGCAGTAGCTCTGCTGCCTTTCCATATATTTAACCCAGCCATTCAGCTACTGAGCTGGAACTGAAGGAGTCCTCACCACTGCATGCCCCTTGCTGGACCAGCCACCTGCCATAGGATATGTGGAGACTGTAGTGGCTCAGATGACCCTGGTGAAATCAAGGGATCTGGAGAGCAGTTCAAGACAAGGACTGGCGATGAAGAGAGACCAGTGCTTCCTGGCCCTCTGTTAGCTTTAAGCTTCTGGCAGGAAAGAGAATAAATTCTTTATTACAAATCTCAGAAGGGCCTTAAATATACAACCATGTAAAATACCACACTAAAGATGACTAGTGGGTCTCAGTGAAAGAATAAGCTTTCCATCCTGTGATAAACCACAATGGAAAAGAACATGAAAAAGAATATATATATATATATATATATATATATATGTATAACTCAATCACTTTGCTGTACAACAGAAATTGACACAACATTGTAAATCAACTATACTCCAATAAAATTTTTTTAAAAAGAATGAGTTTTCCAATGGCTTCTTAGGCATGACACCAAAAGAAAATAGATGAACTGAACTTTGCTGAAATTTAAACTTTTATGCTTCAAAGGACACTATCAACAAAGTGAAAGAAACCCCACAGAATAGGAGAAAATATTTGCAAATCATGTGTCTGATAAGGGACATGTATCTAGGATACATAAAGATACTTACAACTCAATAATAAAGAGATAAATTATCAATTAAAAAATGGGCAAAGGATCTGAAGAGATATTTCTCCAAAGAAGATATACAACCCTTCAATAAGCACATGGAAAAGATGTTTAACATCATTAGCCATCAGGGAAATGCAAATCAAAACCACAATGAAATACCACTTCATACCCACTAGGATGGCTGTAATCAAAAAGACAGATAATAACAAGTGTTGGCTAGGATGTGGAGAAATCATACACTGCTGGCGGTAATGCACAATGTGTGGCTACTTTGGAAAACAGTCTGGCAGTTCCTCAAAGGTTAAACAGTTACCATATGACCCAGCAATTCCACTCTTAGTTATTTACCCAAGAGAAGTGAAAACCTATACCTACACAAAATCATGTACACAGGGACTTCCCTGGTGGTCCGGTGGTAAAGAATCCGCCTTACAATGCAGGGGACACGGGTTCGATCCCTGGTCAGGGAACTAAGATCCCACATGCCGCGGGGCAACTAAGCCCGCACACCACAACTACTGAGCTCGTGCACCTCAACTAGAGAGCCCGAGCACCACAACTACAGAGCCCATGTGCCCCGGAGCCTGTGCGCCACAACCAGAGAAGAGAAAACCCACATGCCACAACTAGAGAGAAGCCCGTGCGCCACAATGAAGAGCCCACGCACCTCAATGAATGTCCCGCATGCTGCCACAAATGTCCCGCATGCTGCAACTAAGACCTGATGCAGCCAAAAATAAATAAATAATAAATAAATCTTAAAAAGGAAATCATGTACACAAATGTTCACAGATCATTCTTAGTAACCAAAATGTCCATCAACTGATAAACAAGCAATAAGCACACAATGAACTATTATTTGGCAATAAGAAGAAATGATGTACTGTTGCTTGCTGCAACACAGATGAACCCTGAAAACATAATGGTCAACAAATACAAAAGACCATGTTCTGCATGATTCCATTTATACGGAATGTCCAGGATGGAAGGGAGATGACGGCTCAGTGGTAAGGGGTTTCTTTTTGGGTTGATGGAAATGTTCAGACATCTGAGAAGGGACTTGTATCTATAATATATAAAGAACATGAAAATACTAAAATTGATTGTGGGTGGTAGTTGCACAATTCTATGAATATACTAAAAACCACTGGACACTTAGAAAAAAAGAAGCCTTCATGTGGGAACAATCTCATCAGTCATTTCTGTTCTATTTCTATGTAGAGCCCAATCATCTATTTATTGAACAGAAATGCGTAGAAAAGTTTTGGTGGTGAAACAATCTTGGGTAACCGAAAGTTGAAATAGGCTTAGTAGTTGGTTTTAACCACAGTATACATTTCCTAATAAAAATTTTGTGTGAGTGCTGGAATGGAGTGAAACTTGAATATGGCAATTACAATAATGAACAGATTCTGAAAGCAGCTCCCCATGCTGACAGAGTTGGGGCAGGGTTATGATATACTCACTAAGTGGGAGAGGATAAGGATTAACTAGGATTCCCTGCTCTAAAGAATACCACAAACAGGCATTTGCTTTGTTGATTTACCGATGGATTAATTCTTTTAAATGTGTTCACAAGCACATTTCACTTAACTCTGGGACTGTGTTCTAAAACAACAAAAATTAAAACAGTGTGGTACTGGCCCAAAAAAGGATACAGAATTTGACAGTAGATAACACAGGATGTGATTCTGTTATAGAATTCAGTAGAACAGAATATATTATTTTTTTAAAAGGAGGAAGATGCATAAAATGAAGGCAATGACAACTTTGAGAAAGAGAGAGACTCTACTTAGCCACTCCCTGATATTACACATCAGAATAAATTTTGAGTGATTTAAAGGTGTAATATATTAAAACCAGTGATCACAGAAAATGTAGAAAAGGCAAAAATGATTCTAAGCTTGCATGGGAAGGAAGAAAATAATGAAGTTGAAAAACAATAGAAGAAATCATGAAGGAGTGATGACTATGCAAAAATTTTAAACTTCTGCATGCCAAGAGAGCTAAAACAAAAAAAAATTAGTAAATAAAAGGGCCAGTTTTAAAATATTCCAAAATGACAAGAAATTAATACATTGCTATAAAAAAAAAACCCTACATTAAGATCCACCCATAAGCGAGCAAGGGACCAGAATAGACAATTCACAAGAGAGGAAATTTAATTAGTAGATGGAAAAATGCCTGGCGCTTAATACTTTCTAATAATCAAAGAAATGAGAATGAAAACAGTGAAGTACTATTTTTATCTTTCAAACTAGTAAAGAAACATTAATGATAACAGTCAATGATAGCATTGTTTCTGTGGAAAATGGTTCATTCTTACTTGACTAGTGGCAAGGTAAACTGAGGGAACTTTCCTGAAAAGCAATTTGTAACTGTTTACACCAAGAATCATTTAAAAAATGTTCATATCCTTTGATCTATAATCTCCTCCTGGAATATTACCATGAGAGAATAATTCAAAGAGGAAAAAAAACCCCAAAAGCCCATCTTACATAAAGAAAGCTTTCAGTTTGGTTTCTTTGTAAGGATTAAAAATAAAACAGAAGCAATCTAATTACTGAACCCTGGGGGAATGGTCAACTACATCACAGTATGTTCTATTGTCATGTTATGCAACCAATAAAATGATAGGTTACGAAGATAATAGCAAACTGGTAAAATGACTAGCATATGTTAAGTTTGAAAAGGCAGAACAGATGTTCATACCTTCATAATAATTACGTTAAAAATCAGACTCGGGTTCCTTGGAAGACTGGAAGGCAATAAACCAAGATTGACAGTATATGTGTTAAAGGAGCAAAGTTAAAGTTGGGTTTTTTCCTTCTATTTTAAAATTCTCCATAATTAATTGTTTCATGCAACAAATATCTACCGAGTGCCCACTACATGTACCAGGCACTGTTTCTGGCACTAGGAATATGAGAATTACACACTTAAAAAGAAAAAAAAAGGGCTTCCCTGGTGGCGCAGTGGTTGAGAGTCTGCCTGCCGATGCAGGCGACACGGGTTTGTGCCCCTGCCCGGGAAGATCACACATGCCACGGAGCAGCTGGGCCCGTGAGCCATGGCCACTGAGCCTGCGCATCCGGAGCCTGTGCTCCGCAACGGGAGAGGCCACAGCAGTGAGAGGCCCGCGTACCTCGAAAAAAAAAAAAAAAAAAGAAAAAAGACAAAGGGACCAGACCAGAAAATTTGTTAGTTACAAAAACAGTAAAATAAGTTAATGCTATAAATTTTGGGTATACCTTTAAAATTAGGGGTTATAAAAATGTTAAGATTCTAGCAACTGAAACTCTTTAAAAAAGGACTAACACTAAGAAAATAACTCACTTAAAAAACCAATCTACTATGCTTACAAATAGATGAAAAAGAAAGCTTTTGAAGCTGAACGCTTTAAAATTTGATTAAGAACAAGACAAGGTAACAAAAGTTCCTTGCATATTACACATTCTTTTCTCTGAGGTTCAGTTAAGAGCTGATACATTTGTGAACATCTATCAGCAACCGGGTAAGGTGTAATAGTGAAGGCGGAGGGCTTTATACATGCCAAGAAACAGCCCAAGTTCTTCAGGCTGACTAGAATTTTATTGCATCCAGCAGTGCATAGAACTACTGGAATGTGTTGCTACTCTTATTATTTTTATAACTAGCAAAAATGATGCCGAATTTAAAGGATTTCAGTATCCCAATTGTTTAGACTTCCTCGAACTTAAAACAGCACAGAAAGTATTAGAACACACAGCCCGAGGTCTGATTTGGAAAATAAGATCACCAAAGCTGAATGCTACCTTTTATCAAATGAAATATGGTGCTTTCTGTAAGGTGAACAAACACGAAAGACAGAGGACGAGGCAAAGAAGTGGTTTTTGTCCACAGTCTGAGAAGGTCTTGTGACCAAGGTTAGCAGACAAGATCTGGCCAGTACTCCCGTTCCTCCACGTCTTTACCCAATGGGTCTCTCCACCCAGATTGGGCACCCAGGCGCCCTCCTGCACAGGTGCAGCCCAAGTGCCCTAGACTCTAAGCTGGTCAAACCTTGTGCACAGGTTCTCCACGTAGATCGTTAACCAGTTACATGCAGTCACTGTCAAGACAGCCCCCAGCCAAATCTGAAATGCCCCTGCACGTGGCCAGAAACGCACTTGAGGGGCAGCCTGCTGCTGCTTATTTGGGTTAATTCACGCACACAGCCAGGTGTGTGCAAGACCCCTCTCTCTGAGAACAGTGAGCAGATGGGACTTTGGGGCTTATCTCCAGGTATGAGAGATTCAGGTCACCTGACTTAGGACTGGTACTATACATATTATCATGACTTAATATGTTAGGTTTTAACTTCGTTTATTATTCAAAATGGCCTCTCAAAAGTTGACAAGGTCATCAGCTGTTTTTGACAGTCTTTCTGCTGGCCCGTCACACCAGTCCTAGTCTCCTAGGACAGTCTAATTTGTGGCCCCTGCTCTATTAAGAGCCTGGCTCAATCAGAGGGGACAATGGCCAGAAGGAGTGTTGTGAGCCAGGCTTCCCCCAGTCTGAGGAGATGGCCATCAGCCTGTGCTCCTTGGGTTGGCAGAAACACTATTTGTTCTGTTCACTCGCTCTATCTTCAAAACTCCCTTAAGTCTTTCAGAGGCTTTCAAATAATGGTTTCAGTTAGCCTTTTATAGCTGAAAATGTCTCAGACCTAGTTTAAGAAAAAAAAAAAAAGTCTTGTGCTTAATATAGCCTTTTAACCAAGAGGTTCCTGGAAGATTTAGGCATAGAAGAAAAGCATCAGATTAAAAGTTTGTGACTTTCAAATCAGACACATGACCTTAGAAGAAAAGTGGTAGTCCCTGAGTTTTTCCTTTTTCCATTCATATCATGTCAATCTTTTCCTCCTGATCTGATTTCTTTCACTAAGTTCCTTTCTTGCTTTCCTTTTTAACCAAATATGGGAGGTATTTACCCAAGTACTCCTTAAAATAAATCTGAAGAGCCTTCCAAACTTCCTCTCCAACCAGAAACCCACCTCACCTCAGGAGTATGTTTAGAGAAGGGAGGAAATTGATATTTGTTGAGTATTCACACACTCCGAGAACTCGACACATATCATTTTTAAAATTGTCACAACTATCTTTACAGAGGGCAATATGGAGAAACGAAGACCAAGAGAGGTTAACTGGCCTAAAGTGAGGAGCGCAGAGGAGTGCAGGGAGCCCAGATCGTGGAGCCACGCAGTACAGTTGCAAACTGTGCTCCCTGCACTCCTCATGTGGATACACAAACGTGCTCTAACATTGATCGTGCACTTCAACGAACACACCACAGGACAACGTGAACCTGTCTCTGTACTGGAGGCCAGCAGGGCAGAGAAGCAAAGGATAAAGGAAGAAGTGGAATTTAAGGTCTTCTTAGGGAGAGAAAACGTGTCACAGAAAGACAGGGATTCTCAATGGTGACACTACTGACATTGGGGCCAGAATGTTCTTTTTTTTTAAATTTATTTTTATTTTATTTATTTATTTTATTTTTGGCTGCATTGGGTCTTCGTTGCTGCACACGGGCTTTCTCTAGTTGTGGCGAGCGGGGGCTACTCTTCGTTGCGGTGTGCAGGCTTCTCACTACGGTGGCTTCTCTTGTTGTGGAGCACAGGCTCTAGGCGCGCGGGCTTCAGTAGTTGTGGCACGCGGGCTTCAGTAGTTGTGGCTCGCGGGCTCTAGAGCGCAGGCTCAGTAGTTGTGGCACACGGGCTTAGTTGCTCCACGGCATGTGGGATCTTCCTGGACCAGGGCTCGAACCCGTGTCCCCTGCATTGGCAGGTGGATTCTTAACCACTGCGCCACCAGGGAAGCCCCAGAATGTTCTTTGTTGTAGGGCGGCTGGCCTGTGCCTTGTAGGGTGTTGAGCAGCAACCCCACCCCCATCCTCGCCTGGATATTTTTGTCTGAAAACCAAAAATGTCTCCAGATATTGCCAAACGTCCCCTGGGGCAGTGTGTGTGTGTGTGTGCACGCGCAAGTGCTGTGTACGACCCCAGTTAAGAACTGCTGCAATAAGACACCTCGGGTAACATGTTCTGGGAAGGTGTGACACAGGTCAGGTGCTCCCAAGGATACCACGACAATGAGCTGTGGTAGTCACAGTACCCTGAGCTCAGGTATGTGACAAATATCACACTCACTTCCTGCCTCAAGAGGCCAATGCCTGTGATGGGGCCAGCTGCTCTGAGACCCTGCTCTAGTCATCCACCACCTTCCTTTCAAGTCAGACCCTAAGATTTTAGTCCCATCGTTGCTCTTGAGACAGAGCGGGGAATCTCATTCTCAGGAGCGCTAGGCTGGGCTCGGCCTAAGGGCCGGGGCACCCAATATTGCAGGAAACACCCATCTGTGACCAAACTCTGAACGAGAAGGGCACGACGAGCCCCCCACCCCCTCCACCGCCCATCTCCAGAACTTTTCCACCTCCTCCTGAAACTCCGGCCCCGTTAAACTCTAATTCCTCATTCTCCCCTTCCCGCAGCCCTGGCAACCACCACTCTATTTTCTGTCTCTAAGGATCCGACTACTTAAGTAACAGCACTGTGAGTGCTGAAAGAAACTGAAGGATAATAACGGAGGGAAGGAGGGAGGGAGGGAGGGAGGGAGGATGTGCACCAAGAGCTGCTAATTTGTGTTTCCAGCCACGCGTGAACCTGACACACACTCTTTCCCTGAGGTGCCTCAAGGTTCCTGTCTCCAGAGGCAGAAATGGGCAGAGGGGTTCAGGGACCATCCCAGGTCACATGGATTAAAGGGTTGGAACTGGGGTTTCAATTCAGGTTAGTTTGATGACTAAACCCCAGTCTTAACCATTCTGTGTTCCCTCTCCTCCCAACCATCCTGAAAAAATTAAATTCCTTTGATTCTGTTTCCTGCCTTGTGGTCACTTTGGTCACTAAGGTCTTTGTTCTCTTTGAAGAAGTTACCTAGACACTCTGAGGGCTGGATGTGGGTCGGTGGAGTGAACGCAAGGGTTCAGTTCTCCACCAACCACCTCCTCACCCGCCACCGGGTTTCGCGCTGCTCATCAGAAGAGCCAGGACTGCCGAGCCGCTCCCCTGCCTCACAGGCACGGCGGTTCCCGGCAGTGTCCACCTGCCGTGCGCTCGGCCAGGCTGCTGCTGCAGGTGGAAACAGGAGAGGCGAGATGAAGAGCCAGGAAATCTGAAGGCGAACGCGAGGTGTCCTTGGCAACGTCACTGGCTAGAGCCTCACCAAAGCGTTCAAGAGACTTGACGTCTGGGCCCATTCAGCTCCAGAAGCACCCACCAGCAGAGTAACCTGACCCTCCCCTCTCCCACCAGCCTAGACACACTGCCAAATGAACATCCCCACAACCTTCAGTGGCTCCCAGCTTCCTGGGGGATGAAGATGAAACTCCTTCATCCAAAACACTCTTCCTGCCCCAGCAACTGTCAATGCCCCCTGAGGAACTTGCTCCCGTTCTTCCCGCCCTCTTCCTGGAGGTTACGCGCCCGCCTCATAGCCCCAACCCCTCCGGCCCCGGGGACCTTCTTCTCCTCACTCACAACAACCACCGCCTGTGCCAGGGACTGGCCCTCGGTTCAGGGTAAGAGGAGGTGACTCTTGCCAGCACACAGGAACCAGAGCAGGCCCTTCCAACTGGCGCCTCTCTGACCGACCTGGGATAAACTGAGGCCATCGCCCAGTGGCTTGTGAGTGCACATGTGATTGGGTGACTGAGGGGGCTGCTTGGGGATGGTAGTCCAGCACTGCCCCCACCAGCTTCCTCCTGGAAGGCACACCTTCCACCCACACCGCACACACGGCTGGGCAGTCGCAGTGTGCTCCCAGCCCTGGATCACAGCTGACCAGACTACAGGTGAGCACCTGATCCAAGATGGGTCACTAAATCCCTTTTCTGGAATCCTTTAGACTTGAAACCAAGAGCGACAGGCCAAGGGATATTGGGGCGCTGTCCCCGGCCAAGGAGGTTGAGGGGGGTGGGGAATAACGCAGATTCCCAGAAGACCTAAGCCCTGCGGTCGGCGGTTCCAGAGGAGCAGCAGCGCCCCCATCTCGGGCTCCCTGACGACACTCAGGAGCTTCCAGAGCAGATTCCCCTTTCGGCTCAACACAGCTCCAGCACGGTTTCTATTCAATGCGACCAGCAGTCCTTACCCAGCCAGTGACTACTGAAACGCATCCGATTTTTATCTAGAAAAACCGGCAAAGGCAAAAGGAGGCAGGAGGAAGTAACCAGCGCTGATGTGGCGGCGTGACAGTCCTGATCTCAAATCTCGGCTCAGCAATTGGGAGCCGTTGGATCTCAGGTTAGGTTGAGATCTCCTCATCGTAAGATGGGAATCTGGACACGGTCCCAGAGTTGGCCTGGCAACGAGAGGAGACGCTGCTTGGAAAGCTCTAGGCATTCGGCGAGCACCCACCACACGAGGGCTGCTCTTACACTCTTGCCGGGCGTCCCCCGAGAGCCAGGCTCTGTGTTCAGGGCCCCTCGCAATACCCCCAACACAGTGACAAGGGTAGCATGAGCCCCAAGATCTGAAGTGACCTCGAGGTCACTCAGCCAAAGCTGCATCTTTTGACCTAAATCCCTTGTTTTTCTTGTCTTTCTACTAACTTTCTGCTCTCCTCCTAAGGACTCTGGCAAGAGCCAATTTCATGCCTGTTGCCATCCTGCCCTTCAAAACCCTCCCTATGAGTCCACTCCAGCGTGGGGTGTGAGGGAGGGAGGCTGGTTTTCTTCCACGTTTGGTGAATCTGGGCCAGGCGGGCTGTGTTAGATCTGAGCACGTCTTGTGTGTTCCCTGCCACAAGGCTCTCCATGAGGTGGAAGAGTCATAAGAACCACAGCTATTAAAGTCGACCTTCCAATGTTTTACCAAACCCGTAAGATGCTTAAATAATAAACACTGTTTGAACGGAAGGGTTAAAATGCCTGGGGCATAAACACAGACTCCTGCACTTTGGGGATGGTTTAAGACCCTTACTTTCAATAGTAAGCTGCTCAGTAACATCTATTTTTTTCTGTTTCAATTTCTGAGGATGTAAACTGTTGCAGGTTAACAGAGCCTTTCAAGGCTGCACCTAGAAATTCCCAAAAACTAGAATGTCAAGAGTAGATTTTTAATATGATACAGAAGTTCAAAATGTTAGACAATCAAGGAGCCCAGAACAGCCTCTTCACATGAAGTGGAAAAGAAAGGCCCAGACAGCAGAAGGGATTTGCCCGGGGCCTGGCCTGGTGCCCTGGCCTGCTACGTTCTGGGGGAACTCACCCCCACCCCAACTCTGCCCCCCTAGCTGATCCGACTGTCTGTCCTGCCTCCTCCAGAATCAAAAAGATTATAAGGAGGGGATCATAAATCACTTTTCTCTCATGAGTTTATAGTGTTCCTTTTTCGAGGAGTTCAAAAGCACTCAGTAATAAACCGAGGTGATGAGTTTATGTCTTTCCCTTTTAAAATGAAACTTTATTTGAATTCCTGGAGAGGCATTTACGTTTTCTTAATTTAGGACATTCCTCTGTTATTTTCAACATTTCACCCCATGGCACTTTCTGTGGGCAGGTGGGTGATGGGGGTAGGTGATGGGGGAGGGAAAGGGGTCTGCGTCTGGCCCTCCCCCTTCTCCCCCAGGCTCCTCCAAACACCCAACAAGCATCCCCCCCCCCACTATGGTTTTCAACAAGTCTCAACATCTACACGGAGGAGGAGTCCCTCCCCCACCCCCACGGGGACTTGGCTGTAGCATCTTCCTTTTGTGCTTCTCTTAGCTGCCCACCTCCTTCTTGCCTTCACCACTAAGGGCAAAGAAAGGGTAGAAAACCATGCTGTGTGTCTGCAGGGGAGCAGGCCACCCATGAGGACCACTTTGCTCTTCCTACCCTAGCCTCTTGCCACTGCGCTGGGGGGCTCAGAAAGAAAGCAAACACAGTTAGCAAAGTTAATAAAATTGAAGCTGAAAACAACTACACTTAAGAACAAGGTGAGAGAGCAGAAGAGAGGGGGAGAGAAAGAGGAAGAGGAAGGAGAGGGAAAGGGAGAGATGCCTGACTCTTTGTACCTCCTGTACCAACCCAGGTTTTAAGCAAAAGCTAAACCGTCTTGCTTTGTCTGGCCCAAGCAGGTTGGCTAATGATTTTATTCAGGTGTTAAGCCAAATTTCAGTAATTAAGCACGTGCAAATATGGCCTGGCCACCACCACAGCCTCTCCAAACAGAAACATGTTTCTCCAAACACAGAGAAACATGAAGCGGGGTGCTGCTTGTTAGCAGGTACAACCATGCGCCTTAGCTCCTGGGCCCCTGCATTCAATAAATACTTGGTGAATAAATAAACTCAAGAAATACTTAATGAGGCAATATATGTCGAGGGTTTTTATTCCCTGTGGCTTCACAGGCCGGCAGGCCAAACCATACAGAACTCTTCAAGTCAAACCACTACATGGTTATCCCAGGAGAAGGAGGAGCAGTTGGGTTCTCTGAGGAACTTGAACACCACTAGGTGATGGGAGAACATGGGGTGTCCCCGAGAGGCCCTGTTCCAACCCATTTACAGACATGACAGACACGTAGGTGGAGACCCACTAGACTGGGGCAAAGCAAAATTAAGCCGAGCTGCTGAGCCCTGCGTAGCAGCAGCTGAAATACAGGAGAAAATATTCTATTAGGAGAGTGCTACCTACAAGGAAAGCACAGTTCCTAATCTTTGGATGGAGCTGGCATTTCTCCTAGGAAAACACTAACGTATTCTCAAGGGGGTCACTGCTCTCTGAGCATCATTAGGCAGCTCTAGCCAACTATTTAAATGATGAAGTATTGGGGCCTGGGCTGCCTAAAACACATTGATTCAACTTCAGGAATTATAAACCAAACGGGTAATAATAGTCCCTGTGGTTTTTGGTTTTTTGGTTTTTTGTGTTGTTTTTTTTCCTTCTCCTTCTATAAAAGGGCAGAGGAACTTGACAAGTGGTCGGAAGCTACTCAGAAGACAAGTGGGATGCAAACATCACAGATTAGATCCCTGAGGGTCTCCTGGGCCAAAAGTCTTTCAGGAGACACTGGCTGGGACAGCTTTGACTGTGGGAAAGGCTCCCTATATCAAAACCACCTCTTCTCTGGCCTGAATCTCCTCAAGAGGTCAGAACCAGGACTGTTTTCCCCCCAGCTGTCTCCCCATGATAGGTAGAACAGCAGCTTCTGAAAATATAAAAAATACCCAAGCAATAACACTACCCTTAGGATATACTACCTTTCCTCCAACCAAAATTCTAACAACTTTCTCCAAACCTTTCCCTTTAACAAAATGATCCGGTTTAAAACAGGTTGTTGGGACTTCCCTGGTGGCACAGTGGTTAAGAATCCACCTGCCAATGCAGAGGACACGGTTCAAGCCCTGGTCCAGGAAGATCCCACATTTTTGCGGAGCAACTAAGCCCGTGTGCCACAACTACTGAGCCCGTGTGCTGCAACTACTGAAGCCCGCGCCCAGAGCCGGTGCTCCGCAAAAAAAGAAGCAACCACAGTGAGAAGCCCGCGCACCACAACGAAGAGCAGCCCCCATTCACTGCAACAAGAGAAAGCCTGTGTGTGGCAATGAAGACCCAATGCAGCCAAAAATAAATAATGTTTTTTTTTAAAAAAAAAAACAGGTTGTCATCTGTCATATTTTAAGATCATTGACAGATGGTTTTCTAAAGTAAATGTATTTCTGTCTTTTATCTTATACTGCAGCCAGAGGTAATGCTGACCCTTGAGGCTAAGAAAGTTGTTTTTTTTTAAATACTTCTAAGCGGAATAACAATAGCCAATGGCAGTGAACATTTCTGGAGAGCTTTCTCTGCTAGACGTTTGTATCTCATCTCACCTGCTAACCATCCTATGAGGTAAGGTCTAATACAGGACCATAATTGCTGTCTGCCATTCTGAAACCAAAAAAGCTCTACAACCCCGAAGTCTTTTCAGAACTTACTCAGCAGCGAAACTTAATGGCCCTGAACTCATTCGGAGGCACAGCTGCCCTGAACTAACACGGGGCTATTTAGATTTTAGTTGTCCCACTTAATGTGAATATCCATGTAGTTTGCTACACAAATATGCATGTGTTTGGTTCCTGAGGACGGCCCCACGTCTCCTGGGAGTTCCTTAATACAAAATATGTGCATCTTAATACCTTTATAAATGCCTCAAATCTCAGAATTCTGAAATATCTGGCCCCAAGGGTGTAAGATAGGGATTGTGAATCTCTATTATCAACTCAGTTCACAGAGAAGAAACTGAGACTCCTCGAGGGGAAGTGACCTGCCCAAGGCCACACAGTGTGCAGGGTGGTGCCCACTCTGAGGCTGGCAGCTGCCATCAGAGTCCAAGCTTCTGAGTACCATGGGGGGCTGCTCCAAGACAAGACTTCAGTCAGGAAAGAGTGCTGTGCCAGCAAGGCTCTTCTCCATTAACTGGCTATTTGAGGAATTGGGGAAATGAGGGTGTGGAGAACACCAATCAAAACGGGAGCAGGGCTTCCCTGGTGGCGCAGTGGTTGAGAATCCGCCTGCCGATGCAGGAGACACGGGTTCGTGCCCTGGTCCGGGAGGATCCCACGTGCCGCGGAGCGGCTGGGCCCGTGAGCCATGGCCGCTGGGCCTGCGCGTCCGGAGCCTGTGCTCCGCAGCGGGAGAGGCCACAACAGTGAGAGGCCCGCATACCGCAAAAAAAAAAAAAAAAAAAAAAAAAAAAAAAAAAAAAAAAAAAAAAAAAAAAAACGGGAGCAATTTGGAGGGCCTGGTGCTTACCTTGCCGAGGACAGTGAGGCATGGTTTCGGGTCCAATTCTGGCTGCTCCAGCTTCACCACTCCTACCCAGCCATATTCATACAAGTCTTCTTCGTCATTGTTATTACACAGGCCCAGTGGGTGCATCTAGGAACAAATGGAAAGAAAACTTCAGTAGGCAGACTGCAGACCTGCTTGACTCCCGGTGTGCACGTCTCAGACTCAACAGTCATAAACAACCTCAAAACTTAAAGTTATATGGTGGGGGGCTTCCCTGGTGGCACAGTGGTTGAGAGTCCGCCTGCCAATGCAGGGGACACGGGTTTGTGCCCCGGTCCGGGAAGATCCCACACACCGCGGAGCAGCTGGGCCCATGAGCCACAGCCACTGAGCCTGCGCATCCGGAGCCTGTGCTCCGCAACGGGAGAGGCCACAGCAGTGAGAGGCCCGCATACCACAAAAAATAAAAATAAAAAAATAAAAAATAAAGTTATATGGGGGGATGCATTTTTCAACCCATTGAGTGGATCCTATTTCAGTACAATGAGCTGAGCCCTGGGGAGAACACAATAGAGCCACTACAAATAGACTTCACAGATGCTTTCTCACTGCTTTGTAAGCAGTGGTCACCCAAGGTGGACACCACCCAATGGGATGTAGGAAAAGAGAAACAGCGTAACTCCCACATAAATCCCGGTCTAGATGTCTGTGAAATACCATAACATTCAGTGGCAGCTACAGAGGAGACGAGCTAGGTTAGCATCCAAAACTATTTGGCTTCCAGACCTTAACAACACATCTACTTCAAGTGACGCAAGAGGACCTCGAAACGCATTCAGGAATTTATGGAGAGACCACTAGACATACGGCAGAATCACCAGGATAATTAACAGGCTGTTTAAAGGCTACCCCTGGTTACTGGAAAACAGATGAAATTCTTTGAGGTTTCTTCAAAATTTGCTAAACACAAAATCAAAGATAGGTAGGAGAACACTGTCAAATTTTTACTAGTAAAAGTGCATTTAGTGGAAGCCTGAACACAGAATGATACTATGGCTTGCGCTCACAGTTCTAGTATTGAGTTCTATCAGACCCCAGAATCCCTAATAACCATCTGAGAAGAGGAAGTCCTTGTGGATAAACCTAACTTACCGAGACGTGAAGGAGTCTAGCACAGTGCTAAGCTCTTTAAATAACTGGAAGAAATATGTCTTTAGAGTCATGGCACGTTAGAGACACAAGAGACTGAAGAATCCACTGTGTTAGCCAGAATAATGGCCCATGAGACATCTATGTCCTAATCCCCAGAACCTGTGAATACGTTACCTTACAAGGCACCAGAAACTTTATAGACGTGATTAAATTTGATATCCTGGATTACGTGGGTAAGCCCAATGTAATCGCAAAGGTCCTTACAAGGAAAAAAGGGAATCGTGGAAACAGAAGAGATGTGACCAGGGAAGCAGGGGTTGGAGTGATGTGCTCAGAAGATGAAGGTGGGAGCCATGAGCCAAGGAATGCAGGCGGCCCACCTCCAGAAGCTGGAAAAGACAAGGAAAAGGATTCTCTCTAGACCCTCCACAAGGAACGTAGCCCTGCTGACCCATTTTTGACTTCTGACCTCCAGAACTATGAGAGATTAAGTTTGTGTTGCTTTAAGCCACTAAGTTTGTAGTAACTTGTTATAGTAGCAAATAGGAAACTAATACACCCTCCTTATCCCCCACTCATTTTACGGATGAGAAGTTCAAGATAAATAGCTTTTCCAAGACAACACAGCCAGCAAGTGGCTGCCCCAGGGGTGGCCTGGCCCTTGAATTCACAGTCCAGTACCTTCCAACTCTACTTGCTTAACTTTATTGTCCCTTCTTCTGAGAGCTGGTCACCTGACTGGGGAGAAAAGACTAAGAGTTAAAATCTCTGTAAAGAAAGGCTGCCTGCCAGCTCTGAACTGGGTTATGTGTGAGTGTTATGTGGGTTTGGTGCAGGTGGCCAGAGTTGCAGCTGAGCCTTGAGCTGAGCTTCAAAGGGAGAGCTGGATGGGTCCGGGGCAGGGGAGAGGATGGGCGGCCATCCACACCTGGGGATGAGGAGCTGAGGGATTCAGGGGGAGAGGAGAGGCTACCTGAGCAGCATGGGGGCCACAGTCGACACCAAGAAGAGAGAGACTGGCTCAAAAATCAGGAAGGTGTGTGGACACCAGGACAGCACCACAGGTTCTTCAGAAAAGCGGTGCACCGAGAACAGTAATTTGAGGCAGGCGGGTTGCACCTTCTGGCAATGGTGGCCCTGGACTGGAGAGGATGAGTGAGCAGAGGAGGGGAGGGAGCAGCCCAGAGGGCAGAGATCCTTGGCAAGTCGATGGACCTACAAGGAAGGGTGAGCACCTTGAGCTCAAGGGGTGGCCGGCAGCTGTCTTCGTAGCGGGCACAGTTTAACCCTGCCCTGGGAACTGCAGGACCTGAGATGGGGAAGCCTGCGACATATGATTTTTGCACCAGCCCTCAGGCTCGAAGAGTCTGCCCAAAGGACCAAGGAGGGTCCTGCAGTGCAGTGGACGACACAGCTTTCCTCCAGCTGCCCCTGAAAAACTCAGCCCACTCTAGGATGTTTGATGGTTATTAAATGATGAGTGGCTTGAAATGCAGATCTCCAACTGGAGAGGATGGGCAAGGGCAATAAGCCAGTCGTGCCAAGAGCCAGGCACTTCTGACCCTCCAGAAAGTGGCTCCCAGCTGGGCTCAAGTCAGCTTCCTGACATCCCAGGTCAAGTCACGTCAATGGCAGCCCCACTACTGACACTTTTCTACAGTGTTCCATGATTATTTTTAACCCGGCCATGTGCCTTGGAGGTTTCCAGAGGGAAAGTTGCTTTTTGTTACTTACACCTGTATAGGGTTTGGTCAGTGATAGAGAGCTGCGTGGAGGGAAGCAGAGGAATCATACAGGTCTAAGACTTTGTATCTATATTAAAACTTTACTGAAGAAAGAAGCCAGATATAAAAGGCCATATATTGTATAATTCCACTGATATGAAATATCCAGAACAGGCAAATCCATAGAAACAGAAAGCAGCAGATTAGTGGATGCCTGCCTGGGGGAGGGGGAAATGGAGAGTGACTGCTTAATAGGTACAGGAGTCCTTTTACGGTGATAAAAATGTTCTGGCATCAGATGATAGTAACGGATGGGTGACCATGGTGAATGTACTAAACGCCTCTGAATTGTATACTTTAAAATGGCTTAAGTGGTAAATTCTGAGTCAATTTTACCACAATAAATAAGTTTTTTTTAAAAGCCCCAAGAGGGGCTTCCCTGGTGGCGCAGTGGTTAAGAGTCCGCCTGCCGATGCAGGGACGCGGGTTCGTGCCCTGGTGCGGGAAGATCCCACATGCCACGGAGCGGCTGGGCCCGTGAGCCATGGCCGCTGAGCCTGCGCGTCCGGAGCCTGTGCTCCGCAATGGGAGAGGCCACAACAGTGAGAGGCCGGCGTACCGCAAAAAAAAAAAAAAGTCCTAAGAGTCAGGGACTTCCGTGGTGGTCCAGTGGGTAAGACTCCATGCTCCCAATGCAGGGGGCCCAGGTTCGATCCCTGGTTGGGGAACTAGATCCCCCATGCATGCTGCAACTAAAAGATCCCATGTGCCACAACTAAGAGCCAGCGCAGCCAAAATAAATTATAAATAAATAAAAATAAAAAATAAATTTAAAAAAATGTCCTAAGAGTTTACTCAGAAATGACTGTCCTCAGCCAACCTGAGAATCCACAGTGTAGGACGATGTGGTTTCCACCCTTCCTGAGCCTAAACCAACCACCAGAGCCCTTCGGGAAACTGTGTCCTGCAGAATATTAGCCCTGCACGATGATAAATGGGTTCCTGCACATGCAACTAATGCTGAGGAACAGGACATAGGGATTTGGGATCTACATTTGGAAATTAAAGCTCTGCAGAGGCCTAAGGTTTAAATAACTTAAAAGGTTTTTAACCTTTGCTAAAACCAGCATACCCTACCCGTTGATGATCAACCCATTTTGTGTTTATTATGCTCACACTGTTTCATGGGACACACTCCGAGAAATGCCAAGTTAGGGAGAGCACAGGTACGTGCGTGAGAAGAAACGAACCTAAAGTAGACGTGACCCGAGCCAAACGCTGACACGCATGATGCGAAGAGCAAAGGCTGCAGTGGGAGGAGATGGAGGGACGGTGGGGGGCAGCTGGAGAGAAGGGGGGGCCTGGGAGGGCGGGAGGAGGAGAAGGGCGGGACTGTGAACCCAGAGCAACAGAAGTAGGAGTAGAAGCTGAGGCCCTTAGCAGACCAGGCTGAGGCTCGAGCTGTGGAGCAGGACATGTGGCCATGTGAGGCATGGCAAGAGGGCGTCCGGAGCACTCGGAAACCCCAACTGTGTGAGCCTCACACACGCTGAGGTCCCCCTGGCACCCTGGGCCGCACCCCATGTGGGGCCCTCCCCCTCCTTGGCCCCAAGACTCCTTTTCAAAGCGTCCACTGTCACTGGGGTGACTGTGAGCAGCTCAAAGTGTCAGCCCTGTCAAGGGTGTTGACTTCTGCACAGGGATCAAAGATTTAAAAACCAAAAGGAATTTTTTCTCAAGTGCTGGTGGGTGTAATTGGTTGGCGTGGGTGGTTTATTTTCCCAGGGAGGGGAAAGGGCCACCAAAATCACATCTCAGAGCATCCAAAACCGACCTCACCATCCTCCCCCTTCCCAGCTCCACTCTGGAGTTTCTTCTCTTCTGAGTTCCTTATTCCAGTCTGTATCTCCAGAGGCCCAAACTACTGGGGTTGTGAATTCAACCTCAGCTACGTCTCAAGTGTAACTGGCCTCTTTGACTCACCTGCCAATGTTGTACAATTCAGGTCTCTTTCAGCTCGCCCCTGATGACAGCATCAGCTTCCAGAATGCCCGCCACCCTAGGTCTCCAAACATTTATACCCTGGGGTTCTCTTTTCCCAAGGGCTCCAAGTTATGAGCTCAGCAGAATGTTTTATAGGGAAGCCATAACATGAAAATATTCACTCATAAACTGACCTGTGTTCAAAGGATGGAATATTCTAGGCAAAGGCATAAAATGCAAACAAATATGCCAAATCTGGGGAAAGTGAAGGAGAGGGCTTCCTTGTTAACTGAGCATCAACGATATTACTCTGTTTATGTATTTTATCTTGTTTAATCCTTATAACAACCTCTTGCTAATTGGTCTATCAGATGATAGAGTGACTAGACCATGTCGATAAATTGCAAGCTAGAACCGCAAATCAGCCAATGATGTAAATATAACAGAGTCCACCAAAGTCATATTAGTCAACAACAGGACCCACTCAAAGCAAATGGCAAACAATCTAGCTAAGGATTAAAGAAGAAATCCACATGGGGGCTTCCACAGAGAATGATCAAAGGATTAAGACAGAACTTCGGGAAAAGAGAGAGTTCTCTTAACATTTTTGGAAAAATGACTTTGGGTGACCCTGCTGCTGGAGTCAAACGTAAGAGAAGGATGTCACATCCACATTTTCAGACAGTTTTGCTGGAAATACCCCAACACTGCCAACAGGGGATTCGCTCTTTGTTCTCAGAAATCAGAACAAAGTTGTAATTATAATTTAACTTGTTAAATTCAAACACCAACTTATTTTCTGTTCCACATTTCAAGATTAAGCCCCAACCAAATCTTTCTACTGTCTACTGAGAAACAGTAACCCTTAACTTAAAAAGATCCCAAAGTCCTTTTCTGGATCACAGTCATCTATGGAGAATGAGGACCTCCAACATATGAAACACATATATTCTAAATATTCAGTGAGACATTGCTGCCATACTATTGCTCCAGACAGCCATCACATGAAAACCACACTTGTGAATTCGTACATGCTGACACCAGCCAGTGACATACAGGCAGTGACTACACATAAGACCTGTGTGTGCAAAATTAATCTTAGGAGATTTCAATGAATGATGTTCAAGCACGTTAACTTTGAACTTAATGCGGCACATGAGCATTTAACAATTATAGGAATTTCTGAGTTTATTTTCTTAACATGTTTGGGTGTGTGGGGTTTACCTGATCAGATGTTTGAAATTTAAGAAGTTTTTGCCTTCATATTTTTAAGAAGGTTAAAAATGGCTGAATTGGGGGTGGGGAGAACTGGATGAAGGTAGTCAGAAGATACAAATTTCCAGGACATAAGATAAATAAGTACCAGGGATATAATGTACATCATGATAAATATAATGAACACTGCTGTATGTTACATATGAAATGGTTAAGAGAGTAAATCCTGAGTTCTCATCACAAGGAAAAAATATATTTTTCTCTCTTTAATGTTGTATCTATATGAGATGATGGATGTTCACTAGACTTCTTGTGATAATCATTTCATGATGTATGTAAGTCAAATCATTATGCTCTACATCCTAAACTTATACAGTGCTGTATGTCAAACAAAACTGGAAGAAAAAAAATGGCTAAATTGTGTATAAGAACTCAGAGTTGTCAGAAAGAACTACTAATGAAAACATAAAGGAAAAACCAAATAAACTCAGAAACCTAGAATGGAAATTGACAAAAACTCACTGGACAGAGAATACTGAAGGAGAAGGACAGCCTGAAATGAGAAGATAAGCAAAACTCCTGGGGCAGGTCCGGAGAATAAAAATGCCAATAATTAACAAGTCACACTAAAGTGTGAGGATTTCACAGAAGATATGTCCTGAGTTATAACTTTGGTCTTGTGCTCTCAGAATAACTTCGGGATGTCAACACCCTGGCCTAAGTCAATTGAAGGCAAATTCCCAGTTAGTCCTCTATCGGGAGGTTTGACATTAAGAAGCGGTCCCTCTGGCTGTCTTACTCCTGATTTTGTTCTGAGGGGTGTTTGGGGGATGGAGAGGATGAGAGCTTTGGAATCATGTAACCATGTTTTGAAACCTGCCTCTTATGAGGCATACCTCCTTAAGCAGATGACTCGATTTCTATAAACCTCTATTTTCTCATCTATAAAATGGGGACAGTACCATCCACTTCAACAGGGTGCTGTGCAGATTAAATGAGATAAAATATATAATCTTAGTTGCATGGTAGATGCTCAATCAGTGGGAAAGCCCTCTCCTTCTTCACTTTCTCTTGACATGTCACGTTTGCTTGCCCTTCATTCATTTGCCTAGAATTCTCTGTCCTTCAAGACCAGTTTAAATGTCAGCCCTTCCTTAGAGCTTTCTTGAATGCATCAATATAGCTAGTTGTTTCCACCTCTACATTCCCAAATGCTTTACATGGTGCTTAGCACAGTTCCTTCAGCAGCCTCTCCTCTGGGATGGGTACCTGCTCCTACAAGGAGTCTTTCTCAGAGGTCCCCTTTCACCCCACCCAGAGCCTGTACCCAACAGGTGCTCAATAAATGACTGCTGGTGTCTCCAGCCCTCAGCCTGGAGACAGGCCTGCTGCCGCATCTCAGCTCTGTTTGGGGAAGCCATTTGCGTCTCTGTTCGGCTAAGTGAGGGAAGAGGACAAAGAGGTCAGGATTTCAACAAATTGCTGCCGGAACTTTAAAAGATCCAGCTCTTAGCGTCATTGATCCCCAAGTCACCAAACACATTCCCAGGACTTTACCGGCAATCTCAAGATTTACTGGGAATGGCACAGGAGCAAAGGCTGTTCCTTCTTGGTCTCAGCAGCTGGGCTTGCAGAGGCAGGTAACACTCTCCACGTGCAGAAAACACAACGTCGCTGCCCTTCACTCAGGCAGGCCCACAACAGTGCTTTATGAGGGTGATGGAGGGGGAAGTGGAATAGAGGATTCCTCCCCTAAAAAGCAAAACCTCAAAATTTCCAGCCCCTGTCTGATCTCAGAAGCTGCTGTCAGCTCCAAGAAAACAAGGGAATAAACCGAGGAAGAGGCAGGCATGGGATCCAGGGCACAGAGAATCCAACAGAGAAGAAAAATAGAGGGAAATCCCAGGAGGACAGCTATGCCACTAGCCTGCCAGGCAACCAGCCTAGATAGGGTCAGAAGGATGAGGGCTGCAGGAGAGCTCCCAAAATAAGCAAACAAACAACAACAACCTGAGTCATCACCCAGTGGGACTGACAGTATTGAGAAGAGTGTTACAGTCCCGAACAGGAGAATGAAATGTGATAATCAGAGAGCAAACTAAAGTAATGGGGCGCGGGGGGGGGGGACCACAGTTATTAACTCCAGAAAAAAACCAAAAAGTCACAACAGAATTGTAAACCATAAGCAGGGTATGGCATGCATGGCCTGGCTGGGGACAGTGACAGCCATAATAACCTAAATCCTGATCTAAACATTGATTGTGATATAACTACACTGGGAAAATGCAGAGATGGGAAATGTGTGTATGGGGGTGGGGAGGTAGAAAGGCAGGGCAGGGGAAGGGATGAGGCGGGTAAGAGAACAAAATCGCCATCTTCCAGAGTAGGAAGTTGAAAAATGTATAAATGGGCTAAAAATATGAGGCAGTATAAGCAGGTTTAGAAATTATTGACAGAAATTTAGAAATATTCCCAGAGGTGAACGGCAGAAGAAACCACTAAATAATTGAAAGTAGTTGCCTCTGAGAATAGCAATCAGGGATGGCAAAGGGTACACTAGAGGAACGCTCTTTTAATTAAAAGCCATGAAGTGCTCTTTCCCTTCTGTAAACGTATATGTGCTTTATTTTGGTTAAGATCTTCGTAGGCACTGCTGGACAGATGTCCCCTTCCTCCAGGTGTTCCAGCAGATTCTCTGGGTCATGCAGGGAAGCATTCCATCAGGCCAAAGAGAGACCCCAACCGGCAACCTGCACAGGACTATGGACTTGGAAGGCTGCCTGGGATGACACTCGGGAGCCCCCAGGCCCTGGGCTGGGGACGGCTGGAACACAGCACACGGATGATTCAGGGAGAATGGTGCAGAAAGAACCTGCAGCCCTCACCACCCCCATAAGCCAAATAACTTCCAGGGGGCACCAGAATGTGATGTGGATTGGGGTGTTACAGAGGTGGCAGACACAACAACCAGGATGGTTGTTCTAGGGAGCCCCAGTTTTCTCCCAGACACAGACAGATCCTATAACATCTACAAGGGGTGCTGAACATCCTACTTGCATTTCCAAACAAGGAGTTGCTCGAGCAAAATGGCTAACAATAAGCAGGGCAGAGTCCTGGCCACCATCAGTGCCAGGTATCGAGCATCTGGTTTTACGCTGAAACATGAAGATGGACCTTATTCAAATTTCTCGGAGTCCAATGAGGTTGGCTATCATGGTTTCACTGTTTTGTTAATGGACAAAGACTCTACGGGAACTTCAAAGCCAAAAGGCTATGTCAGACAAGGTTAAGTATCTGGAGAAACAGAACTACGTTCCCTTGGGTACAGGACATCAAGCCAAGCTTTGAAACCAAGACCAGCTCTTTAAGAAGCTTTCAGTACAAAATCCTGGAGATATACTGGGGCACTTTCCACACGTCTGAAAGGGCAAAACTGAAACCCGGGCTGGTGGTGCTCTTATCCAAGGCTACAATATCTCCACACTCTGCTGGAAGTTTAAAATAACTTCAAAAGGGCCGCCTGCTTCTAAGTGGGTTACTGTTACACTGGAGCCAAACACAGAACGAATAGGAGGAGAGACATTTCACTCTGTAATATTATCTCATCAAAAAATTCCTGGGGATTTAAAAGGGAAACTTCCTTCCTTTTGTCCTTTTGCCGCCGCAGACCAGGCTAGGGTGTCACTGTGGTACCGAGTTTCACATGAAACAACAGCCCTGGACCTTTTCTTAAAAGGTGTGGTGGCTGGAATCAAGACTTATAATTTATGTGAAAGAATGGAAAAGGACAGCTCCACCCATTTTTCTCTTGAATCATAAGGATTATTTTTTCTCTTCTATGTACAAGGAAACAGACAACTCTCTTTTGCTCTTTGAACAAACAGCCTGAACCTTTTTCTGGATCTAGAATCCAGAGGTACCCGAACACAGTTTTTTCCCCCCATTGTCATAGCAATGGGAACAGAAAGGACCCCAGACACAGAAAAGGAGCTGGCTGTTGCTGCTGTTTGTTGGAAACTTCCAAATGGGAATTGCCTGAGGATTAAAACCGGCATTTCTTCGCTGAGGGGTCTGGTTTTCCAGACTGTCTTCCGCAGTGGATGTCACTTTTTAGAGAAAAACCAAGAACAGCCTCTACCCTGTTTGGTTCCTCTTGTTCTTGGTACCAAAAGAACAACTGAGAAGCTGCCTGTCAGAATCTGGGCAAACCAGCAAGTATTTCAAATTTACCTTCTCACCTGAATATCTCCCATCCCCTGAATTGCATTTTGTCAGATAATCATGTTGAAACTTAGATACGGCCCTGTGTATATCGCTTGTCTGACTTTACAGACCTTCACTTAGAATTTCCAATTCTAAGTAGGTAAGGAGATGTTTCACAGGTTAAATTTTGTAAAAAAAAAAAAAAAAAAAAAGAAGTATCCAATAGCCGATAGGAAACCATTTGAAAATGTTAAGCAAAATTTAATTCTAAATCTATTCTTTAAATGACTCAAAGTGACACATACAGCTACCAGACAACAAGTATTGAGCTCTACATAGAAATTCACAGTTTTATTTTAAATTACAAGGCAACATCATAAAGGACGCTTGATTGTTCTTATTATAAAAAGGTAAGGATTTTGTGCTTGTACACACAAAACAGTTATTAAATCAAGAAGAAATATGTTGGAGGGGAAAGGGTAAAGAAGGCTTCTCATTCTTCCAGATTTAAAAAGAATACTATAAAACCACAAAGTCAATAAAACTACATGATGTCAGTCTGAAACTAGAAAAATAAAACAAGTGGAAAAGAAATTCCAAAAACACATTTAAATTTTTTTTTTTTTTTTTTTTTTTTTTTTTTTGCGGTACGCGGGCCTCTCACTGCTGTGGCCTCTCCCGTTGCGGAGCACTGGCTCCGGACGCGCAGGCTCAGCGGCCATGGCTCACGGGCCCAGCCGCTCCGCGGCATGTGGGATCTTCCCGGACCGGGGCACGAACCCGCGTCCCCTGCATCGGCAGGCGGACTCTCAACCACTGCGCCACCAGGGAAGCCCCACATTTAAATTTTTAAAAGATCTTATGATGCAAACCAGGACAACATAAGGATGCAGAAAGGACTCACTTAATAAATTCTGTTGGGACAGGTGGATAGCAATGCAGAGAAAAGCTCAGTTTGGCTGTCCATAAGTTATTCTGAGAATCAGTGAGGCATCTCGAGTTAAGGAAGTCCTCCTTTAGGACAATTAACAAGCTAGACAGTGACAAAGGAGGCGGAAAGAGCAACATATTCTTAAAACTTCTCCCTAGGGCTTCCCTGGTGGCGCAGTGGTTGAGAGTCCGCCTGCGGATGCAGAGGACACAGGTTCGTGCTCCGGTCTGGGAAGATCCCACATGCCGCGGAGCGGCTGGGCCCGTGAGCCATGGCCGCTGAGCCTGCGCGTCCGGAGCCTGTGCTCCGCAACGGGAGAGGCCACAACAGTGAGAGGCCTGCGTACCGCAAAAACAACAACAACAACAACAACCTTCTCCCTATTATCAGTAACAGAAAGGAATGAAGTGACAGTTATGGGATATATATAAATAGTTTATAGTAAGAAAACAGAAAGACCATCAACCTTGTTGCAGATGAATGCACAGTAAAATCACCAACGTAACTCAATGCTACTGGGTGTACGGGCTGCTGGGTGTATGTGGACACACCTGGCTGGCCACGCTCAAATCGGCTCAGTTTGGGGTAATCTGTCTATCAATATGCAACAAACCCAAGATCCTATGACTTTCTTTCCCCCATAATTCCATTTTTAGAGCAGATCCTGAGGAAGTAACCTAAAACTAAGTCAAAAACAAATAAAATAAATAAATAAAACAAAGAAGTAACTTTCCATGATAAAATCTTCAAGCAGTCCTTCTCCAAACTATGAAAATGTAGAAAGAAAAAAAAAATATCTTCCCAAAGACTATATAATCAAACAAAACAATGTGCATAATTTATGGGATATTATATAATTATAAGAGGATAATGATGAAGATAACATGGTACTAAAAGTACCATGTATGAAATTTTAAGAAAAGCATGTGTGCAAAACAACACCTATTTAAAAATACCATCTGCAGATGGGCGAAAACCGCAAGGAAACAAAGAATTTTAAAGGTTGATGGGTTTAGAGAGTAAGGGTAGCTGGAGACTTTCTTTTTTTGGATTCTAGTATTCATCCAAACCAATATTTGCTGAGCACTGACCCTGTGCCGGACACTGGACAAGAAAAGGTAATTAAGACCCATTGTTGTTTGATTGGTAATTTGAAAAAAAAAAAAATCTAAAATGTATGTGCATTTGCTGACACAACAGGTGACGGAAATTTGAAGCTCACCAGGGCTTTTTCCTATAAGTCAGCTCTATGTACAACACAGTTTAAAAGTAACAAACGGCATTACTAGGTAGTGACATGCATCCGCAAACAGATGTGCTCCTCCCCACAGCAACACGCCACCACAGAATGGTCCAGCAGCTGAGCTCACCCTGGAGAGAGCATTCTGTGGGTGCTGGACAGGACAGCCAGGCACTGGGAGCCTGCGCTGGCCAAGCAGCACAGGCTGCCTGCAAGGGCTCAGCAAGAAAACATGAGAGGAAAGTACGATAAACCGGCACGCAGTGTGGAATCAACAATAAACACCATCCTAATGGATGATGACAGCAGTTTAGCATCGGTCATCCCGACACGATGAGCTTGCGCCAGAGGCCACCTGATCACAGAAATATGTTATGAACCAAACCAAACCAAAACCATGGTTTTGGTTCCTTCCTTTGACACATGCAAAACAGATGGAGAAAAACACTCAAAACAAAAACAAAGCTAAAAATCCTTTCATGATCTGCTAGAAAATACACTCCCTCCCCCCACACAAAAACTTGTACCTGAAAGTTTATGGTAACATTATTCATAGCAGCCAAAAAAGTGGAAATAACCCAAATGTCCATCAATGGGTGAATTGGTAAACAAAATGTGGTATACCCAAACAATGGAATATCATTTGGCTACACAAAGGAACAATATTGATAAATGCTACAATATGGATGAGTCTGGAAAATATTAAGCTGAGTGAAAGAAGCCAGTCAAAAGTCCACATCTTCTATTCTCTATTCATATGAAAGTCCGGCATAGGGAAATCTATAAAGACAGAAAATAGATTAGTGGTTGCATAAGACTGGAGGGTTGAGGAATGAAAGGATAGGGAAGTAGGAGCTAAAAGGTACAGGGTTTGTTTTTTGATATGATTCATATGTTCTAAAATTGATTGTGGTGATGGTCTACAACTCTGTGAATACACTAAAACCCACTAAACTGTACACTTCATATAGGCGAATTGTATGGTGTGTGAATTATATCTCAACAAAGCTGTTATTGAAAGAGATAATGAAAATAAAGGGCAAGTTAGAAAAGAAAAAAAAATAGTAGGGCAAGACTCTAATTATGAGCAACGGTATGGGGTGTTGAAAAGAACACAGCCCCAAGGTCCAGTTTCCTCGTGTGTAAAACAGGGACAGCGCCTGCATCACCTGAGTTAGATGGCACAAGCCAATGCACTCGGTAAATTAGGATTCCAAGGTTGAGGGTGAGGGGACTGTATTAGGGCACAGTGCCTAAGAGGGAAAGGGCTCCAGCCAGAGCAGTGTCACCATGAAAAGAGTGACAACAGGAGATCGGTGAGAGCAGAGTGAGGTGGAAATAGAACTACTCCTATTCACCATGCCCAAGACCATGGACTCAAGCAAGAAACCTATTGCAAGAATGCAGGAAAGCAGGACACCAGTGATAGACCCAGAATGGGGGCAAGAGCCCACGGGGAGGGGAAGGGCACCTCAAGTTCCTTGAGGACTCGCTAGCTACACCCACAGGCTACAGATTCACCCCCATCCCATCCTCGCTTCTCTGTAATTGCACTGGTGAGTTTCCAAACCAGAGCGCTTCAGAAAGGGTCACTTGATGAAAATCGCCTGATTGAAATAGTCCTGTGTAGTCTGTTAATAACAGGGGAAGGGGGCTAGGGAGGAGAGGAAACCACCCGCGTTAAAGGCAATAAATTATATGCTGCGCTTTGCCACCCTCACCCGACCTTGGGTGAGTCATATAAGGGCCCCATTCTCTCTGATCCTGAGAGCAAGGGGAATGCCTGCCACCTGCCTACCCCATGGGGGTTTTGGGAGGATTAATGAGATAATGTCTGAGCTGTGCTTCGGGCTCCCTGGAGACAATACTAGGTCTCAGGCACTATTAGAACAAGCTAGGACAGTTTCTTGCCCACTCCTCACCTCATTACGCCACTTGTGCTTTATTATGTCTGCTATTAAAGTTCTCTCTCAAAGAGTGGACCAGGGAGGTCATAACCCAGGCTGGGCCTGCTCTGCCTGGCCAACCTTGTTAACGCCACTCCCTACACCCTGCTCATCAGCAATAGGGTACCTTGAACGTTCAGCACAGCGCCCAGCATTTGATGCCAGAGACGGATGGTTAAAAAGGCTCTCTGGACTTCTGGGTTTTAATTGAGACCCTTTGCTTCGTGTTACCGCCCTCACACCCCAACATTTAGGGCCCTAGGGGAGTGACTGCCAGGCTGGGAAGGGGAGCAGGAACAAGCTCCTGGAGTACTGAACTACTCTGTTCCTGGGTGTCAGGCTCACGGACAGGTTTTTGTAGGTTTTAAGTTCAAGGCTATCAACTAACGAAACCAGGTGGACTCTGAGTTCACATACAAAGAAACCTGTATTTACGGTGTTTCAAAGCAAGGGCAAGGCCATGTGTAAAATTGATACAAAAAACCATACTTGATGTGGGTCTCTGTCTTCAAGGGTCTCTATCCAGTTCGGTGAACTGATATTATAAGTGTGTTGTGAAAATTAGAGATAACATATGTTAAACTTCCAGAGCGGTGATTATAATAGCCGCTAACACTTATTGTGTGCTTGCCATGTTCTGGGCACTGGTTTTCTAGTTTTATAGGTGTCAACTCATTTGATCCTAACAGCCTTGAGGTAGGTATTCTTAGTATTCTTGTTTTATAGATGAGGAAACCAAGACAGAGGTTCAGTGATTTGCTCAAGATCACACCCAAGTCAGTGGCAGAGCTGGGATTTAACCGGGGTAGCCTTTACCACCCTGCCATAGTAGACATGAAATATATTCCCATTACCTTCTTGGTGCTGAAAAGAAAGTAACATGTTTTATCTAATCCAGGTGATTAGAATGGTGCCTATCTTGATACCCTCTTAGTTATTTAATTAACCTTGAGTTTAAACAAACAAACAAACAATGAGAAAAAGAGAAGGCTTGGCAGGGATGTAGATAACAGGAGACTGTAGAAGTGATAAGTGATGGGGGTGGCGGGGGGAGCAGAGCAGAATCAAATAGGTTCCCAGTTAAGAAGGACAAACTGAGCTTCATGACCCTCTGCCTCTGCAAACCAAAGGTCCAAATCTAGGAATATGCAAGCATTCATAATAATTCAGCCAAACACTGGACCCACGTAAGATAGGTGTAGCAATGGAAGTAAAAATACCAAATTCAAGATGGTGGTCACATTTTGCAGGAAAGGAGAGGGAAATACTATTTCTTGGGCTTGTTCATAAATATCCAAGTTATCTGATATATTGTTTCACATCTCAATCCCTTGACTTCTTAAGAAAGCATAAACCAGATGACATTATTACATAAGAAATCCACCCATAGCACCCCCCATCTCAAGCACACTCTACCCACTCCATAAATCAGTGATCTCCCTATCATGTCTCCTGTCTATTTTCAGATATTTTTCCCAAAGCCCTGAGTGGCAAAAACCTAATTCCTACCTCTGCAAAGCTCTTAGGTCCTTGTTGAAATGAAGGGGAAATGTGTAAAAAAAATAAAACGTCTGAAATTCAACAGGGTACCAAAAATACCTTGGCAGGAAGAAAACTACCAATCTATGTCAACTTTCCTAACCTGAAGAAAAAAGTAACACATAATAGCAAATCATAAGTGTATCAACTTGGTCCAGCAACAAGTTAATAGGTCATAAAAAAAAACAACAACAAAACTGGGAGGCGGCCCAAGAAGCAGGGACTACACCAGGTATTTAGTCTGTGTGTCGGCAAAGGAGGGTAACCAGCCAGTCTTCCCTTCTTCACCAGGATGCAGCGGACCCACAGCCAGAAGCCCTGGCGAGAAAGATCACCTGCCACAATAGGAGCCCAGCAAGAGAACTTTAACTTACACCTTAGTCTCGAGAACTAAATAATTCCAGATTGCCCAGGATGTCTGCTTAGCTGATTTACCACCCTGAGGAGAGGTGGACAGAGCAGACTCTGGGTCACAGCCTCAACTAGGTCTCTTACAGCCATGGCCTTGAACATGTCATTGTCATTTAGCCCGTCTGGGCCTCGAGGTTCTGCGTCTATAAAATATGGCAAGAAACACCTCAGCTCGTACATCTTCAGATACAGTGTGTAGCAGAGGGTGGCCACTTGAACACAGGTTCCGTTCCCGCTCAACGAGGCAATCTGTGGCTGCTTAGGGGCATAAACAATAACCTACTGCCTTAGCATTTAGGATCGAGGCTTGCAATGAAGTAGGATGTGGTCAGAAAAAAAGACTACCTTAAAACTGCCACTCCTTGGTAGATTACCTGCCTTCTCAATTTCGGTGGTTTGGGAGATTTGGCTTTATCCCTACATTGGGCTATTTCACTGCAACATGTCTAGGGGTGGACTTGTGGGTTTATTTTAATTCACCTTGTTAAACAAAGCACTGTGTGTGTTTTCAATCTGAAAACTCATGTCTTATTTTGCTTCTGGAAAATTCTCAGCCTTCATCTTTCTGAATAGTGCTTGTCTGCCACTGCCCCATCTCTCTTCCTCTAGAACATCTATCAGACCAGGGTTGGAGGCTTAGGTCTGCCCTCCACGTGACCCAACTACTCTGTCAAAACATTTCTACTCCTCCTCCTGCATTCTGCATATCTTCCAATTCACTAATCCTATCTGCATCTTTGGCCAGTGTGGAGCTTCATTTATTAAGATTTAAATTTCGATGCTTATTTTTCATTTCCAGCATTTACAGGTTTTTGTTCATATCTACCTATTATTTCCTTTCTGCCTGTTGTGTTTCATATTTTCTAGCTGTAATGCCTTTCATCTCTGATAATTCTTTATTTATTTTTTTTTTTTGTGGTACGCGGGCCTCTCACTGTTGTGGCCTCTCCCATTGCGGAGCACAGGCTCCGGACGCGCAGGCTCAGCGGCCATGGCTCATGGGCCCAGCCGCTCCGCGGCATGTGGGATCTTCCCAGACCAGGGCACGAGCCTGTGTCCCCTGCATCAGCAGGCGGACTCTCAACCACTGCGCCACCAGGGAAGCCCCTCTGATAATTCTAAACATGCATTTTACACTTGGTATCAGATGGCTCTATTTTCATTTAATCCTGAACAAATTAATCTCTCACTGTTGATTTTGTTGGCTATCTTTAGTAGTTTAGGTGTTCTGGAATTTTGGTTTGCAAATTCATACGGTCAGAGTTGGTCAGGAGGAGGTGGAGTGGGGTGAGGAAGGGGAGGTCTTCTCCATACCACCCCTCCCCCACAGTTTTGTGGTCACTACACCCAGGATCTGCAAGCCTAGAACAAGTCTCGTGTTGACAGACCAGAACCCCTCACACACAGTGACAGGGGTAAACTTCAGTCATGCCTCCAGGTTATGTTGGCCCATGAGTGGGCTGCAAGCTTGTGTCTGTTTCTTCCCGCAGCCCTAGACTTCACCCTGAGCAGTAATTGTCTTGGATGTTTTTAGCCTCCTTCCACAGCTGGAGCAGCCCAGCCCAGACCTTGTTTTCAGCAGTGAGTCTGGCTCACCGGCTACTTTTAGTTCCCTCTGCCGGAGCAGAGCGGAGCTCCCAGCTCCACCGCCTATTTCCAGACTCACAGCAGAGCCGGGCTGTGGCTTCAAGCATCAATCTTTGCTTTGTATTTGTTTTTTACAGATATGTTTATCTTGTTTTTGAGCATAATTACATCTTTAATTTTGTTTGGTGTTTGGAACTGGGGGGCAAATGGAAGTGATCCAAAATTAAACATATACACTGAACAGAAGGTGATATTTAAACAAAGACATAAAGGGAAGTAAGGGAGAGAGTCACCCCTGGAGGAAGAAAATTATTCCATACAGAGGGAACAACAGCAAGTGCAAAAAGCCTGAGGCAGGTCTGGAATGTTTGAAGAACAGAGTGAGCAGGGGGGATGGAGCGCAGCAGAAGAAAGGGGAGAGAGGGGTCAGGAGGCCAAACCACAGAGGGTTAGGAGCCCTCTTAAGTCAATGGGAAATTCTCAACAGAGTAGCAAGAGGGTTGGACTTAGGTTTAACAGGATTGTTCTGGCTGCTACACTTGGGAAAAGATGGGGTGGGGGAGAGTGGCAGGAAGTGGGAGGTTAGATGAAGGGAGACCAGTTAGGAGGCTCCTGCAAGAACCCAGAGGATAAATGAGGGTGGGTGAGAACAGGGTAGAGGTGGTGAAAGTGGTTGGATTCTGAATGTAATTTGAAGGTAGAGCAGCAGAAATTGTTGATGGGCTGGATGTGGGCGGGGGAGAAAGACAGGAGTCAAGAATGACTCCAAGGATAGAAATGCTATTAGCTGAGATGAGGAAGAATGACAGAATAGGTTTGTTTTGGAAGGAGTTCAGTTTTAAACACTAAAATGAAAGTTAGGCCTTATCTTACTATAAAGACACCAAAATTACTGTGAGACTCAAAAGAAGACTGAGGACGGACTACTATCCGGAATAAAGAACTCTTAAAACTCATAATAGAAACACAAAACAATCCAATTAAAAACAGGCAAAGGGGGCTTCCCTGGTGGCGCAGTGGTTGAGAGTCCGCCTGCCGATGCAGGGGACACGGGTTCGTGCCCCGGTCCGGGAAGATCCCGCATGCCGCGGAGCAGCTGGGCCCGTGAGCCATGGCCGCTGAGCCTGCGCATCCGGAGCCTGTGCTCCGCAGAGGGAGAGGCCACAGCAGTGAGAGGCCCGCGTACCGCAAAAAAAAAAAAAAAAAAACAGGCAAAGGATTTGAATAAAGACTTCACAAAGGAGAGATAGGGATGACAAACAAGCACACAAAAAGATGCTCAACATCATTAGTCATCAGAGAAATGCAAAGTAAACACAAGATACTGCTACATACCCACTAGAATGGCTGAAATTAAAAGACTGATAATACGAAGCGTTGGTGACAATGTGGAGCAACGGGAACTCTCATATACTGCTTTCAGGAATGCAAAGTGCCACAGTCACTCTGGAAAACAGTTTGGCAGTTTCTTATAAAGTAAAACATACAACTACCAGGTGACCCAACCATTCTACTACCAGGTATTTATACAAGAGAAATGAAAACATTTTTCCACACAAATCTTGTACTCAAATAGCCATAGCAGCTTTGTTTGTAATACCCAAAAAGTGGAAACAACCCAACGTCCATCAACAAAGTAAATGAATAAATCTGGTGCATCTATACAATGGAATACTACCTGGCCATAAAAAGCAACAAAACATTGATGCATGCTACAACATAGATGAACCCCAAAATCAACACACTGAATAAAATAACCCAGACTTACTCCCCTTCCCCCAAAAAGGGTACATAATGCATGTTTCCATTAATATAAAATTCTAGAAAATAAAAGGTTATCTACAGTGACAGAATGCAGTGATTGTCTGGGGCTGGGGCAGAGGAAGGGATAGACTGCCAAGGGACAAGAAACATTCAGAGGTGATGAAAATGTTGGTTGTGGTGTTGGTTTCACAGGTGTATACATCTATCAAAACTCCCTAATGGGGGCTTCCCTGGTGGTGCAGTGGTTAAGAATCCTCCTGCCAATGCAGGAGACACGGGTTCGAGGCCTGGTCCAGGAAGATCCCACATGCCGTGGAGCAACTAAGCCCGTGCGCCACAACTACTGAGCTTGCGTTCTAGAGCCCGTGAGCCACAACTACTGAAGCCTGCATGCCTAGAGCCTGTGCTCAGCAACAAGAGAATCCACTGCAATGAGAAGCCCACGCACCGCAACAAAGAGTAGCCCCCACCCCCACTCGCTGCAACTAGAGAAAGACCATGCGCAGCAACAAAGACCCAATGCAGCCAAAAATAAATAATCCATTAATTTTTTAAAAAACCCTACATTGCATCTTTAAATGGTTAGGTTTTTTTTTTTTTTTTTTTTTTTTTTTTTTTTTTTTTTTTTTTTTTGCGATATGCGGGCCTCTCACTGCTGTGGCCTCTCCCGCCGCTAAGCACAGACTCCGGACGCGCAGGCCCAGCGGCCATGGCCCACGGGCCCAGCCGCTCCGCGGCACGTGGGATCCTCCCGGACCGGGACACGAACCCGCGTCCCCTGCATCGGCAGGCGGACCCCCAACCACTGCGCCACCAGGGAAGCCCCGGTTAGTTTATGGTAAATAAATAATTCAATTAAAAGGGTTTTTGTTTGTTTTTTTTTTTAAGGAAAAAATTCGGTGCAAAAACAAAGACAGCATTCTAAAAAGAGAGTCAACAACTCTATCATGGAGCTCTCCAACCCAACCGAAAGTAACAAGCATCCCAGCGTCAACACTCAGTTATTTAAGTGGGCTTTAATTCATAAACACGTGATGACCCAGGGGAGAAAAAAGAAAACTTTCCTTTTCTGATTCAGGTCTAGCTCAGAATCGGGCCATGAAAACCAATACGAGACAACGTCTTTTTTAGACAGCTAGTATGGACTTGGCTCTTCATGCTTCGTAAACCCTTATCTTGGTAGAATAAAGACTAAAACCTAGAGCAGGGCCCTTGGGATGTCTAACCATCCCGTCAGAGGCAGCGTACATGCTGAGACACACAAGAGCCCTCTTTGCCTCCCTCTTCCAAAAGGACACTCCCAGTGTAAGCCACTGTGTGTAAAACGACTCACCTCGATGCACTTGAACTAAGACCAGCCCCTTACCTGTAACTCAGCATTCAAGTTTTTATTCTTGCAAACCCAAAGTATGTACAAACTAAATTCCAGTCGGAGACCGGCAACAAAGAACATTCTTAAGGGTGGAGGCGGCAACATGGCAGCTCATTCCTCTGCACAGGAGCTTTTCTGGCTACAGCTGTTCTCCCCACCATACCTCTCCCAACACAGGCAGATATCTTCACACGTATGCATTCATCCACCCACACAACCGTGTAAATACGCACCACTAACAGCACATGTAATATGGCCACATATAAACATGGGACAAACGATAATACAGTTGTCCCTCAGTCTCCACGGGTGACTGGTTCTGGGACCCCTGAGGATACCAAAATCCGAGGATGCTCAAGTCCCTTACACGAAATGGTGCAGTATTTGCATATAACCTACACACATCCTCCCGTGTATTTTAAATCATCTCTAGATTACTTATAATACTCAGTACAATGTAAACAGTTGTAAATACAATGTAAATGCTAAATAGTCACCATAATGAGGCAAATTCACTTTTTGATTTTTGAAACTTTCTGGAGTTTTGTTTCCCAACTGAACATTTTCAGTCTACCGTTGGTTGAATCCATGGATGTGGAACCCGTGGTTACACTGGGCTGACGGACACTGGTTATAGATTCTATCGTGGGATGCTGCCCAACCACAGGAGCACTTGTACCGGAGTCAGTACAGCTCAGGTCAGAGGTCTCCCCTCTCTGTGAAAAACAAGCGACTGCTTGTGTCTTTTAGGGAACTGAACCAGAGACTTCTAGAACATGGCCTGAACATGTGTCAGTGCCACGGACAGCTTTATCACACCTTCTGTGCTCCGAGCCTTCCTTGTAAGGTCAGAGGTCATGGGAAGTCACTCAGTGGGGGCTGCGGCTGTGCACCAGGGCTGGCAAACAACAGCACCTTCCGCGGTGATGGGCAAGCTCTGTTCCTGCACTGACAATGCAGGAGCCGTGAGTCACGTGTGGCTGTTGGAAGCAGGGAACTGGACTTTAAGTTTTACTTAATTTTAATTAATTCAAATTTAAGAAGCCACATCTGGCTAGTGACTGCTATGTTAACTTTAGACTCTGAAATCTAATATTCCCCTACAATCTCAAGAAAGAAAGGAAAACAAAAGTCCAAACATACTCTTATCCTGTCCACCTCCAGTTATCTTAAAGGTATCAAATTAAAGTCAGGACTGGCTCAAATCTAGAAGATAAAGAAATGTGTTTGATGCTACAGGTTAACAGCGGAAATGTTGTTTTAAGAAGATTTTGTTTTGGCAGCACCGGGCAATGCAAAATAAAACAAAACACCACAGGAAACGAGCAGTGAAGGTGTTCTGGGGTCAGAGACCAGTGGGAGGTCAGGTGACACAGGACACTTAAGATAGCAAGAAGGAGAGCTCAGGCTGCCAGTGATCTCACTGGGTAGTCTTGGGCAAATCACTTCTTCTCTCTGGACCTCAGTTTCTCAGCAATACACAGGATTCACATACATACATCTAATTCACAGAGCTGTTAGAAAGGAGGAGAAAAAGTAATGAGTACCGAAGAGTACCAAATGCTACCTAAAAGCAAGATGTCACCATAAATTCACCTAAGTAACTTGGAGGTCCTTATGCCCCATTCCTTGGCTCCATCCACTCTTCATGGTCCAGGTCTAACACCACTGCCTCTGCTTGATCTTTCCAGAACCCCTCCACTCACTATTACTGCTCCCACTTCTGAATGCCTACCCTGTTTAGACTCTTCTATGCTTAACTATTGCATGTATATTCTCTCCCCATGGAGAGGGGAGGGGGTTGTCAATCACTGGCTCTGGATCAAATATCACAAACCTTGATATTATGAAAAATAAACAGCAACATCATAAAGGAAAGGGAGCTGATGCACTCAAGTGAGTCACCAAGAAGAAGCCAAGAATGGCATTGGTCTTCTACACTTAGGATGACTGGGAACAGACGCAGAACCAGTAGGTGGGAAACCCTAACCATGGAATTGCAGGGGACCCCACCAAGAAGGGGTTAGAGCCTGCAAGAGCCTGACAGGCGATGGGTTCTGCTATGGTCTGAATGCTTGTCTCCCCACAGAATTCCTGTGTTGCAATCCTAACCCCCAAAGGTTAGGTGGGGCCTCTGGGAGGTGCTTAAAGTCACATATGGGATCAGTGCCTCATGAAAGAGGCTCCACAGAGCTCCCTGGACTCCTCTGCCACGCGAGGATACGAGAAGTCTGCAATCCAGGAGATGGCCCTCACTCGACCATGCTGGCACCCACATCTCAGACTTCCAGCCTCCAGGATGGTGAATGATAAATTTCGGTTGTTTATAAGCTACCCAGTCCATGGTATTTTGTTAAAACAGCCCAAAGGAGTTGAAAGTCCAAGCAACAATGTAGACGCCACATCTGGAACTGAAAACACCCTGATTTCGGATGGGAGAGAAGCAAGGCAGGCCCAGAGGTTGCCTGCAACTCCTAAGCAAGTTGACAAAATATGTCTTTTTAAAATGTAGTCCTATCAATAGGATCCAAGATCTACAGAATTCAAGAACCTTGAATTCAGATGGTAACTCCAATCCCCAACCCTTCCCGCTAGATCAAACTTCCAACGCTGTGCTGTAGTTCATTAATTACCAGTGGCTCTCTGGCCTCAGCCACTATTAACAAGAAGCCCTGGGGCACTGCTAGATGCACAGTCCAGTGGGGACTGACTGGGAAGGGGCACAAGGGAATCTTCTGGACTGATGGTCATATTGTTCTTTATCTTGACAAAAAAGATAAAGGTTGAGTTACATAAGGGGACACTTTTGTCAAAACCCACAGGGTAGCATACTTAAGATTTGTACATTTCATTCCATGCAAATTTTAACCTCAAAGAAAGAAACAAAAAATGCACGGTCCAGCCATACATAGAACCCCAGTGAGAATCTCTAGGGATGGGACACAGACTTCGGGATTTTAACATGATTCTGATGAAGGTGAACTTCTGAGAACACTTTGAAAATTACTTGCCTAGGCCAAAGAAAACAGGTCAAGTGTAGACAAGGAAGATAATTCAAATTAGGCTTCCCACTTTCTACCTGAAACTGACTACATGACAGAAATCATAACTCAATGCTTCCAAGTAGTGGAAAAAATGATATGAAATGGCCACTGTTTGCCAAGTTCTTTATTTACAAAAATTACACTTGCATATGGTAATAAGGTACTATTACTTCTAGATGCAAGCATGCACCTTGGCGAATGGGCATCTTCTTATCCATAGAAGAGGATAACCTTAATTTGTCAATATAAGAGGTCCACTCAGGCCAGAGGTTTGTCTTCATTGTGAACTGCACTGCTCCCCTAGGAGAGGGGAGGTGGCACTAGCCAGGGTGTTTGGCAGTCTGTGGGCATAGTGTCCCTCTAGCTGCCTGGTTCCACAGCTAAGGGATCACTTCCCATGTGGGAGCCACAGAGCTGCTGGGCCAGAGCCTCACATAAACTGAATCTCCTTCGTCCTCCAAAAAGACCAGCTTGTATCTTCCTGTTTCTGAGGTCTAGTTTTTCAACAAAACTGGGATTCTCATCCCTGTGGTTGTAAGACATACTTGAGAAGCTACTCAGCTTCCCTTGGGAAGGATGGGAGAGTGAGTACCAAAAGGTAATTTTCATGAGCACTTGTGACTGGTGAGAAATTCCAGACCAGAAAGGGCACTCTCCTCCAGGGCCTTGGCTTCCCACGAGACTGCGTTCTCTGCTGATGAAGTCGGAACTCACTCTGCCAAGCTCCCAGGGTACCATGTAGCTCTTGCTGTAAGATGCGAGGACAAAATGTACCAGGTGCAAGTCATTCAGTTTTGAACACGGTAACTTGTTTACCTAGAGCTAAGAGGGAAGCCAAACTGGGAAATGGGCCAAATGAAGGAAACTGGATGAGTCGGTACCCACCAAATGCAGCCCGTCACAAGCCTGAGGCTCCTGGAGTCTCTGTGCCCCACAAGGGCCACTCTTTCATCCTCTCCCCCCGTGAGCAGCAACCACTTTGGGGTACCCAGTCTTTACAACCCTTAATGAAGGTCATATCCACTCCTTTGCTGCAGGTGTGCATGACAGAGATTACTGTCCCTGTGTGTTGAGGAAGAGCCTGCACTCAGGAGGCGACACATCCAAAGAGACACAGAGGCAGCTGGACCCATGTTCAAACCAGCCACTCTGATCCCCTCTGCCAACTAGGCCCCCGAGTCACTGGGTCATTCACCTTCCCCAACAGGAAAAATAAATGACTTTTTAGTCATTCTTTGGATTTGAGGGAGACAAAAGTAAAACCAACTTTTACCCATCTCCAAATCAATCAGTTACTGATTTATTGCCTGCATTGTAGGCACTCAGAGAGTCGTTGGTAGATCAACTGGTTTCAGCAAAGACCAAACTGATTCCAATTACTTGGAGCCTCAGTTCTTATTAACATCTAGACAAAAGAGTCACTTGCTTTTCAAAGCATCCTTCTCTACTCTGCTCCCCCACCCCATATCCCAAAGTTCTTCACACTGCCAGACCAAGAACAAACATTGGTGTCCACCTCTAAACATGCTGCAACCTGGGGAAGGCAGTATATGATCTTGCTGGATGCAGTGCAATGGACGAGGTGTCAGAAAGAGTAAGCATTGTCATCCAACAGAAAGCAATCTGTAAGTTTATAAACCTGTTCAGGGCTTCCCTGGTGGCTCAGTGGTTAAGAATCACCTGCCAATGCAGGGGACATGGGTTTGAGCCCTGGTCCAGGAAGATCCCACATGCCATGGAGCAACTAAGCCTGTGTACCACAACTACTGAGCCTGTGCTCTAGAGCCCACAAGCCACAACTACTGAGCCCATGTGCCACAATTACTGAAGCCCACGTGCCTAGAGCCCATGCTCCGCAACAAGAGAAGCCACCACACTGAGAAGCCTGCGCACCACAATGAAGAGTAGCCCCCACTCACCACAACTAGAGAAAGCCCATGCTCAGCAACGAAGACCCAATGCAACCAAAAATAAATAAAATAAATTTATTTTAAAAATATACATAAACCTGTTCACTAAATTTGCTGAGCACCCTCTGGGTGTCATGCACTGTGACAGGTGCTGTGAGTGACACAGTGAAGAGTCAGACCAAGGATCCCACGCTGGAGGGACTCCAGATAATAATCGGCTTGGAATTCTGTGACTGTCAGTCTTATCTTGTAACCGGTGCCAACAGAGCAGAATCTCAGAACTGCAAAGCCCCTCGACAAAGACAGAATTTGGAAAGCACTGTCCTGGCTCCAAAGATGGAATTTGGAAAGCACTGTCCTGGCTCCAGACCATAACACTGTAATAAACCAAAAACTGTCATAAACCAAAGACACTACACACAAATCTACACTGCTCTACAATTCTCTTCCAAATGCAGACAGCCTTGAACAAAAAGCCCTGTGGTCTGCCCAGTATGCATATTACCATTCTAGAGCTAACTCAAATCTTCCTTCTTAACAAATCAAGATGTGCTGGGAGGGGGAAGTGCCACTCGGGACTCCTGGCGCCCCTGGACCCCACTTGGCTGCTGAGACCCTCAGGGCTAAATACACTCTGGGGTGAAAAGCAGTCATGGCTGTTAGGCCCTATTTTTCCTCCAGAACAGACCCAGCATAATTCCAAAGCCTTCTGGGACTATTCATCCCCCAGACCTGAAGGCATTGAGACCCCCCCCACACAGGAGGCCTGTGATGCCCAGAGGTCTAAGAAGCAGGAGTGCCGTACTCAGTTCTCAGCTCTCTGGCAGACAAAGTTAAAGCAGGAATGCATAAAGTCCTCCGCACGCACCTCACGTACTGCTTTGGGGGCGATTAAGTAATTTTTTGCTCAGCTCAAGGTTCAAGAAGCTAGTGGGGAAATGGTCTCAGTCAGAGCAGATGACTTCAAAGGACTGAAAGATAGGCCCCATGCTTTGTAGACATGCCTCTCTTCCTGGAGGAGAAAAGGCAAAATCAGCTTCCCCCAATTCTCCATGCTACACACTCAGTCATGAAGAAAACACCAGCCCCAGAAAAGGGAAGGAAAGAAGAGTCAGGAGGTCTCTTTGTTTCTAGGAAGCTCAGGATTTCATCCAATGCAAGAAGCTGCTGCTAAAAAAAGAAAAAAAAAAATCAAGGAAACAGAAATCAAAGGCTGCTCAGAAAATCTAAAATATGTCATCAGATACTTCGGGCTAACAGGAAGATCTACAGGTATTAGCAGGAACTATCCCTCACCCCTCCCCACCTTATCTGTACTACACACCTGTCCGGTCCCTTGTATTTCAGGGTTGGCCTCCCACATCAATTTACCAGTCCATTTCTATCCCAGAAAGCAGCCGGCAGAGAACACACCCCTTTACTTGAAGGCACTATTGGCCAAGGCAGACATCCCTGTCTTTGACCATCTCTGTGGTACATGATATGCTCCAACAATGAACAGAGCCACCACCCATCAGCCAGGTGGGCCAACGTGCTTCTCCTGTCCCAGGGATGAAGAGAACCCTTTGCACCCCATCCTGCCCAGCCTTTAGGGCTGCAGCAGGCGGTCAGTGGGGCAAATGGAATGATGGCTTATTGCGGGTTTCCAAGCCATGTTTAGTACAGGAAGTCCTTTCTTTTTTTAAAATTAATTAATTAATTAATTAATTTTTGGCTGTGGTGGGTGTTCGTTGCTGCACGTGGGCTTTCTCTAGTTGCGGCGAGCAGGGGCTACTTACTCTTCATTGCGGTGCGCGGGCTTCTCATTGTGGTGGTTTCTCTTGTTGAGAAGCACAGGCTCTAGGCGCATGGGCTTCAGTAGTTGTGACATGCAGGCTCAGTAGTTGTGGCTCACGGGCTCTAGAGAGCAGGCTCACTAGTTGTGGCGCATGGGCTTAGTTGCTCCATGGCATGTGGGATCTTCCCGGACCAGGGCTTGAACCCGTGTCCCCTGCATTAGCAGGCGGATTCTTAACCACTGCACCACCAGGGAGGCCCCAGGAAGTCCTTTCTATCAACCCACCCTTAAGTAAATCCACAGAGGATTCTAGGTGGTGGACAGGTGGACTTTTTAAAACATATGTTTTATGTTCATATACATAAATATACATATGTTCATTTTACCATGAATTAGAAGAGATAAGCACAAATTCTTGATAAAATCTCCTTTTTCACCAAAGCTAAGACACCATCAACCAAACATCTTTGAGCGGCAAGGAAAAAATTAAACAAGGACACACAATGGATTTTAAGACATTCCAATGTCAGAAATGATAAGACACATAAAAAGCAAACCACCTAAGAATCAACAAAATAAGTCATTTCAGTTTTTAGAATTATAGTCACTTTAAAGAGAAATATTAAATGACTGTGGCACACAGATATGGGAGGAACTGTGAAGGTGTTACAAGAATGACTACATTATATAACAAGAGCACACAGAGCAGGCTGTGTGCCAGGCCCTGCTCTAAGTGCTTTACAGAACTGAAGAGTATTTAACCTTTAAACCCCACGACGAGGTACCGCATCATGCCTGTCTTCAGAGCAGCAAACTGCAGAACGATGGGGGCAGTGACCTGCCCAATGTCACACACAGGTGGTGCCGAGGTGAGAAGCCCAGCCCAGCACCAGGCATGTGGGTCCCAGCTCTCTGCTCTGCTGAGCCTCTCCAGAGAACTCTGGGTAGGACCATGGGAAATTGCCATACTTAACTATTTCTGACTTACAAAAATGGCAAGTTCAAAGGATTCAATCTAATAGCTGCACCAGCCATTTGTTAAATGTCTGATTAACGGCTGAAACGTGACTTACTAGAGAGAATTCCTTTCAGGGCAGAGTGGAACCTCGGTCGTGGGCGGCGCATCCCTAACCTCAATCCAAAACCCTGAAACCTTTGAAATATTCTAGAATGTTTACCTAAAGCCCCTTTCATTTTCTTCACTTGGATTCCAGGATCAATTGAAGGACAGGAAGGAATACTTGCAGGCGAAAGGTATAAAAAGGAGAAATCCAAGTACGTTCTGTTCCTAAACTTCAGGGCTGGCCTGCAAGCAATTTCAGGACAACCTTAAGAGACAACTGATAATTCTCTGGATTGATCTTTCACAAGCTGTGGCCTCACCCCTGTCAAGCTGTGGCTAAGCTAGTGGCTGGAGGGCAAAAGCCATAAGCCAGGGTTGGCCAAATACTTCTTGAGATGAATGACTTGGTTCATCAAGGGCACAGAATATCAAAGGTTATGCCCAGGGTCTGTTTCTAAAAGTAATTATGTAATAAATGATCTCAAAAGCAGGGGCCCCCACCCACCATGCTTTTCCTGTCGGCACCTGCACTCAGGGCTGCATGCAGCCGGCTCCAGCCGGCACCCTTCACACCCTGGTCTCATCTACTCAGATGAATGGGGCCCCTAGAGTTGTGCAACATGCTGGCCCTTCCTGCACATATGTAGAGAAGGAGCTCAGGTTTCTAATAACTCTGGGCAAATGCCCAGAGAAGATCTGAAGTTAAGCAGAAACCTGATACACAAAACTGGGATCATCACGCAGGAAGGCAAGGAAAAAACTGGATCTTATTTTAGGAAAATACTTTATTCTGACATTTAACTCAAAATACCTTAATAGCCAAGGACTCTGAGCTGGTTAATACTCCTGGTTCTAAGAGCAGCACAGACCCCAACATGGGAACCTCTTTCATTTTTATTTCTTTGTAACTTGCAAAGCTCATTCTCATTACTGATATGCCTCCATTAACTCCTAATTCCAGAGAAGTTTAAAATACACACAGTCTCAAACATGTTCTTTTTTTTTTAATCGTCAAAGCTCAGCACCAGAAAAAATTAACTCAAGCCAGAGAAGATTATCTTCATAAACATTATGTTCTTAATAGAAGTAAACTGCTCTTTTCCCTTAAGCAAAATAGAACATTATGCAGCGCCTTTTGTACTCGGCTTTCAAAATGTGAATGGGAACACTTTTCCAAAGTCACGAATATACAAAAGGACCAAACAAAATCGCAAAAAAAACATGGAAATGAAAAACTTCTCTCTGCCGAAAGGAACTGTTCTTTGTTGATAAAGGGAGGTTCAAACATATTTTAAATATTTTTAAACAAAGGCCTAGCTGATGTCCCTTAATCCATCCATCCAGCTCAACTTTCTGCGCAGGCAGCTGCCACAGCGCAGCGCCTGTCCAGAAGGGAGGGCCGGAGGCATTTCCTCAGTGGCCCAAATTCCTGGGGGACACGGGACTTAGCAAAGTTAACAGCAATTTTCAACCTCCAATGCAAGTACAACAACATCTTCATAAAAGTTTTACAAGGACATCCTGGCAAGAACCAAACTACCACGAAGAGCAATGTTTTGGGGCCCTGAGCATTCCAGCAGCTCGCTTTTCTTGGCCACCTCTCCTTGCAGTGTGGTGCAAACAGGCGGTCAGCTGGGAACCCGCAGGAGGGTCCCAGGGAGAAAGCACTTGGAGAAAATAAAGCCAAATGTACCCATTCTGGCTCAACACTCCTTGCTCCGCAGGAAAGGGGAGCAAGAGGAGGCCAGGCAGATTTCAACATCTCTCATCAGTGCCAGGGAAAGGATGGGTGCAGATGCATGAAGCTGCTTGCCTCGGGGTCCAATACCATCTCTCTCCATCCTTCCAGAAGATGCCATCCTCAACCTTGCATTTCTCATCAGTGTGAGCACTAAGGGAGCATTGCTCTGAGCAGGACCCTCACACAGGGGGCGGCACAGGTCACCCTGGGAGACCATCCATGGTGTGACCTATGGAACAAAGGTCCAAGGTGAATAACAGAACCACGTGGCCACGAGGGAGAGCAGTCAGCCTTGAAACCAGGATCAGTGTCCTAGGGCTGTCCTAACAAATGCCACAGACTGGGTGGCTTCAACGCCAATGCACTGTCTCACAGTGCAGGAGTCCAGAAGTCAGAGATTAAGGTGTCTGAGGGCTGAGGGAGAATCTGTTCCCACCTCTCCCTTCGCTTCTGGGGGGGCTGCTGGCAATCTTTGGCGTTGCGTGGTTTGTAGAATCATCACCCCATCACTGCTTCCCATCTTCACATGGTTCTCCCTGTGTTCGTGTCTGTGTCCAGATTTCCCCATTTTATAAGGACACCAGCCATATTTGATCAGGACCCACCCTAATGATCTCATTTTAACTTGATTACCTCTGTAAAGAATCTATCTCCAAAAATGGTCACATTCTGAGGTTCTGGGGGTTAAAACTTCAACACATGAATTTGGGGGAAGGGACATAATTCAACCCCATAAGAAGGCCCTTGGAGAATCACTGGTAGTTGAGAAAGAAAGGGTCCTGTAAGAAATTAGCATTTTCATTCTTTAGCATCTCTTGCACAATAAGTAACTGCAGAAGCCAAAAGTCTGTATCACAATGCAGGAATAAGTTAAATGAATAATTATTTAAGTGGGCAGAAAGATGTGGGAGAGAAACACAGGCAAAGTGCCATCACAAGGGGAAACAGGAAAAATGAGGTGTAAAATGATACATTCATAAACAGTTTTGGCAGAGGCCTGTTGCCAGGAGCTATACAGTAGACTCTCCGAGTTTGGCAAGATATAAAAGAGGACAAGGCCCAAAATACATTAATGGCCCAGCTATGGCTTTAGATCAGGTCATAATTGGCTGGGAAACGGGGCTCACCTTACAATTCCGTGAACTGCTAACTTTGAGTCTCATGCCATTCAGTGAGGATTTACATGGCAAGATCAGGTCATTGCCAGCCACTGGCCTGGGCTTGAGCTCGACACCCATCTAGGGTTTTCAGAGTAAGGAGTGTCCTGAGAAACAGACATATGCAGGAAGGCCCTAAAGGGCCCCTGCTTTCTCAAACTCAAAACATGAAACAAGGAAACATCACATCTGGCAAAGGTGGGTGATGAAGAGAGGGCTTTTCTTGGAAGAAAAAAAAGAAAAGAAAATGGGAAGGCATTTTATTTTCAAAGGAGCCTCAGTGGTAACAGCTTTGTGATTCTGAATATTGCTGAAGACTAGGAAGAATGTCCAACTACAAGGTGCATAATACATGCATGCACACACACACACATACACACACACAAACACTGTCACTATCATCATTCAAATGTGTGCTAACATCTGAGATAACAGAGAGGCAAGTGCCTTCAAAACAATTTCACCCCAATTTCCATTAAATGTCATCTAGCCCATGGGTTCTCAAAGTCCACTCTATAAGCTCCTGGTGGGGGCGGCAGTGGGGGTGGTCCTTAAACCTTTTAAGAGAATCTGCGAGGGCAATACCATATTTGTAATAATACTAAGACAACAACTGCCTTTTACATTGTGCTGACATTTCCACTGATTGTGTAAATATAACAGTGGGATAATACTGTCGAGTGAATCAAGGCAATGGCGCCAGATTGCACTCCTGACTACTGTATACTTGCAATCAGAAAAAGGAGTTTCCTTAAGAATGCTGATGAAGCAAAAGCTGATGAAGAACACTGATGAATAAAAACTATTTTTATTTTATTATTTTTTATTTTATTAGCTCCCAACTCCTGAGTACACACTTTTTAATATTCTGTGTGACAAAGGAAGTATGCATAGAGCACTTCTGCTGCATACCAAAGCACATGGTTACTTCATGATAAAGTACTTGTGCAATTGTGAGCTACAAACTGAACTAGCCACTTTTTTATGGGACACCATTTTTACTTAAAAGAATAACTGACAAAGTATGTTTATACAGATAAGTATAGGTCAGACATTTTCTCACAAACGAAGTGAGGCTGCCACTTCAAGGAAAACAATTGACAATATTTGTTGCCAACAATAAAATTTGAGCTTCCAAGCAAAATTAGAATTTGAGGAAATTTTTATCTACCACCATGTACTTGACAGAATCCCAATACTACTTAAAGATTTTCCTATTGAGGATGATGAGGATATTAACAAAAGTTTTTAATACTATATAATAAATGTGTCAGCATTTGAAAGAGCCGTATGACTCATTGAATCAGTATTTTCTAAATAACCAATGCACGATAATACAAAATCATTCATTAGTAACAGACCCATTCAAAGTGCAAGCAAGACCAATGGATTTCAACGTAAAAGAGTATGAAGAGTTCATCTATATGGCTTCAGGTTCCACATTACAATTAACCTTCAAGAAACTACCGCTTGCTGAGTTTTGATATAGTATCAAAGATATCCACAATTATCTTAAGAAACGAATAAAATACTTCTTCCTTTTCCAACTACACATCTGTGTAAGGCCAGATTTTCTTCATATACTTCAACCAAAGCATATCAAAACAAACTGGGTACAGAAGTAGATGTGAGAATCCAACTATCTTCTATTAAGCCAGATATTAAAGAGATAAAAATATTAAAAAGACCACTCTTCACTATACTTTCCAAAGCATAATACTGTTTCATAAAAAATGTTAGTTATGTTAACATGTAATGGGTTTATTATCATTTTAAAGCATATTTTTAAATTAAATATTTTTAAAGTTTTTGTTTTAATTTCTCACCTGGCAAATATCAGTAGATACAACCCACATAAAGAAAATCTCTTGGGGCTTCCCTGGTGGCGCAGTGGTTGAGAGTCCGCCTGCCGATGCAGGGGACGCAGGTTTGTGCCCCGGTCCGGGAAGATCCCACATGCCGCGGAGCGGCTGGGCCCGTGAGCCATGGCCGCTGAGCCTGCGTGTCTGGAGCCTGTGCTCCACAACGGGAGAGGCCACAACAGTGAGAGGCCTGCATACCATGCACACACAAAAAAGACTGGGATATCAAGAAAATCTCTTTGTGCACCTTAATACTTCATGAGGGACTTCCCTTGTGGTCCAGTGGGTAAGACTCTGCGCTCCCAATGCAGGGGGCCCAGGTTCATTCCTGGCTGGGGAACTAGATCCCACATGCATGCCACAACTAAGAGTCTGCATGCCACAACCAGTAAGTCCACATGCCACATCTAAGGAGCATGCGTGTTGCAACTAAGACCCAGTGCAGCCTAAATAAATATTTTTTTAAAAAAACTTTATGAGCGTTAAGAACTCATACAATAATAATAATAAAAAAAAAGAATTACCCAATTTAAGTGGACAAAGGATCTGAGTAGACATTTTTCCAAATAAGATATACAAATGACCAATAAGCATACGGAAAGATGCTTAACATCATTAGCCCCAGAGAAATGTAATCAGAACACGAGGTACTACTTCACATCTACTAGGATGACTAAAATCAAAAAAACAGACAACAAGTGTTGATGAGGACAGAGAGAAATTGGAACCCTCATGCACTGCTGATAAGAATGTAAAATGGTACAATCACTTGGAAAATAGTCTAGTAGTTCCTGAAAATATGAAACACGGAGTTAACGTATGACCTAGCAATTCTACTGGTACGTTTACACCCAACAGAAATGAAAACATGTCCACACAAGGATGTGAACATGAATGTTCACAGCAGCACTGTTTATAATAACCAAAGAGTGGAAACAACCCAAATGATCATCAACTGATGAATGGATAAACAAAATGTGGTGTCCATACAATGTAACGTTATTCAGTAATCTATGGTTAATAACAGGATACCAGTTAAAAGAAAACTCCATCTAGACACCTGTGGACTGCCACATGCGCCTATTTAAAGGATTCAAAATAGAAGAGAGAAAAAAAAAATAGAAGAGAGTATTAAAAAACTAAACCCTCTCAGGAGAGCCAACCCTAACTTCACCAGTCCCTCCCACAAGATGAACCCAACAGAAGCTAGTTTTACCCATATCCCAGCATTCTAGACTTGCCTCTCAATGCCTTCCCAAGAAATGACTGCTATATTTCTCTTCCTCCCAGGTTTATGAGCCTCCCAAGTAATTGGTGACAGTGAGGGATGAAGAAGCATAAGGGTTGTAGCATAGCTGAGTAACTCAACCAACCTCATAGTCAAGTTCACCTTAACAGACAGTGCAGAACTTCCTACCATCAGCCACCATTGGCTATTGTCAAACACAAATGAAACCCAAACTCCGGTCCCCCAAACGCTCTCCCACCACCCTGATGCCCCTAGATAACCTGCTCATAGAACCATCACCTGCGAATACTTCTCATTCTTCCCCCAAATCACAAATATTTCCAAATAAAGGTAAGGTCCATAACTAGTGATTTCAACCACTAACAAACAGAAGGGCTTCCAAAGCCCACTGCCATGCATCCACCTTTAACAAATGGACAGTCCAGCTGGACTTTGCCAAAAACAACCAATCCAAACACCAATGCCCATAAACTATAAGTCACTTTGAAGTCAGGCATCATATCATGATTACAAAAGATGATATATTATTTTATTGAATTCCTGCTAAGGGATAAAACTTCCTTTCGGATAAAACCGCAACTTCTTAAAGCTGCAAAGCCATTTTTCTCACACAAAGAATGATGGTGGCATCAATTTTAAAAAAAACAAAAACAAAAGAACACAAGCACATTCTAATGACAAAAAACAAAGAACAGATGCATTATCTTGGTTCACCTATTTAAAAAATACTTAGCTTTAAAAGAAAATATTATCAATGTACTTTGTGGGTTAATCAGTAGGGAATCAATTTTTTAAATTCCTCAGCTTATAAAAGTAATTATCTGATCATTGAAGAACTCGGAATATGAAGAAAATTAACACACCCCAAAATCTCATTACCAGAGAAAAAATTGAGAGGTAGTATTTCATTATAGTCTTTTTCTATGTATGCCATACAATTTTTCTTATTTTTTAATTAAAAGAAAGTAGGATCATATGATATACTACACTTTTTTCGCTGCACCTCACAGCATGAGGGATCTTAGTTCCACAACCAGGGATCAAACCCATACCCCCTGCAGTGGAAGCACAGAGCCCTAACTACTGGACTGCCAGGGAATTCCCTATACTACATTATTATATTCTGCTTTTTTTTCCATTTATGAGCATTTTCCTTTGACATTAAATACTCTCAAACAATTTTAATGTCTGCAAAGCACTCTACTATATGAACAAAGGTACTATCACTTTGCCAGCCAGATATTCTCATTGTTGGCAATTTTTACATAAATAACATATTAGTGAACATCCTCACACAAAAATCTTGATATGCACCTCTGATTTTGTTTTTTTGTTTTTTAGGATAAATTCCTAGAAGAAAAACTGTGGAGTCAAGGAGTATGAATATTTTTAAGGCTCTTGATACATACGCTGCTACAAACAACTCTCCTACCAGCAGTGCATAAAAATGTCTATTTTCTTGTACCTTTTTACTAAAATGGGCACTACTGTTATTTTAGCCATTGTCACTGGATAGGTTTAAAAAAAAGGCTAGTTTTTGTTTTAATCCAGGGTTCCTCTGGAATCCTTGCTGTTCCACAATGTCCTCATTCTGTCCAAGGCAAGTTCACAGAGCTGAACAGAAATCCACACACTAGCTGTGCACAGCATATCAGGGGCTGTCCAAGCAAGACAGGGGCCACATGTGAGGGGATTCTGCTGCTGTAAAGAAAGAGAAAACTTGGGGCTTCCGTGCTGGTGCAGTGGTTGAGAGCCGGCTTGCCGATGCAGGGGACACGGGTTCGTGCCCCGGTCCGGGAAGATCCCACATGCTGCGGAGCAGCTAGGCCCGTGAGCCATGGCCGCTGAGCCTGTGCTCCACAACGGGAGAGGCCACAACAGTGAGAGGCCCGCGTACCACAAAAAAAAAAAAGAAAGAGAAAACTTGATGCTTTGGGGGAAAACACGAGTGTTCAAGTGTGTGGAGATTTAGGTACTTCGGCAATTCCCAGCACTCAGATTATATGGGGAAGCAAGTTTAGTGCCAACACCTGGGGGGAGTGGGGGGCCAAAAAGTGCCCTCCCCTCCTAATGAGTGTTAATCACATTATAATAAAAATGAAAAGTAAACCAAATAGCTTCAGTAAGGAATCACTGCAGCAACTATTTCCACATTATCTCACAACTAGGGCTATCCTACACACTCAAAACTGTGTTTGATTCAGCACAAATATCCCCTCCACAACCCCACCCCCACAAAACCTCATATTCTGGAAAGAGAAAGCACAGGCTGAGGGACGCTGGGAACCCTAAAAGAAATGTGCTAACAGCAGGCTCCTACTCCCAGCCTGGTAAATCTCTCATCTATAATCCAACACAAGAGACAACAGGCAAACAGCAAGAGGTCATCTTCAAAGAGCCGGTTGCTACGGGAAGCAAGTGTAGAGGCAGCAAGCATGTCCCCATCAAAGTCCGGCAGCTGCAGAAGAACCACAAAGGTACAGCTCCCCTCGAGCAGAGCACGGATGCGGGAGGGGCGTCTCCGGGGGAGGGGACACAGGAGGAGGAGGAAGAAGGGGAGAGAAAAACATCAGACCAGAAGCAACTGCCCAGTGGAACATAAAACCTGGCAGTTTTGTACTGCTCAACAAGGGGGAAAGTAGGGAAAGAAGAAACACAGAAAATAGCATTTCCTGAACTTGCCTTTTTAAGCGCTAGTCAAAACTGTCAGCGTACCTGAGAGACGGCCAGATAAAACCCACGGCTACGGAAAGAGAAACACAGCCATTAGTGATAAAACGGCAAGTATCAGCTTTAAGCACCATCTCAGTACAAATGTGATCATCTTCCGGCAGAAAAATCTCTAAATCCTTGGTCCAAATGCCCCCTTCCCAATACAGCAACAGCAGCCACAAAGAAGAGTAGACCTACCACTTGTCCACAGAATCTAAATAGGGGAATCTCAGGGCGGCCTTTAATTTGGGTAGAAGCTGCCCTCATTTTTCCAGGTAAAAAGCACAAGAGTCGACCAGCTTCACAGCCCCTAAGTGGACATCTCAAATAGTCCCTTTTGCATTTGAGCTCTCCAACCCCAGATGTAGCACTGGTGCACAGAAATCACACAGGACTCCGGGGGAAGAGACCGCTAAAGAATCAAGTCCCGGGCTTCCCTGGTGGCGCAGTGGTTAAGAGTCCACCTGCCGATGCAGGGGACACGGGTTCGTGCCCCGGTCCGGGAAGATCCCACATGCCACGGAGCGGCTAGGCCCGTGAGCCATGGCCGCTGAGCCTGCGCGTCCGGAGCCTGTGCTCTGCAACGGGAGAGGCCACAACAGTGAGAGGCCCGCGTACTGCAAAAAAAAAAAAAAAAAAAAAAAAAAAAAGAATCAAGTCCCATTCCTTCACTCCGAATGAAGACAGACCTTGGGACATTCCCCCAGCTCATCTGGAAGCCAGATCTCCCAACTCCCAAGCTTAAGTTCTTGGTTGTCATGGGCTACAACCATAAAGGTCTAGGGACAAGGAGAGGGGCTAAAGCTTCGTCTTCGTTTCTGGCTGCTACTAAATGGCTTGATGTGCTATATGAAAGTTCTGAAACAAATTGCTCCCAAAGAACAGTCTGTTGGTTTTGGTGGGTTTTCACAGAAGTCAGGCCCACAGGCAGGTGTACACATCTGTATGTCCTCACCCTGCTCTCTGTGTCTGTATCACATGGCTCTACTGAGAAAGTGCTCAGACTCTCAAAGAAGGTATCATTTTGCTCAAAATGATTTCCTGAAACAGGTGAGCGGTTCATGGGGCTAGATGTACACACACAAAGGGTTCAGCCCTGAAACTCAATCACAGAACCATATCTCATGTGAAAGGGCAAAGCTAAAATGGCACGGGTGATTTCTTCCAGGGTAAACACTCAGAAGTCACAGACTTGTGCAATCTGTTTTTATGAATGGCTCTGTCTTCACCACATTTTGTGGATATAAAATGTGCTGTGTTAAAAACAAAAATCAAACAAATTTAAATGGCTCTTTCAATAGGCCAAGACTTTATCTATATTTGTCCTCTGCCAAGTGGAAAAGAGTAAACATGAAATTAAAAAAATAAAAATGAAATAAACTCTGAATTCAAATCAACAAAAATAAATCTGCAGTACTCCACACACCTTTTATTGCCACCCAGCTAGTAAACAAGTGAGTGCTCCTAATCAGCATGCCAGGGTCTCATCACTTTCTTCCTCAGCTGCCAATGCTGCCACCAACACAGGACTTCTCAGAACCCTACTTCTATTCTTGTGGGGTTTTTGTTTTGTTTTGTTTTGTAGTGTCAAGAAAAGAGAGAAGTACAGTACTCTGTAATGGCCTATATAGGAAAAGAATCTAAAAAAGAGTAGATATATGTATATGTATAACTGATTCACTTTGCTATACAGCAGAAACTAACACAACATTGTAAATCAACTATACTCCAATAAATATTTTTTAAAAAGAAAAGAGAAGTATGAGAAGAGATGTAGGCACTTATTTATATGAAGAAAGACTTCTCGAGTACCTTCCACTGTCACTGAACATGTTAGAGAACTGAAGACAGAAAACGAGGAGGGAAAAAAAAAAAAAGGAATTCATGAGGGTGATTCAAGTGCCTGAAAAGGAACAACTGTCCATAAAATGAACAACCTCAGTTAAATACATTTTTGTTATACTGGGTCATTTTCATAAATATTTTTGGCTGAAACCGTTAGAAGCTTCTGGCTGCAATGGTAAATGATAAAGGGGAGTTGGTCTCTGATGGTTGGTCTCCCTTACAGTTCACAACTAGAGATTAAGTTTAAGAGACCCAACCCAACCCCCTAACCCAAAGAATCAAACTTACTCCTGCCCTCTCAGCCTTCCAAAGTCCCCGAGGAAGACCTCTGTGGCCCCAGGTCAGGTGCCAGCAGCCTCTGAAGGGGAGGGAAAGGGCCTCTGAATGACCAGATTAAGTCTGAATGGAGGAAGAACCTGTGATTAAGTTTTCTGAATAGTTGGCTCTCTTAGGGGGAGCAAACTCCTTCAAAAAAAACACAAAAAAACAAAAAACGGCAGAAACCTCGTCTGGCTCTCTGTTACTATCCTTCAGAAATGGGAGTCCTGCTCTTTGGATCTAGGAAAGTGGATTTTCACATACTCAAGTCAAGCCCACTTTCCAGCCAACGTGTGGGGTTCAGCCAATATTCAAGGGAAAGGAAAAAAAAAATAACACTGCCTTATTTCTTCTCAAGATTACTATTTAGACAGTTCAGGTTGACATGGACCATGTTTTAACTGCCAATCCCCCAGGACAAACTTAGAAACTTCTCCAAGCCATTACACAGCAAAGAAGCTACTCTTTCCTTCAAATCACTTAGTTTCATCTTCAACCAAAACTTCTTTACAATATTATTCCAGCTTTGCTGGTCCAGAATCTTTGCCAGAAGATTCTTTACCCCAAGCATAAGTAGGAAAGGAAAAAGGCAAAAGGCATTTTATCTAACCTGTGGCAGTCTGGTCGGAATTGTCCTGGCTACACAAGACACAGGCCTGCTGAAGTTTTCTTCTGCTTTTCTAAGTTGGGGGGCGGGGAATATCAACATAAATCTTTCTTCCCAGTGAAAGATCCGAGGATTAAGTTAACTCATAACACAGACTACTCACATATTAAGATACAGTTCATTAAAAATCTTGAACAAAATGTTGAGTGACCCATCCATGTTAAAAACTCAAGTTTGGGTGTAAAAGGCCAACGTTTGAAAAACCCAGGGGGGAAGAATGGTTGAGAGAGATGAAAAAACTCTTCCAAGACTATCCTTTTTAAGCTCGACCATCTTGGCAAGGAGAGCGTGCCCCTCCCCTCCTAAAGCACCTGGTTCTGCAACTGATGTTCAACGTGTTTCCATTTAACTGCAGGGGACACAAGAATGAAAGGCAGAGATCCTGCCCTTCAAAGAGACTGCAGTTACACAGAAGAGAGAAGGCAGAAAAGAATAAAATGCACGTGGGAGTGAGGGGTAAGTGCCAAGAGCGAGGCCCATCAAGAGAAGGCAAGGGGCTTCCCTGGTGGCGCAGTGGTTGAGAATCCGCCTGCTAATGCAGGGGACATGGGTTCGAGCCCTGGTTTGGGAGGATCCCACATGCCGCGGAGCAACTGGGCCCGTGAGCCACAACTGCTGAGCCTGTGCGTCTGGAGCCTGTGCTCCGCAACAAGAGAGGCCGCGATGGAGATAGGCCTGCGCACCACGATGAAGAGTGGCCCCCGCTTGCCACAATTAGAAAAAGCCCTCGCACAGAAACGAAGACCCAACACAGCAAAAATTAATTAATTAATTAATTAATAAACTCCTACCCCCAACAACAACAAAAAAGAGAAGGCAAGATGGGGGCATGAGGCGTCCCGGGAGGCCTTCAGAATTTGGTCTCGAGAGATAAAAAAGACTGTGAGATTTGGCTCCTTACTTATTTCTGTCTAGAACTTTCCAAGGATTTTTTTTTTTTTTTTAAATTTAGGCCGCACCACGTAGCATGCATGATCCTAGTTCCCCAACCAGGGATCAAACCCGTGCCCCCTGCAGTGGAAGCGCTGAGTCCCAACCACTGGACCGCCAGGGAAGTCCTCCAAGTTTCCACTCAGCAATTGATGTGGCAGAGATTACACATTTATATTTATTAAGCCCACTAAATATACAAAATACTTAATATATATTTGTGTATTTATTAAGCATAACAATAGCTAGCTCTTACTATGTATCTACTTAATCTTACAACCATAAGAAGTATTTTTTAAGATACTCATAACAAAAACTCAGAGAGGTTAAATGCCTTACCTAGGGTCACTCAGCTGAAAAGTAACACTAGACTTCGAACTCAGGTCAGATTGCCAAGTCTGATGCTGCATTTCCCTCTGCACCTCTGCAATGCAACAGTTCCAAGCACACATCCCCTCCTCCAGTGGATTTTTTTCAAGGTGTCAAAACCCCACCAGTAATTTTAAACCTCCAGTGTAATTCTTAGCCTATAATTATTTGTTTACATGCATGTCCTCCCAACTAGCCCAAGTCCCTTAACGACATCCTTCACCTTCATATTCTAGCACTGGGTGTGGCACACAGGAAAGCTGAACAAACACGCCATGGTCACACTAAACTGAGTGGCTCACGACACTCAAAACGCCAGAGAGCCTGCTTCAGCTAGAAAGTCGTCAAAGGGTTTTGCTCGCTTAACCTCCCTGACCCTGTTTCCTCATCTGTTAATAAGGACAATAATGATACCTGTTTCGTAAGGTTGTTTTGATAAGTGTGTTAGATAATGTATGCTAAAGGCTTGGCAGCGCCTGGAACATGCTAAGTACTCCACAGAGGCAGGCAAATAATGTCTAACCTCCAATGCAAGATAAAAGGGAGGTATGCCAGACCTCACCTTTCATCCACTAGATTTAAATTCTGGAAACTGATAAGATATTATTAAGTTTTAAAAGGATACCAAACAGGGCTTCCCTGGTGGCGCAGTGGTTGAGAATCCGCCTGCCGATGCAGGGGACACGGGTTCGTGCCCCGGTCCGGGAGGATCCCACATGCCGCGGAGTGGCTGGGCCCGTGAGCCAGGGCCGCTGGGCCTGCGCGTCCGGAGCCTGTGCTCCGCAAAGGGAGAGACCACAACAGTGAGAGGCCCGCGTACCACAAAAAAAAAAAAAAAAAAAAAAAAAAAAAAGGATACCAACAATGTGTGCTATCCATTGAAACACAATGGGACAGATCTAGATATACTGATAAAAAAAAAACTTTCAAGACATTAAATGAAAAAAAAAAAGGTGTGTGTCTGTGTGATTACATGGGTATACAAGTGCACAGAAAAATACTCTGAAATATATAGGTAATGAGATGGGAGGAGTAAAGAGGTCTTTTCCTTCGTTACTATGCAGTTCTGATACTTGAATCTTATCATGAAAAAAACATTAAAAGGAATATTTTCATTAAAAGCAAAAATAGTGTGGAGTTAACAGTAATGTACCACTGTTGGTTCCTTAGTTGTGACAAATTTACCACAATAATATAAGACATTAACAATAAGAGAAACTGGGTGAACGGTATATGGGAACTCTCTATCTCTGCAGCTTATCTGTAAGTCTAAAATGACTCTAAAATTTAAAGTTTGTTTTGGACTTCCCTGGCGGTCCAGTGGTTAAGATTCCGTGTTTCCACTGCAGGGGGTGCAGGTTCAATCCCTGGTGGGGGAAGTTCCACATGCTGCAAGGTACAGCCAAAAAAAAAAAAGTTTTTTTTTTTAAAAAGCAATAATATGTATAGCACAGAACCATCTTTGCTTTTAAAACTTTGTCCATATACATAAATATATATTCACTACATTTCAAATGTTAACAATGGTTCTGAGTGGTAAGATTGAAGATGGTGTTCATTTCCTCGTATCTTCTAGATCAATGGTTCTCAAAGGGTGGTTGCCAGATCAGCCATGGCAGCAATATCTGGAAACTTGTTAGAAATGCAAATTCTCAGGCCCCACCCCAGGGCCACTGAATCAGACTCTCTAGAGGTGGGGGCCAGATGATTTTGATGCACATAAAAGTTTGAGAACCCTGCTCCAGATCACAGAAACTGGTTTTATAAAAAGTGTCATTTTTATAGTTAAAACAACAGAACAATGAAACTTGAAAAGGGGGTCAGTATGTTGACAAATTAATAGCATTTTAAGCCCAGATGTAGGCCCTGACACAGCACATGCACCGGGAGGCAAGCACAGGCCAGTCCCAACTCAGACTGACCCACTCTGTCCCTTCCCTTGTCTCCCCACCATCCCAGGCCAGCTTCCATGGGAGCCCCTGGGATACCTACAGAGACAAGTCTCAGACAAACAAATCTGGCATGGGGGGAGCGTGTCTTTTTTAAAAAATTTTTTATTGTAAGAGGGAAGTTTGTTGGCAACAGCTCATCATCTTCAAATTTATGGCCTCCAGTCTCAGCTGTATATTAACAGCACCAGCCAGGGCATGACAACTAACAGTTTTTAAGAGGTAGAGATTCATCTTCCTAATTAAAAAAAAAAAAAATTCCTAAACATGAATGTAGTAGCAGCTCAAATTAACAGTGAGCCTATCAGCCCTGCCTTTGGAATGGCCCTGGTTGTCCTTTGCCATCCTACTCCGAGGCCCTGGAGTATTTATAATGCCCGACTGGCTTCCTCCCCTCCAGGTACATCCCGAGACTCTTTCCACCTCGTGCATAAGACCCTTGGAGTCTGTACTTCAGCACTGCTTTCAGAGGCCCTCAAGGGGCTGCTCAGCCAGCTGGCTCAGCTCCATGAGAGCCATGGTAAAGGGAGTATGGGTGTACCGCTGGCAGCGGCAGCAGGTGAGGCAGAGCAGAGTACGCGGAGAGAGGAGCCTGTGAAGGGATTCCCGCTGTCCCCAGAATCCTGCTCTGCCCTAGATTTCAATTTGTTGAAATGAGCAGTCGTAAATCAAAGAGTAACAACTTAATACAAGCAGAATACCTTCGCGGGTACAAAGAATTTTACATGAAAGATTTTGTCATCAGAGTCCACATAGTAACCTATTTGGAGTACAAGTACAATATAAACACTTAATTGAGCTGCTGAAAAGAACTGCTATCCATGAAGAAAGTAACTCTGCTCTCATTATTGGACCCCGAGGATCAGGAAAGACTATGTTAATAAACCATGCTTTGAAAGAACTAATAGAAGTAGAAGAGGGAGTGAAAATGTATTACAAGTTCACTTAAATGGACTGCTGCAGATCGATGATAAAATTGCCCTAAAGGCAGTTAAATCTGGAAACTGTAGTTGGAGATAAAGTTTTTGGAAGCTTTGCTGAAAACCTTTCATTTCTTCTGGAAGCTTTAAAAAAAGGTGACTGGACTAGTAGTTGCCCAGCGATCTTCATATTAGATGAATTTGATCTTTTTGCTCATCATAAAAACCAAACACTCCTCTATAATCTTTTTGACATTTCTCAGTTTGCACAGACTCCAGTAGCAGTTATTGGTCTTACACGCAGATTGGATATTTTGGAACTCTTAGAAAAAAGAGTGAAGTCACGATTTTCCCACTGGCAGATACACTTAATGAATTCATTTGGTTTTCCACAGTATCTTAAAATATTTAAAGAACAATTATCTCTATCTGCAGTATTTCCAGACAAGATTTTCACTGAGAAGTGGAATGAGAAGGTTCAGAGTCTCTCAGAAGATAGAAGTGTGCAAGAAGTGCTGCAGAAGCATTTCAATGTCAGCAAAAACCTGTGGTCATCACACATGCTATTGAGGCTTGCTTTAAATCGCGTAACACCATCACAACCATTTATGACTGCAGCAGATCTGATGGAGGCAAACCAGCTGTGTAGCGTGGACTCTAAAGCAAATATTGTACATGGTCTGTCGGTCTTGGAAATCTGTCTTATCATAGCAATGAAACATTTAAATGACATCTATGAAGAGGAGCCCTTTAATTTTCAAATGGTTTATAATGAGTTTCAGAAGTTTGTTCAAAGGAGGGCCCATTCTGTTTATAATTTTGAGAAACCTGTTGTCATGAAGGCTTTTGAACACTTACAACAAGGAGAATTAATAAGGCCTCTGGAAAGAACATCAGTAAATGCACAGAGACCCAGCTGATGAAACTACACAAATTATGAATGCTTTGCAGAAATACCCTAACTGTCCTACAGATGTTAGGCAGTGGGCAACATCCTCCCTAAAGTGGTTATAAATATAACCATGGCTTCAGTTATGGAGTTTCAGGCATACTTCTCTAAAGAACTAAAAGCTATTGTCCTTTAACAAGATATGTTACTATGTTTTCCTATATTTATAAAGATGTATTTTTGTATTTATGGGAGACTGTTACATATGCAGTATCATGGCTGTGCCTTGCCTTTGAATCACGAGCAGCTCCATGATTTATAATTCCAGTGATTTAGATTATTTTGTAAGTAGCTGTTCAAAAAAATAAGTATGACTCTTTTAGGGACTGAACCACACGCTTATTTAACACTTGTGAAGTATTTATGTCGTACATTTGAAGAGTTCATTTCAACCCAGCAGCCAGATGTTTTAACAATCCTTAAAACAGTAAAGAAACAATGGTAAGAGTTGAGGTGTAATGAGTAATCTTTTGGTCCATTGGGAAGTGCTGCAGTTTTTCTGTATTCATGGAAATTTGGGTTTCTGTCCCAGACAAAGGTCTTCTAGTTCAGGAGACTGATCAGTTTGGCTAGAAGATGGTTCACATGGAAGAAAAAGGCCAAAAGTTTGAACATTTTCTTCCAGACTTCTTAAAATATGGTACTCATACCATCTACAGAAGAATCTCTTGTAGGAGGCTTTTAAATACAGATTTTTGGGCCTCTTCTAGGGACTAGCATTTGTCTTTCTAACAGGCACTTTAGGAAATTCCTGTAAAACCACTCCCACAAATAATGGAAAGTGTATGACAGCGTTAACTAAATCTATTTGTAACAAAAAGTAGACCCCTATGAGGAATGTGGAAATGTCAAAGCATCACCTTATAAATTCAGGAATCCATGAACAAATACTGGTATATGTTTGTTTGTTTGTTTGTTTGTTTTTATCTTGGCAGTAATGGATCTTCATTGCGGGCGAGCGTGCAGGTTCAGTAGTTGCAGCGTGTGGGATCTTAGTTCCCCGACCAGGGATTGAACCCACATCCCCTGCACTGGAAGGCATATTCTTAACCACTGGACCACCAGGGAAGTCCCTGGTATATATTTAAAGTGAAATTTAATAAGCATTCATTAAGTGTTGTGACTTCATTTATTCAAGAATATTTGATTGCCTATTATTTTCATGGAAGGTTTACAAAAGAGAGAGTCCCTATCCTTGTGCAGTTTGTAATCCTTTTAACTGTCAAAGACCCTATGATATTTAGTTACTGTTGCTTACAGTTTAGAAAACTAACACAGTAGTGGCCCTGTCCAGAGGATTGACAGACCCTGGAATTCAACTCGTTTCGTTGACACTAAAGCTCAGTAATGTGTTCCTTACCATGTATTTTTTAAAATGTACTCTAAGAAATTATTTACTTGGTTTTTAAGAAGTATTGCGTTTAGAATGGAATATGAGATTTCTGTGCATAAAAATAGCTCTTCAGTAGTTGCAACCTATTCTTTGCATACTTAGGCATTCTAAGTTTTCAGATCACTGTTAATTACTTTTCAGCAGTGTCTCATGAAAGCTAAGGCTTGCATCCTGGTTCTATGCAATAGTCTACAGATTTTTAGGGGACAGTTTGCCAAAATACTTACCATGGTAGATTCACTATTACTAGAAGCAAGGATTTTGCACTCGAGCTAAAATTGTCCCTTTAAAAATTTTTCTGAACTGTTTTAGGGAAGTACCCTCTGCTTTAAAGGCACTGACCACAAAAGTACCTAAAGAACTGGCTTGAAGATTGCAAATTTTAGCAGCTTAAGATTCCACTAGAAGGTTAAGAGCACTCATCTGCCTCCCTGGCTCCATAAGAGCTACAGAAAATCCATCAACATCAGTGAAAGGGCTATAAAACAAACTAGAAAAAATAGGTTAGCAAAAGTCATACAAATGAAGCACGTGCCTACATTTCAAAGGCATTTTTTCAGAGAAGGAATGTTGATATTCCCCTTTCCATATTCCCTAATACAGAGAAGCTAAAATATACATTAAATTTTTAAAACTAACTTCATCTCTTAAATTGTTTAAACCATCATCAATAAAATAAAAACCAAATCTGAAAAAGCCCTAGTAAAAAACTTTTGAGGGCTTCCCTGGTGGCGCAGTGGTTGAGAGTCCGCCTGCCGATGCAGGGCACGCGGGTTCGTGCCCTGGTCCGGGAAGATCCCACATGCCGCGGAGCGGCTGGGCCCGTGAGCCATGGCCGCTGAGCCTGTGCGTCCGGAGCCTGTGCTTCGCAACGGGAGAGTCCACAGCAGTGAGAGGCCCGCGAACCACAAAAAAATAAAATAAAATAAAATAACTTTTGATAATAATGTAAACAAATATGGCTTAAAGATATTTTCATTTACTAGAGGAGGAACGTAGCCTGTTAACAGCACAATAAAAGATTGAAAAACAGGTGAGGAGGAATGTTAGCGGCATTGGTGCAGTTTTCACTCATGTGATCCCTCCAAGTGCCCTACCAAAAACAGGATCTTATTAAGAAAAAAAATAAAAAAATAAAAAGTCTTTCCAATTTTGTGGACATGGATGTGAATGGCTCTGAGGAATTAAGAGCTGTTGGTTCAAATTTACCACATCATAATGCTATATATGATGATTATATACAATTAACTTCCTGAAGAATCTGTTTTGCAGAGCAGTGCTGTGGAAACAGTTTTGGTCTTTCTGCAGAGATTCCTTGCAGATTCCACTGTGGTTTGCATTTTCATTTGGTTTTAGAAGACAATGCAGGTTCTTTCAAACCACCATAACCTAAGTGTTGCCCCTTCCTTCACCTTTACCCTAAAAAAACTGAGAATCCATTGGTGTGAACTGTGACACTCAATGTGACTAGGTGAGGCTCTTCCACCCCCATTTTCTTTGAAAGTCACGGGATAAACGAAAGAATTTGCAACACTAAAAATGTAAATGAAAGCTAGCTTCCTTGGTGATCACTCTTACTGATTACCCTAAGTGAAAATACCAGAATTCTTCCCTTCAATTGTTAAACTAGTTATAGCTGGGAAGTGTAGTTTATATCTTTGATGTCTATTTCCTAAGCCACTTTAAAAAAATCTCTGTATGAAAAGACAAGATAACTAATGCCATTTAGCCTCTTTTAAAATTGACAGGACCAACATATGTACTTTGTGGGAATACAATCTGCTTACACAACAAAGGAGGGAAATGCCACACTTGACAAACCTCCCTTTCACCTATCCCCATTCTTGGAAATCTCAAGGTGTAAGCCTCACTATAAATTATAAAGCTACTGTTCCCCTCTTTAAGAACATATAACTGAAGAAAAACTTCATATGCGAATCATACAATTTTTTTAAACTTGGGAATGGAATGGGGATAGCATACATTTTATTTGTACAATACTTAATCACTTACCCAAGGTGGGGTTTTATGGGACTTTTTTCTTTTTTTAACTTTTTGTTAAATACTTGCAGAAAAAATAGCAAGTAGAATTTAACAGTAGCACAACAACCTGTGCCCAAAACACTGACACGAAATACAGAGTAAAGCTAAAATAATTGTTTACCAATATTTTGAGAGGTAACAAATAGGATATAGGTTGAGACTGCATAAAAAATGTACTGCTGGTTGAATATCTGAGGTAAATGATGTTCAATCAAAATGCAACTTGTGGCTTTCCTGGTGGTGAAGTGGTTAGGAATCCGCCTGCCAATGCAGGGAACACAGGTTCAAGCCCTGGTCCGGGAAGATCCCACATGCCGTGGAGCAACTAAGCCTGTGTGCCACAACTACTGAGCCTGTGCTCTAGAGCCCGCGAGCCACAACTACTGAGCCCATGTGCCACAACCCATGAAGCCCGCGTGCCTAGAGCCCGTGCTCTGCAACAAGAGAACCCAGCACAATGCACCACAGGGCCTGTGCACCCAGGGCCTGTGCACCACAATGAAGAGTAGCCCCAGCTCGCCACAACTAGAGAAAGCCCACTCACAGCAACGAAGAACCAGTGCAGCCAAAAATAAAATAAATTTATGAAAAAAAAGGATGCTATTTGTATCATTTTTCCCATAAATCAGTAAATAATTTTATGCACATTATACCAAATGTTCCTAAAAAGTAATATTTTTGAAAGGTAAAAAAGAGAAACTGGAAAGCCATGGTAAAGAAAAGCACAGAGGGGCTTCCCTGGTGGTGCAGTGGTTAAGAATCTGCCTGCCAATGCAGGGGACACGGGTTCAAGCCCTGGTCCAGGAAGATCCCACATGCTGCAGAGCAACTAAGCCCGTGCACCACAACTACTGAGCCTGTGCTTTAGAGCCCACAAGCCACAACTACTGATGCCCGCATGCCACAACTACTGAAGACCGTGCGCCTAGAGCCCGTGCTCTGCAACAAGAGAAGCCACCGCAATGAGAAGCCCACGCACCGCAATGAAGAGTAGCCCCCACCTACCACAACTAGAGAAAGCCCGTGCACAGCAACAAAGACCCAATGCAGCCAAAGATAAATAAATAATTAATTAATTTAAAAAAAATTACTACCTCCTAGAGCCAAGGGGGAGGAGGAATGGGAGATGAGCAAGACCACAGCCATCAGAAGTGAGCCACCCAAGACCCAGCAGCCACTCAAGGCACTTCACAGGCCCAGGAACCAAGGGCCACACTCCCAGGCACTGAGCCTGCTGCTCTGCCAGGGCCCCGGGAACCCAAGAGAGGTGCCGAGGCACTGGGACCTGAAAGGTGTCGGGCCTGCCGCTGATGGACTCCAGGGCTCAGGGACAGCACGTCCTCAAGGCAGGAGACTAAACAGGTGTGGCGTGTGCGGGGGGCTTGACAGCCACAAAACCCAGGTTGCACAAGTAGAGATGGGAGGTCGACCAAGCTAGAAAGGCCACCTAGGGTCCAAGTCTGGGTCATGGCTGGGTCAGGTTAGGACTTTCAGCCAGAGGATAAGGAGAGTGACACTGGAGAGCCGACAGGAGATTGTCCTCCCCATTAGGAACCTAACAGCTGAAAGACCTTCACAGGAGTCTGGGAGCAGCAGGCCAGACAGTGAGAGGAAACCAGCAATAAAGGTGCCAGGTGAAACAAAACAGCTCTTGGGAGAGCCTGACAGATGCAGAGAAACCTATGCCAGAGAAGCGAGGGTCTGGCTTCCTAAATCACCTTGACTGGGCATTTGGTCTGCACCCCTGGAGCCTCCCACGCCGAGGAGGGGACCAGGAAAGGTCTGGTGGGGTTCAGTGCACGGTGGGGAAGGACAAAAAGTACAAGCAGTGCTTCTTCTAATAAAAAGATCATCTACTCACCTCCCCAGACTCCTGGGGTTGGTGAGGTGGCTAGGAATACAGGTGGGGAGGCTCTTTGGAGGCCCTCAGGGAATATTCTGTTGCTGGTGGAAGGGACCCCATATCCGGGTTAGGAAAATGGATTCTCTCATAAACCACTGTGATGGAATTGTAGAAAATCATTTTCTGCAGCCACTGGAGGACAGAACCCAACAAACCTTGGAGGAGGCGGCGGGCTGACCCGGGGCAGCTGGCCAGATGTGTGGGGTGTCAGGGGATCAACAGTGGACAGGCCAGCCTCCGAGGTGCAAAGACGGCAGCCTTGCCCTCAGGGAGCGGAGCCTGGTGAATGCATGCCAAGCAAAGAACCCGGAATAAAGACAGATGAACCGAGGGCACCGGCAGGGCACACGAAACCCAAGCCACAGAGAAGCAATGCCGAGGTCGGGGTTGAGTGACCAGAAACCTGAAAACAACGGGGCTTTATCACCTGTGACACCAAGGTGGGCTGCCTCTGAAGGGCTCCCACCTCTCGGGACAAAGGACGAGTACAGGGACAGCATCTGTGTGCTTGTATCTGAGATTGAAGGAATTGAGATATTTATTCAGAAACTCTATTCTGGAAGTGCCCTATTAGGAGAACAACACCAGAAGAATCAAGAATCGTTGACAGCCATACCCAGAAACTGGGGCAACATTTGAAGCATACAGAAGAGATATGAAACCCAGGGGCATAAGGTAAGCACCGCTACCCCACAAATGCCTGCGAGTGTGTCCTGTTTCACACGACCGCACTGCACGCCACGCTGAGGCTTGGTTATGGTGCTCCAGTGCCCCTGCTCCATTCGGAGAAGCCCTGGGTCAGCAAGTCTAGGAACAGAGCACACAGATAACTGCCAAAAAGAAAAACCAGGCACCCAGCTGGTCATGGCAGCATCTACAGGAGGAAGAGTAGGGTGGGAAGGCTTCTCCTTTCTTAATCTATATACTTTTTCACTGATTAGACTTTAATGCTTGCTTGAATTACAGGAGTTATGCCTTCAAACAATTTTTTAAAACAAAATTTAAGGCCAAAAATACAGGAGCACTGAGCGATGGCGATCAATGAATGGCCTTTGATGTCAACTCTCAATGCACCTCATCAGCTCTTTTTCCAGAGGGTATTTGAGAGTAAATAAGAGGCAGAGAGAAATGGCCACTCCAAAGCACTCTATACAGAAACAGGCTAAAATTTTATGGGGCCCTCTAGGCTGAGAAGCTATTAGAAGCCACAGCTCCAAAGCAGCTAGGTGGCAGAGAAAGCACTCCAGAGGGGCTATTCAGGAGCCTCCAACATCGTCCCATTTGTGAGTTTGAAAGTACTTTTGTTCTTCTCCGGGTTTAAGTTTCTGGGTCACCCCAGCCTTTTGTTAATAACCAAATGAACACATCTGCAATAGAGTAGTACCCCCTTTATGTGTCCCCCCAAATATTAGTGGCCTCAGAGCATTAATACCTCAGAGAGCACTCAACTGTGTCTCATTGCACCTCGCCATCACTCTGTCTCCACGAAGTAATTTTAATGAGTATCCCTAACAGGAAAAGAGGTACCATTCATTTTTATACAATAAAATAATGACTATAGCCCTCTCCCCCGGATCCAGATAAGTCGTGTGTGTGTGTGTGTGTGTGTGTGTGTGTGTGTGTGTGTGTGTGTATTGGGGGGCAGGGGGTGTTGACAGGAGGTTAAAAATGTTAAGAAGGCAAACTCTATGTACCCGCAAAGCGAGTTGTTTCTCTGGATATAATCAAGAATCTTCCTTTGTTGAGGCCTAATGTCTATTCTCATCCTGTTCTAGCATCTCCTCGGAGGAAAAACAAAGCTCCACTGCCAGAAAATGTTCCAAATAATTGTTGATAACAGATAACGGCAGAGGAAGGCCTCTGGTTAATGTTTAAACACGTCAGGGGTAACACTAACTCCTTAACAGTTATGATGCCCACCAGAAGACTCCAACGTTTGCTTCACGAGCCCGTGGCTCATCAGGAACACTGACAGCTTCAATCAAGTTCAGGAATGTTCCTTAAAAAAAGAGAATCAGAATAACACCTAAAACTCCTTTTAACTACCATACTGCTCAGACTTGAACTGATTCATTTTTGAACACTTATAATGTACAATCCCCCAGTTTTTATAAGTAGATTCCAATAATTTCTAGAGACATTGAAGAGAAGAAAGGGAAGATCATGGTAGAATCAGGTATAATTGAGAAGAATGCATTTGTTCATGAGTTTAGATGATATTTTAAAAACCACAAGCTATTAAAATACAGCTTTGCCATGAGAAGAAGATCTATATTCTAAAATGTCAGATGATGTACTTTGGAAGATTTGGCCATTATTATAGGTGGAACACACACACACAACACTTTTTGTGTTTTGTGTACACACAAAACACTTCATTCTAATAAACCTTGGCAATCTTTGTTTCCATATAATTAGAAGTTTTGCTTTCTGTCTTTCAGGCAGAGGAAGGGAGAGGCAAGGGGCATGGGGACGAGGGGCGAGAGGGAACAGCACATCTGAGAAAGGGTGCAACTGAAGATTCACTACTGCTGGTAAAGAGAAGGCGGACTCTGGGTAAACCTCCTCCAGGCAGGTTCTTAAGGGGAGCCAACCACAGCCAGAGACACCCAAGACAAGGACTGAAGTAAAAAGGGATCAGCCCTGCACCAGCTTTCAGGGTTCTAGTTGCAAAAACCACTTCTCTGCTCAGTCTTGCCTCTCAGCTCAAGTCACTGCCAGGCAGAGCCGCCCAGGGACAGACTACGAGTACATGCACACAATGACCCTGTGTTGCTGTGTGGCTCCTGCACTCTCACGCTGCCTGAGCTTCTGTACATGACAACAGGGGCCTGGCCATCTACAAACAGACGTTTTGCGTCCACTCCAAAGGTAGCAGGAGCCAGGAAAAGCCAGGTCCTCTCCATTCACCTGGATCACTGATCAAAGATCAAAGAGGCAAGTGGTTACCTTCTTACTCAACAATGTTAAGTTTTTTCTGTTTTTTTTTTTTTAATCAAGCCAGGAGAGACCTTTGAGATGTAGGCCTCTTTTTACAGGTGAGGAAACCAAGCTCAGGAGAGGGCCAGGCCTCTCCCCAGCTAAGATAAGCATCAGCTCCTCCACACCCTACTGCCCCAGGCAGACCTCCCTGTTCTAGGCTCTCACCCTTGATTTCAAATAGGTGCTCAGGGATGACTGTGTGCGTGGCTCAACTCATCCTCTCTGAGCTTGAGCAGGGTAAGGTCATCACCTGAGCCTCAGCTGTAGGTACCGCACACATCCCTGTCCCTTCCACAGCCTCTGTTCCAAGTTGGCCCCATGCCTGGCTCACAGCCTACACTTGTCACCGAGTTCGGGTCTCCCAGGCTCTCCACACCGATGCATCACCAAGCTCGGCATGTCCCCGTCATGCCTTCTCTGACCACGGGAGCCTCATCTGTATTTTGCCACGTGACCAAAGCTTAGCTGTTTCTCGATCACACATGTACTACACATACAGCCCTGGGGAACTGGACAGGAAGAGTCCCTCTGTTTCCAGAATGACTGTACTGGGACATAGGTTCCCCAGTGCGATGTTGGATCCGTGTATTTTCCATTGCAGTGTTCCTAGTGCCTGACCTAGTGCCTGGCAAGGATGGATGGGCTCCCTAACTAATAGTAGCCTCCTAGATTGATTCCCCTTTTGTCACTTCCCATGTCAAAAGACTAGTGCTTGGGGGCTTCCCTGGTGGCGCAGTGGTTAGGAGTCCGCCTGCCAATGCAGGCGATGCAGGGTCATGCCCCGGTCCAGGAGGATCCCACATGCTTCGGAGCGGCTGGGCCTGTGAGCCATGGCTGCTGAGCCTGCGCGTCCGGAGCCTGTGCTCCGCAACGGGAGAGGCCACAGCAGTGAGAGGCCCGTGAAACGACAAAAAAAAAAAAAGAATAGTGCTAGCTTCAGGGCAGAATTTGTGCTGTATTAACAATTTGCATCAATAATTCCAGGGTTTCCGTAATGCTAACTGTGACACAATTTTGCTATTCTTCAAGCTACAAACATACTTACAAAGAAATGTCTTCACTTACTGGGAAGATTCTAGCTTCCCTTGATGGGAGAAGGAGGAAGGTTACAAAAAGAGCAATTGGATGGGCTCAGTTTCCTTAACTGGTGACACTCCACAACAAACGGTCCTTCAAGGTCTGAACATCAGTGTGAGATTTATCTAACCATTCATTCAACAGCACAAGACTCTGCTGACATATCCAACGTTGGTCAGCCTGATGATGAAAGAATGAAAGTGGCATCCTGGCAAAAATAAATAAATTTTACTGTCCAGAAGACCCTAGAATGTTGTACTGCAACGATGACTTCTTTTCCTCCAGGGTGGTGTAGTCTCCACAAGTCACTTGCTTTGCATGTGCATCAAAGCGCGGTACAGGACCTGTGATGAGAACTCTGCCAGCCTTCAATACCCCAGCTAAGCCCCTGTCCTCCCACCTCCTGCCCCCTCACTCCCGTCTGCTCTCTGGGTTCATCACTGAGAAGCCAGTAATCTCCACTCAAGCAAGACCTGCAACAAAAGACTCAGTCACGCCTTGTGGCTTTGCCATCAGCATGGTAGGAGCCCAGAGCGATTTCCTCAGGGATGGGTATGAACATGCACTGAGCAAAGTCGCTTGTTTTCTAGTCTGGCCCAAAGCTCTCAGTGTGAGGGTTCAAGTGTTCTCTGGTCAGAGAGCAAGAAGCAGCTAACACATCCTCAGAAGAGCAATCCATTCTCAGACTCAGCAAAAGCTGACTCATCAATAACACCCCAGGGGCCCACAGCACATTTGCAAACGCACATCCTGCGTGTCCGTTAGGTGACCTGCGTGGAACCTGCAGTGTAACCTGCTTGGTAGTTAAGCATAACTATTACTCCCACCTGACAGATGAGCAACTCGATGAGAAGCTTGGGGCCTCTAAGGCAGATCTTTCCCCCAGATCTTCCAACTCCTGAGGAGGCCCACATTTAGAAAGGGCACCGCCTTTGTCTGGAGCCTCTCCGCTACTTCAGAATAGAGCAGGGGCTATTGACAGACCTGCCCAATATGCCGTGAGCTGGTACCTGCTCCCACTGCAGATGCCTGGCCAGGAAACCATCACCAGGACCACCACACACCACTGCTCCCACCAGCCAGGCCGTACGTGTTTGTAGATCTGTTTATGCTAACTCTATCTGACATAAATTTATAACAAAACTAAATCTTACATGATGCAAAAAGTTGAGTTTTACCCTAGGAAAACTAAGTCAAATAATTTGGAAAGAAAGATTAAACAAAGACAAATAACTAAAAATGGCTGAGAACTAAGTGCAACTTTTGAAGACTAGACAAAAAGGGGAAAAACAGCAAATATCTAGAAGGCTCCTGATAGTCTGCAAGTGCTTGTATGTTTTCACTTCACTTTGAAGAAAAGCCCAGAACTGTGAATTTTAAGTGCTAAATCAAGAGGAAGGCTAAAGTAAGACTCTAAGGAATACAGATCAGTGGTCCCATTCACAAAAGCCTGGGTTTGACTGTCTGCTCACAGACTTTAATTAAAATATAATTTTAAACTTTTTAAATCATTCCCAGCTTCAACTGAACTGACCTTTTTCAATCATCCAACTATCCACAGGTCCCAATATCAGGTAACAAGCTCTGGCTAAAGTGTGAAAATCAGAAAAGGCACACACTCTGTTGTCATCTGCCAAGTGATTTCAATCCCTTCTAGATGCCAGTGACATCTAGAAATTTCTAGGTTCTCAGACAGGGATAGGGCTTAATATAGTTTAATTCTCACTGTAATAGGAAATGTCTCTCCACAGAAATTCATCAGTAGCATAGTTAACCCCAACTCAATAATTAACCCTAAAGAGTTTCTAGAACAATGGTTCTTAACTACAGGCAGTTTTGTGCTGTGCCGCCGCCCCCTAACACACACACACATATTTGGAGATGTTTCTAGCTGTCATAACTGAGAGGGAAGCTTGTTACCGGCATCTAGTGGGTAGGGGCCTGGGATGCTGCTCGACATCCTCTGATGCATGGGACAGTGTCCCCACCACAAAGAATGATCCAGTTTGAAGTGCCAAGAGTAGAGAAGCCATCCTGGAAAAAGGAGATCCAAGACCTACAGACACTATTACATCATCAGAAAAAACCAGCCTTCTGAACAAACCAAAGGAAGAGCTGATTTCTTCCCTTTTGATTCAAACAGTACCCAAAGGCCACCGGCCTCCTGGCATTCTTAGTAAAACTCCCAATCTCTCATCAAGAATTTTCAAAGACCACAATTTTTGGTTATGTGGTGAAACTGCGCAAGAGTCTTGTTCAGTTTTCTTTTTTCTTTTTCTTTTACATTCCACAATACCTCCAATTATCTCATGGATGACGATAAAAATGAACTAAAAGATTTGTCCAGAGCTTCATTTTTAAATATAAGAAGATGGAAAAGTGAAACTGGTTTGGTTTATTGTGATAGTAGGATTGTGGAAGAAGCTTTTCCTTTTATTTTGCTTTCCCATTAGCATTACAGTATCTGTGCATCAACACAATATAACTACTTCAAAGTTGAATACTATGAGAGAAGCCTGAATGCATCCTGGATTTTTTTTGTGTGTGTGTGTGTGGTACGCGGGCCTCTCACTGTTGTGGCCTCTCCCGTTGCGGGAGCACAGGCTCTGGACGTGCAGGCTCAGCGGCCATGGCTCACTGGCCCAGCTGCTCTGCGTCATGTGGGATCTTCCCGGACCGGGGCACGAACCCGCGTCCCCTGCATCAGCAGGCAGACTCTCAACCACTGCGCCACCAGGGAAGCCCACATCCTGGATTTTTTAAGGCCAGCTATTTCAGACATGTCTGAGACACTTAGAGAAATCTAAACATGTCAATTTCACAGGCGTGATGATGACACAGTGGTTAGGAGCATGTTCTTAATCTTAGCTGGATGTATGCTAGAGTATTAAGGGGTAAAAGGACATGGTATTGGCATCTTTCAAATGGTCTAGCCAAAACAGAAAAAAATACACACACACAAACAGCATATGTTAGAGTATAAACTGAGCCACTGTTAACATTTTGCCACACTCAACTATTCATTCAACTTTCCTAAATGCTTAAAAACTTCAAAATAAAAGAGGAAGGGGCTTCCCTGGTGGCGCAGTGGTTGAGGGTCCGCCTGCCGATGCGGGGGACACGGGTTCGTGCCCCGGTCCGGGAGGATCCCACATGCCGCGGAGCGGCTGGGCCCGTGAGCCATGGCCGCTGGGCCTGTGCGTCCGGAGCCTGTGCCCCGCGGCGGGAGAGGCCGCAGCGGTGAGAGGCCCGCATACCACAAAAAAACCAAAAAAAAAAAAAAAAAAAAAAAAGAGCTAGGCAAAAATTAAACACAGGCCAAGATGGGGGTTAGGGAGACAATCAAATCACAAGTACCACTGGATCATGGATCTAGACCAAACAAAAAAAAGGTCTCCAAACAGAATCAAACTGGAGATGATGGTCTTAGCTTCATTATTAAAAGGCTTCATAGCTGCCTTCTACCGCTACAGCAAAATAAAATAGGTATAACCCTGGAGTAAAAAAAAGGCATACCCAGCAGATTCACAACACAACCCATTGTCACACACCTCTTGGCACCCTGGAGGCACCATGGAGACCATGACAAAGTCAGGTCATTCTTCTGAACACACACACACACACACACACACACACACCCTAAAACTGAAACCTCTCTGAACCCAACCCCTTAAGCAAGGAAACCACAGGCTGGAATGAAAATATGCTCACCACACACAAGGTGAGCTTGCAGACCTGGTCCATTTCCTGCTTATAACAGTGAAAGAAAGGGCTTCTGCTCTAGAAGACTTTGCACACACCCGCAATCCCATTGGCTTGTTCCAGAGGAGACACAAAGCTGAGCAAAGCAAAGAAAAAAAGGAAAGCTCACGGGAAGCCAGTTTAAGTGCAACAAGCTGTGGTTCATCTAAACTTTGCAAAGCTTTTTACATCTAAGTTTTTACATCTAAGTCAAAATATTTTAGGATTCCAGGATCCTTTGAGCAGATTTACAAGTAAGAGCTAAAGCCTTTCAACTGAAAGGGTCATACAAATAAGCTGACTTTGCCGATTCCAATGAGATTTCCCTCCAAAGCACATGTTCATACTGATATTTCAAGAAGTGTGACTTGTTTTACTTACTCAAAAATAAAAATAAAAAACACAATACTCTTCAAACTAGAGATCTTTAAAACCAGTTTCTTGGGCTTCCCTGGTGGCGCAGTGGTTGAGAATCCGCCTGCCGATGCAGGAGACACGGGTTCGTGCCCTGGTCCGGGAAGATCCCACATGCCGCGGAGCAACTAAGCCCGTGAGCCATGGCCGCTGAGCCTGTGCGTCCGGAGCCTGTGCTCCGCAACGGGAGAGGCCACAACAGTGAGAGGCCCGCATACCGCAAAAAAAAAAAAAAAAAAAAAAAAAAACCAGTTTCTTTAAAAACCTACCAGAAGTTCCACCCAGCTGGCTAACGGTTCACTCTACAGTAGCACCCTTGTTGTATGAAAATCTACAGTCTCTGAGCCCTGCAACCACCAGGAAGCAAAGGGTGGGACAAGACGGAGGAAGAGCAATGGGCTCCATTCCAGGAAGCATGAGGAGGCAAGTCATTCAAACACAACAGGTCTCTAAGGCAAACCCTATGCCCCAGGTTGTCCTCTGGCCACTGCAAGCTTCTGGGTTCTCCCTTGAGTGTCCAAATCAAGAAGCAAAATCCCTGCGGCTGCTCCAACTTGAGAGAAGAGAGAGAGAGAGAGAGAGAGAGAGAGAGAGAGAGAGAGAGAGAGAAAGACAGATATTTGGATCTAAAAGTTGTAAAACCAGAATAAAAAGGTAACCTCAAAAAACCCTGTCATATCCATTAAGACATCTGAGGGGCTTCCCTGGTGGCGTAGTGGTTGAGAGTCTGCCTGCCGATGCAGGGGACACGGGTCTGTGCCCCGGTCCGGGAAGATCCCACATGCCGCGGAGCGGCTGGGCCCGTGAGCCATGGCCACTGAGCCTGCGCATCCGGAGCCTGTGCCCCGCAACGGGAGAGGCCACAACAGTGAGAGGCCCACGCATTTAAAGACACATCACATGAACAGATGGATAGATACGTGATACAGCAAGTATAGTAAAATGTTAATGGTAGAATATAGACAATAAGTATACAGGTGTTCACTATAAAATTCTTTTACTTTTCCTTTATATCTGAAATTTTTCATGATAAAATACTGCGTGGGGGGTGTGTAGAAGATGGGGGAAATCTGATTTATAGTTTAAAAAAGGATAAAAAACCTCCCAGTCTTGCTCTCAAGGAGCTTACAGACAATTTGACATGTGTGGACAGAGGCATATTTGGGGCCAGAAGAGAGAAGACAGTCTAGACAGACAGCAGGATTTGAGCTTGAATTACAGGCAAGAACCCAAGAGAAAAGGATTTGGGGACAGAAGAGGAATCTGGTTTTACAGGTGCTGGTTTGCTTGGCGTGCCCATAAGATGCCGGGGTGGACGTTAGTCACCATGACTTAGCCTGGTTGAGTGCCTCAGACCCCACTGATCCCGACCTCTGATGTGAGAAAGATCTTGGGAAGGAGCTCAAGGGCCAGCAAGCTGGCTCAATTTGGAAGACTGCTTTGTCTGTGCAACTATTTGTCTGTAAGACAATGGAGCATGGCTATCATGGAGGTAGGCATGGCACAGGGTTTCGCCAATGTGTGTACTGAACAAATGGCTAAAGGCAGACATACCAGCTTAAGCTGGGAAAACCTAGAAAATCAGCCACCCCACCTGTGATTCTTATAAAGACTTGGAAAATATTCAGGCTGGGGGTGGTGGAGATCCTGGCATTCTGCCATATTGTTGGGGACTCCCCCCTCAACAGAAAGCCCTGCTCACCAGCCTCAGGCAAGCCTCTCACACCCACGGGGGAAGGGATAGATGAGCAGGAACGACTCCAGGCAGCCCACACACACCCCTGCCTACTCCTGGTTTGTCTCCCACCTGGTTCACCAGGTGTGTTCCAAAGCCTGACTCACCCACCAGGGGAGGCTGCTTTCAAAATCTCAGGAGGGTCATCTGGGAACAAACCCGACCACCCTAAGAACGGGACAAAAATCAGCTGCTCTTAACAGAAACAGTTTGTCTTTTACGGAAAAATCTGCAAGTCCATCTAAGAAAATCTGCAAGTCCCTCCGCTTGGGGCATTCCTGCCCTACCGCCCCCGCTCCCGCCCCGGGGCCCACCCCAGCCCGGCTTAGAGCCTCCAGATGCCGCCTGCCCTCCGCGGCACACGCTTCACCTCTCTAAACAAACAAGGGGTGTCTTTGTTTAAATTTAAAAAAAAAGAGAGAGAACCTGTCTCACAGGCTATGATTACATCAGCAGAGCGCTCTCATTCTCTGCATCAATCCGGGCTGCCCCGGCGGCTTTGAAGCATTGAGCGCGCGGCGCCCTTTGATCTTGAGGTTCCAGCCCTGGGGCCAAGCTGATACCATCACGCGCCCACGCAGGGACCCACCGTCCACGCTGGGACCGTCCGGCCCACGCCCGCCTCTGTCCCCACCAGCTCTCCGTCCCCGCCAGCGCCCACCCAATCAGGGCACCAGTGCCAGGGACACTTGACGGCTTACGAAGTGGGGGGAAGGGGCATTGTCCCTTTAGGGGGACACCACTACTTAGCGTTAACCTGTTGTGGGAATAGCACTGAGATTACGTTTAAAGAAAAAGAGAGAGATTTACAGATTTATAGATATTTACAGATTAAAAAATGATAATGCTGGCTTTGCTTCAAAAGAACATGAGAGGTTGGGGTGCAGATGAAACAAGAGGGGCCAGGAGTTGACAACTTCTAAAGCAGGTGATGGTGACTGGGTGGGGCGTGACAGCGGAGGTACATTGTGTACAGGACACCTACTGTCTACTTGTGAATACATGTAACATTTTCTATAATAAGAACTTGAAAAAGAAACCAACCTCCAACTCTTTGCTATTTTAAAAGGTTATTCCTCACAAACTTTTATTTTAGTAAAGAAAACAGCAGTTTGACATTGGATGGGGTGAGGGTGGATCACATCAGTCTTTCCAACTGTGCCCCCAGGGCAGTCCCTGGAGTTACCAGGGCACAGCAGGCCCACAGGGCCAGCTTCCCCAGGGCAATCCCTGCAGGCGGAGGGGCACAAATGGCACCCCCCCTTGGGGGCTCTTCACTGGTTGAAGGATCTCAGCCCTCTTTAACAGAAAGATGAATGTTGTAAAACTTACCTCTCCAGAAAAACACCCATAAACACAGGAGAACCTGGAGGAAATACCAAACCCACCCTCAAAATCCATTATGTATAGAAATCTGATTAGAAATGGCCCTTGGAGTAAGCACTCCAGGTTGCTCCATTTGGACAACTCCCTCCCTCAAAGGGCTACAGTACCGAACCAGTCACTGGCCTCCCAATGCCACCACACAGGGCCGTCGTGGGGCATGGCACGTCTCTGAGTTGCCTCACAAGGCCAATTCTGCTCCTTACTGGCCCTGTGGCCTTGGGTAAGTTGTGAACCACTCCCAGCCGGTCCCCGCATTTTGTAAATGGAGAGCTATTAATGACGGCCTGTGTTGCCTCCACCTCTTCTACTACACGCTTAACTGGGGAGTAAGAAGTGGAAAAAATGCCAAGAAGGAAAACGTATATGGGGATGCAAACACGATTCTATCCACTGCTGCAGCTGAACAAGCCACACGCAGACCAGGCACAAAAGAGTTAACTCAGAAGCAGGAAGGGTCCAGGACTGTTAGGTGTGTTCAAAACCAGAATTTCATACACACAGGCCAGAAGGCAGAGGGAAGGAATGGGACGGGGCGGAGAAGGGAAAATATATCCTTCCCATACAGGTGGATCCACCTTTAGGAGGTCAAACTAGAGTCGAGGGCAAAACCACAAACTATGGAAAGGGTCAAGGAAACAAAACACAGTATCATAATAGCTAAGAAGATTAGGGAGCAAAACAACAGCAGATTAAAACTGCACGTATTTGTTAGCTTTCATCCTGAAGGGGTCTAGGTCCAAGATCCCCACTATAGACCATTTCCCAGCAAAACCACACATATAAAAAATGTACACAGAGCTTCCCTGGTGGCGCAGTGGTTGAGAGTCTGACTGCCGATGCAGGGGACACAGGTTCATGCCCCGGTCCGGGAAGATCCCACATGCCGCGGAGTGGCTAGGCCTGTGAGCCATGGCCGCTGAGCCTGCATCCAGAGCCTGTGCTCTGCAACGGAAGAGGCCACAACAGTGAGAAGCCCGCGTACCGCAAAAAAAAAAAAAAAAAAGTACACAAACTCCCAAATTCATTCAAGGACTCCTGATTTAAAAGCATACTGATTCTGGCATAGCAAGATCTCAAGATCTTTCTGGCATAAAAATCTCTCTGCTAATTATTTTATTTTGCAAACTCATTTATCAAGTCTTTCGTTCCTATTAACAGAAAAAAGTTAACATTACAGTCCCAGATCCTTATGTAGCATCCAGCCTAAGCCCAATGGAGTGCTGGTGTGATGTAAAGCAGTTCAGAAGGCCTGCCTCTGACCTCAGTAGGCCTGCAATCTAGTGAGAAGACAGACACACCCACAAATTAAACAACAAAAAATAACATATTATGAAGTGTCAAATGCATGACCAGACCAGGTTATCTAAAGTTCAGAGGCAGCAGAGATGACTGGGTGCTGCAGTGGTCCAAGAGAGCTTCCTGGAGGTGGCAGCCTTGAAAGATGGGCAGAATGTGAGCAAAGAGGCAAATAAAGGCCAGAGCCTGCTTGGAGGAGGTAAGTGGTTCTACAGTAGGGTATTAAACTGCAAAGACAGATGGGGAGCAAAATGCCAAGGGCTTTAACATTAGGGTTAAGACAGGGTTTAGACTCCATCCTATAAAGAGTAAAAAAAGCTCTTGAAGATTTGTGAAGAGCAATGTGACATCTGGCAGCCAAGTAGCAGAATCGAAGAGGGGATGTGGGTCCCTAACTGAAACAGACCACTGGAGGGTGGGGGGCTTCCCGCTAAAAGAAAAATGACTGTCCCTCAATGAACCAGAGAGAATCATGTGCTCAGGCTACTACCAGTGTGGCATTTTTGGTGTGTGTGTGTGTGTGTGTGTGTGTGTGTGTGTGTGTGTGTGTGTGTGTGTAACAAGGGGGTGAAGATCAAAAGAAACTGTTTGCAAAGGACAGCCCTCCTACTCCTCTAACTTGTCATTTCTATTCCTTTCATCTTCCCTCCTGTTTGAAATTCAGGTGAAAAGGAGAAGCATGTGGCCAGTGGCCTCCTGGCCAGCCCTGGGTCTGGCCCCAAGTGCAATAGGGGGCAAATCACTCAAGCTTTCCCAGCTCACTCCCCCCTCTCCCTCCTTAATTGAGGAAGGTCAAAGATGGGATCTCAAGTCCCTTGTAGTAAGTGCCAAGTCTGGATCTAGCTTGGGGAAAAGACCAAAAGCCTACAGCTAAGATTCCTAGAGGTACAGACTACCCATCAGTCCCTAACACCAAGAACTTCAACTGTAGGAAAGCCACGACTACAGAGCCCTACAACCATCATCCCTCCTTCCCAATGAGAAAGAAAACAACACTTATGTTATAAAGACAACGGGAAAAAGCATTTATGTTTATTCAAATACAACTGATCAGCAAGAATCAACAGGTGAACGTAACCGTCTGAAGAGTTCAACGTTCTGCTTCTTTCCCTAAAAACAGTTTCTGACAGGGCTTGGGGCACTGAATTAAATTTCATCCTTCAACACTTACTGTAATTTAAAGCTATGAAGAGTAAAGGGTCTAAAATCAGCTTGACTGGGTCTGTATTTCCATACTTGTATCAGTAGGTAGTAAGACCTTGGGTAAGTCATTTCACTTATTTAAGCCTCAGTTTCTTCATCTATAAAATGGGGACAAGTGCTTCACAGCACAAGACTGCTATGAGGAGTAAATATGATCATTTGTGTTGGGTGCTTAACGTCATGCCTGGCACAAGTCAGCGATAAATGTTAGCCCTGTGATATTTTAAATCTGTGGCCCTCACACCTTGTCTAAGAGAGACAGGAAGTAGTGTCATGAGAAGTAAGAAATCCATATGATAAGGGCATCTCCCAAGGGAGAAAGGACTGAAAACCCTATCTCAGAAAGAACTTGTGTGGCCCCATCTGTGGGGAGAAACAGGTTGGCATTCTTCTCTAGAATATAACAGCTGCCTCCCCTCCCATCTCGCCCTGACCCCTCCTTGGCTGCAAATACCCAAGGATTAAGAAGACATTCAAGCTTTGTTCCGTCTCACTTCTGCTCTGGCATTCTTCTCTTCGGCCCCTTTTTCCTAAATGCCATTTCTGCTCAACAGCAGGCCCTGCACTGGAGAAGTGTCTTGTACTTTCTCAGCGTGCCCCCAACCCTTTATTTCCACAGATCCTTACAACATCTTGGTGGCAGGAGCTGCCAGCCCCACTTTAAAGAATGGGACCCCAAGGTTAAGAGGTAAGAGGAGTCAGAGCATCGTGCTGGGTCTCAGCAAGTAGTCCCAAGCGTCAGAACCAGAACTTCCCTGCTCTAAGCCCACGGGTCTTCTGGGCTGAGCTGCTCTGATCTGAATCAGAGGCGGGATCCGTGGTGGCTGTCCTACACCGGTATGGGGGGCAAGGAGCCAGGCTCACCACTTGAGGACCAAGTAGAGATACCAGGGCTTCCCATGAACCAGGATGCCACCCGGCCACCCCCACTGGAGCAGCCCCAGGGAGCCGTGTGGTCAAAGGGATTCCTGCCCACGCCAGGAGCTGCAGTCTAACCATCTCTCTCGTGGAGAAACACTCCTTCCGCAGAGACTTTAAACACCAAATACACACATACACACAGAGGAAGCCAGCTGCGACCCGGCTGTGAGCTGTGAAATATGTGGGGAGACCCTATCGGCTGGTGGGTCACCAGGAAGCCTGGGGGCTCGGTCCCCCAGCAAACTTCCTGGGAGAGACATGCGCGCAGGCCCCGCTCCAGGTTCGGTTTGCCACCAGGTTTTACCCTTCACCGCTTTCTCCCCACACTTCAAAGGAAGTATTTTTGTACAGCCCAGGGAGGAGTGTAAACTGGCCAGCTGCTTCCAAAGCAGAGCCGTTAACCCTGAGAGGGCTGTGGGGGCCTGGTGGGGTCGAGGGGAGCGGAGCCATGCCTGCTCAGCCTGCTCACCCCCTACAGCCAGACCGACCCGCTTCCTCCAAGCACACAAACAGCCCGTGATAAATCCCGTCCCGCTGGAGGTTCAGAGGCTCCAGCAGCCAGCGCTTCAGTGGAAACTCCAACTAACAGAACAGGCCTCTCTCTCACACCCAGTCCCTCCCTGAGCCACGCGAGGGGACGAAGGGCTCAAAAGCCAGCATCGTGAAGCCTGCCCCCCAAAGTCCAACCCCTCAGGCCTGGAGGCCAGGGGAGAGCTCGCCCTCATCAGCATCCTAGCAGCTGAGCCCTTTCTAAACGTTCAAAGCAGCGCCCTGAGGGGGGCTGCCCCTTCCCCTGGACTCTCAAGGGCAGCCTGCAAAGCTTTCCACAGGGGCAGGTGAGGGAAGATTAAGACCTGAGACCCTATCAGGCCTTCTTGAGAGCTTTCACATTCTCTCCAGATTCTTCACCCTCCAGAGATTGTACCAACCCAAATCCAAAGCCAGCATCTTCAATTCCTGGGTTGAAATCTGAGGGATCCTTCTGGGGATGATTACACAGACACTGTACTGCACACTGATCTAACCTAACAAGCTTCTTTGCACAGACCACTGAAGACACAGCTACCTGGGGGCTGGCAGTTAGAGCAGCATGGGCTTCTCTCAAGAGTCCACATACCTCGGCATCCTTTGTTCTTTTACCCCCAGCCACACCATCTCCAAGGACCTGGGCTCTACTAGAGCAGTGCTAACCATAAGTCTTCTTCTGAGTCAGGCATTGATGTTTAGAGTTAAGTGCTCAGGGTCCAAGTTTATTCACCACTCTTGTCCTTCCTTATACTTCAGTTTTAGGAAAGCCAGTGGGGATACTTATTTCAAAAGAACAAATAAATGTAGAGATGTGTTTATTCTTTTGAAGTGTAATTGGCGTCCCAGCAGGCCTCAGCCCAGGGAGGCCCCTGCAGCACTCAGGTGGGACTCAGCTCCTGCCACCTGGCTGCAAGCTTCTGGGCAGCAGTGTTAGTGGCGGGGCAGGTGGGTGTTTGCCCTGTCCCACTGGCAAGAGCATCCTGTAATTTCCTGACACTGAAAAGTATGCTATAAATAGTTGGTGTTTTTGATGTTGTTGGGCCTAACAGCTGTGTGGGGCCAGGGCTCTGGGCATCTCAGAGCTACAATTTGGAAACCCTGGGTGGTGTAGTCAAAGCATCTTCAAAGAAAGGAACTCTAAGAGTGTCACACTCCATCTGAACAGACTACAGTGGAGGGAGAAAGTCTGTCAGAACTATCCATCAGGATTTACAAACCACTACTTAGCAGAAAAGTGAATGGCGCTGAGGGTCTCTTTGTGGAAAGATCCACAATTCAGCAGCAAAAGGGGAAGCAACCAGAATAACCCCCAAACCCCAAGCTGATATTTCTGCCACATTTAGGCCTCTGAGACACAACAGGACACTCCTGATTAAATAAGCACAAGATGATTCAGAGGTTTCATTTAGTCATTCAACAAACTTTTTTTTTTTAAACTTTGCTCCACCAAGCACTGAAAATACGAAGAACAAAACAGATAAGCCTTTTGACACTTAATTTCTGGTGGAGGAGATGTGGGCAATAAGAAGTAAAACAATCTCCAAAAGTGAAGAGGATACCTTATAATTTTAAATCTAATTACACTAGAACTTGGCATAAGAGTCTGTACCTAAAAGGAGTTATATTCAAGTAACTGAGTTACTTCTAGACTCTCCAGACAGCAATTACACTTCAAAAGAACAAACACATCTCTACATTTATTTGTTCTTTTGAAATAACTACCCGCATTGGCTTTCCTAAAACTGAAGTATAAGGAAGGACAAGAGTGGTGAATAAACTTGGACCCTGAGCACTTAACTCTAAACATCAATGCCTGACTCAGAAGAAGACTTATGGTTAGCACTGCTCTCATGAGAGTGTGTGTGTGTGTATACACGTGTGCATGTGTCAATGGTCAGACCTATTCAGGCACAATTAAAGATGAATATATAAAAGTTGCCACTGAAACTCAGGTCCATTTTTAGCCTTTTAAATTTTTCCAAAAAATCATCAAAACCATTTGCTGGAGCAGATGTTGGGATGAATTCCATCTAGAATACAGCAAGCAGTCCAGGGTGCTCGACTTTGTCTCTTCTTTTTTTTTTTTTTTTGGTGGTATGCGGGCCTCTCACTGTCGCGGCTTCTCCCGTTGCGGAGCACAGGCTCCAGACAGCCCACGGGCCCAGCCGCTCCACGGCATGCGGGATCCCCCCGGACCGGGGCACGAACACGCGTCCCCTGCATCAGCAGGCGGACTCTCAACCACTGCGCCACCAGGGAAGCCCTTTGTCTCTTCTTAAGTGAAAGCAAGTCTAGAAGACTCCAAGACAGTCAGGGACCTCAAAACCATCTCATGTGAAGAATAATGAAAAGAACCGGGGTGCTCAGCAAGGAGAAAACAAATGTTACTGGTTTCATTGGTGGTGGTGGTGGGTAGGGAGTGACAGGATAACCGCCTTCAAAGATCTGAAGGGCCATCATATCTTAGTGGCTCTACGTTATGGGTTGAATTGTGTCTCCCCAAATCTCTATATTGAAGGTCAAACCCCCAGGACCTCAGAGTGTGACTATTTGGAGACAGGGTTTTTAAAGAGGTAATTAAGTTAAAGATGAGCTCTAATCCAATATGACTGGTGTCATTTTTAAGAGGAGGAAATTTGGACACAGACAGTTACAGAGGGAAGACCATGTGAAGACATAGGAAGAAGACAGTTGGCCATCTACAAGCCAAAGGGAAAGGCCTCCGAAGAAATCAACCCTGCCATCACCTTGATCTTGGACTTGTAGCCTCCAGAACTGTGAGAGAACTAATTTCTGTTGTTTAAGCCACCTACTCTTTGGTGGTTTGTTCTGGCAGCCCTAGAACACTAATATACTCTAGAAAGCAGAACCAGAACCAAGGCACAGAAGTCTGATTCAGTATAAGGAAGAACTTTCTGACAATCAGCACCCTGCAAGAAGAGGATGCTTCCTTAAGGGGGGTGTGTGTGTTGAGGGGGGAAGCTGAGGAGGGGCTGAGCCCCACCCTTAGTGCAGCAGCAGAGCCTGGGGCCTCATCAAAAGCCACTGAGGCAAAGGGCTGGATGCCCAAGGCTATGGAGAGAACTTAGCTGCTGACAATATCCATCAGGTAGGTCAACCCAACTTTAAAAAGTTTTAAAAAAAAAAAGCCCTGTGTCAACACTCTATGAAATGTGACACGCTGTTGGAGAAGAATTTAAATTCATCTGGAGTCTCCTCTTAGCACCTCACAGGGGGAGGAGCATCTCAGCCCTGCTCATGTCACATTCTTCCTAAAGGCAACTAGAGCCAGAAGAGCATATTTAATGTTTTTGTGCGTTAACCAAGGTAGACAAAGTTGAAAAATGCACATCCATTCACCTCAGCACAGCGCCTCCAAGGCAGCTGGCCCCCAAAACCCGGCAGCCAAACTCACAGCTTAAAAGTCAGAGTTGGGGAGGGTGGCCAACCCCAAATCCAGCAGAGCAGCCAGAGACAGTTCCCTTCCAGAGAGCTCTCAGAGCTGCATTTCATCCAACTCTTAACACGCCAACCTTGGGGGATTCTAAGGGATTGTTCCGTGTGAACATGTGCTAAACACAGGGCCGAGTCTAACGACAAGTCATTTAGGATGTCCCAGCTGCCAGGGTGCTCCTCTATCTTATCTCCCCACAGCTCGCTCAGTTGCAACACATGCACTCCTTCCCACCCGTGACAAGCGCCCAGAGGACAGGCTGCTTGGAGCCGGTGCTAAGCTTGCTTTGGTATCACTTCCTATCTGCTTGGAAGGTATTTCTGTTTAACTCTTTCATGAATCTTCCCATCCTAGTAGAAATTAAATTCTTCAAAGAGAGGTGCTGTTTCTTGGTTCTTTTATACTCCGACCCCTACCCCATCCATCACCCAAGTACAGAGAAGACCACAAACCTGCTAAGCCCAAATGGGAGAAAAGGTCCCATCACAGCTGAAAGGCATTCTGACCACTCTTGGTGGGCACAAGTGTATCCCAGGGCCCTGTGGGAAGTTGGAAATTAACACAGTCTTGGGCTTCTGCACTCATAATCCAGTGGGACACCAACTGGACAAGTGCGGCCCCTAAACCAACCTAACACAAGCTATTTGAGAGTGGAATTTCCCCAGGACCTTGGGGCCTTTGAAAAAGGAGTTCTGGAATCAAGGATATTTGCAAAATGCCAGCTTGAATAGAGTTCATTTAAATTCCTTTTCAGCAGCATTTCTCAGAGCCATTACTGTGCAATCTAAATCTCCAAGAGGCAATGATGATAAACAGCATTCTCAAAGTTAGCTCACCAAGGAACCCTTTCCAGAGTATTCTGTAGGACTGGAATCCTTCAGAAGGTGCCCTGAAGAAAGCTCATTTTGAGGCATAATCCAGAGAAATCTGCATCTGGCATTAGAAACTGTACCTCTATTTTAATACAGGTGTACCTGAGGCCCTAAACATTCACAGCATTCCCAAACCAAAATAAATCGAGCCAGCCGGTAAAGACCCAAATCAGTGAGAGCTGGGAAGCTCTGTCCCTGAGCCTGATGGTCTTTGCCTATCCCCAGAAGCACATCTTATGGAACAACAACAAAGGCAAGGCAGCCTCTGTCTCCCTCCCCTGGAGTGTTTGCTCTGCACCTGACATCTTTCCTAGGGACAGAGAAGCAATAATTAAGTGCTTTGGTTAGGAGGAGGGTTCCTTGATCCCCAGATGTAATCCAACATAGCTAAGAGATAAGGATCAAGCTAAAAAAAAAAAAACCAAAAAAACCCACAAAAAAACAAAGTTACTTAAGCAGAAAGGAATAAAGGTCACAAAGAGCTGAAATTATGAGAAGCAGGGAAAGATGAAAATAGAAAATTAAACATCCTAGAGAAAATTCCACCTGGACTGGCCCAGATCATTCTGCACCTCCTGCCCTAAATTAAAAAGTTGACACGTGCTTTGGTCCTGGCTAGAGCAAGCAACGTTTCTGGAACAACTTCACCTTGGTTACATATTTCTACTTTAAACATTCCAAAGTTGCTAAATGCCTCCCAGGAGCATCTGCTCCTGTTTCTCAGGAGGGAGTTAGTTCCTGTGGAAAGTGTTTGTTTAGTTTGATTACAACTTTGAAGAGGGGTAGGAATTCTGGCCCAGAAGAATTTAATGGCCAGGCCCTTCTCTTACATAATTTGTAAACAAACAGAGTTTATCCTAGTGTGGCTCATTTGGCTCAGTGGCTGGATTTAGAAAAATATATTCCTCATTCATTTGGGAGAAGCCACAGTAAGGCCTGTCAATAACCAGAAAAATGTCCAAACCAGCCTCTCACTCTATTGCCTAATCCTAACGGACCTCGAAATCTCTCCTCTGAAACCCAGGACTGTCAACAGATGGAGCCCCAGCTGATGGGTTATGGGCAGAACCTGAATGGCAGCTGATGAATCGCCCTCCCAAAGTTTCTACGCACTCATGGTATATTTTAAAAAACTCTCGGAAAAAAGAGCCACAACAGCAAATTTCCCCAGGGTGTCATGAATGGTTGAGAGTATGGGTGGAGAGCAATTTGTTAGTAATAACAGTTAAAGGCCAAAGCTGGCATGTAATTTATTTATCTTTAATAAAGCGAATTCAAGGTTTTCACTTGAATGCCACTTACTCCCTTACATTCCAGGCTGTTCTCGGGAGAGGAGAGCACAGCTCCCAACTGAGCCTCCAGGCTGGTGTGATTACAAACCGTGCTGCTGGGGAACACAGACCGGGGGAGGTGGTGTTATCAAAAATCTGGCCGTGCACAATAGACCTCATCTACCGCACATGGCTGTGGGACCCATCAGTCTCTACAAAAAAAGTCAAACACCTTCCCTGGCATTGAAAGCCCCTCCTGTCCATCCGCTACTCACCCTCTGAAGTTCATTTCCCTCCCTGGTTCTCCAGTTTGGGTGATTCTCCCCCTTCCTGCTCCTGCCCCGCCCCCCGGGCACACAGATCTAAGCCCCCAGGCATCTCACCCAGTTTACGGATGTGTGGGCTGAGGCTCAGGGAGGCTGGCTCCCTTCGGGTCTCACTTAAGTGACAGATCGGGGAGCAGATCGGGCATCTTGTCTCCTAGCCATGCCTCATTCTGCCACAAGCACGTTCCACGCCAGGTGGCCTCCGGTCTACTTGTTACCCCCACAAGATAGGAAAAACCCCATCGGATGCCAAGCCAGCCTGGGTCTCAGCAAGGAATGCCCCTCACCTACCCACCCACCCACCCACCGGCTGGCAGGACTAAGATCCAAGCGGCAGCCTTCTTTAAGAACCCAGCTGGAGGCCCGCCCCCAGGAGCTTCTCAGCAATTCTAGGCACTTTCCCACAACCCCAGGCATGTGGTACTCAGTCCAGCCATGTCACCATCTCAGGGACACATGCTGGCTTTCCCACTGGTCCATAAGCCCTCCCCACCACCCATGCCTCCAGACACTCAGAAGGAGGCCGGCAGTGATTTTGTGAACACTATCCAGAAGATGTCAAGCCCATATCCATCAAACTGCTCCAGGAAAGAGGGCACTAAGCACGGCCAGACACACCTTTATACACCCGAGGCTTCCCTACAGCCATACCCAAGAACACAGGAACAGGGCAGACCTCGGCAAAGACACTGGGGCTGCTCCAATCCACAGAAGACGGCACTGCATTACCTCACCTTTCCCCTTACTACCTTTCAGACCCAAAGTCTAACAGAGAAACTGAGGCTCCCAGGCACAAACCAGATTTCATCAAATTCATTGCGTAAATGAGGAAAGTACATGAGCCAGAGGAAGGAAGGCCTTTTCTTCTTTTTGCTGAACATTTCCAGGAACATAGCATATGGACCTGATTTGCATAATCATCCTATACCAGCAAGAGCAAATTTTAGTATGATTATTTTCTGAGAAAATCAGTACAAGTGAAAACTGTCCTGGTCTAGAGATAGAGTCCACAGCAGGACAGTGAACAAGGCCAACAGGAAGGCCCCAGGACGGTCAAGGCTAAGAGGCTGTCGGCTCCTAGGTGCTGCCCATCCCCAAAGGGCAAGTTTCCACAGACTTAAGACCAGGCAGGGCTTCAGAGTTTGGGAAGGTGGTTCAAATCCAAAAAAGCTTCTGCAGGCAAGGGTGCGTAAAAAGCCCAACTGAGACACGAGGCCTAGCCTGGGAACCCATGGTCTCTACTCGACCATTACCTTCATCTTTGCTCCCTGCCCAGACAGCTCTAATCCCTAATTACAAACACCTAAACTGCAAGCACAGGTCCTATCACTGTATCATCAATGCAGGCATTCCCCTCCTCGAGCAAAACCACACTGCGTCCGACTGACTGCAAGCGGCAGTCCAACTGAGCCGGAGGAAGGGGTGCGATGGGGAATGGCTTTTGCTCCTAGGTTTTTTTTTTTGTGTGTGTGTGTTACTCGGGCCTCTCACTGTTGTGGCCTGTGTGTGTGTGTGTGTGTGTGTGTGTGTGTGTGTGTGTTACTCGGGCCTCTCACTGTTGTGGCCTCTCCCGTTGCGGAGCACAGGCTCCGGATGCACAGGCTCAGTGGCCATGGTTCACAGGCCCAGCCGCTCCACGGCTCACAGGCCCAGCCGCTCCACGGCATGTGGGATCCTCCCAGACCAGGGCACGAAACCGTGTCCCCTGCATCGGCAGGCGGACTCAACCACTGCGCCACCAGGGAAGCCCTGCTCCTAGTTTTGACAACCAGAGTCGGGGCAGACACACCCCATAGGACATGGGGCAAGTGGATGGTCCATAACTATTGTTAGAAAACATAAACATCGCCACGTTCAGGCCCCAGGGGGACTATTTCAACCCTCTTGGACTTCTTTCTGTCCAAATTTGTTAGTGATGCCCACTTCTCCCCTCCAAAACAGCCTTGCACACTACCCAACACTGCTTGGAGATGTGCTTCCAGACACTACTGCCTTATCCTTATCCATGGCTGGAGTGTACTGGGGGCCAAGGACAAAAGGACGCCACCAAGATGCCCAAGAGAAGGTAAGTAAACATCGAGGGTTGTTGGGGGTTCTTTGGAAAGAGATCGGCTTTGCTCAATTCTCATGGACACTACGGAGCTGACCTGCAGCAAATTTCAGTCGCATGCTGCCGTCTCTCTCTCATTCACCCTTCTTCCAAACCCTCCTCCTAAATCAATCAGTGCTTGATTTAGCTGAATATAAGCTACTTTAACGTGAAGTTAAGCATGCTATTTATTTATTTATTTATTAAATAGATTTATTTATTAACTTATTTAATTTTGGCTGCGTTGGGTCTTCGTTGCTGCCCATGGGCTTTCTCTAGTTGCAGCCAGCGGGGGCTGCTCTTTGTTGCGGTGCGCGGGCTTCTCATTGCGGTGGCCTCTCTTGTTGTGAAGCATGGGCTCTAGGCGCGCGGGCTTCAATAGTGGTGGCACGTGGGCTCAGTAGTTGTGGCACATGGGCTTGGTTGCTCCGCGGCATGTGGGATCTTCCTGGACCAGGGCTCGAACCCATGTCCCCTGCATTGGCAGGTGGATTCTTAACCACTGCACCACCAGGGAAGCCCAAGCATGCTATGTAAAGAAAGCATTGGTACTAATGCTGAATAGATTAACCCACCCTGGTGGTACCTTCAAACAGAACCAGGTAAAAAATTAACATTATGTTCATGGTCCAAAAGTAGTTAGAGCATCATCTTAGCTTCAAATCAACAGTGTATTTAGAAAACACCCACCTCCCACTGAAAGCTCGCTAACTCTACGAGAAAGGCACAGAAATTACCTTAAATCTATTTTAGAAAAAAGGCTTATTTGGGTTCTTAAAGTATATAGAAGACAATAGCAACTGTCTTTCAACTGTGTCTTTTGTTCAGTTGTACTACTTGTTAAAAATATTTAACATATTTGGTTAAATATGTTATCAATCAACTCAACAAATGAAAGTTATGAACCATCCACTCTGTACCACGCACACGGTGGTTAGTTAAAAAGTTCTCCTGCACAACCATCCCCACGGCTTGTGAAGGGGTGGGGAGGTGAAGAATAGAATGGGACCTATGTTTCCAGACAGCCAATGACAGAGACAATGAAACTAAGCAGAGACACAAGCTACAGTGCCGGTAATCTAATCCGAATATGGCACTGGGTTGGAAAACCAAATCAAAGCAAAATCTTATCAACAAAATCCCCACGGAACCAGACCATGAGAAGGCACGGACACCATCTGGGCACTGTGAGGAACAAAGGGATCACCACCTGCTCCCTCGGCAAGTCGCCTGTGCATTCTCAAGGACAGTACCGTTTTCATGTATGAGAGACCGGGAAAATTTGATAAGGTTAAAATAACAGTTGAAGTATAACACAAAGCTATAAGAGATAAACTGTCAAATGCCCATTTGGCACCTAAGGATTTCATGTGAAAATCACTTCTGGAAATTTTTCTCCAGGTGGCAATTCACATTTTAACTCAAATTTCCCCAAGGGAAAGGGAAATTTCAGGAGGGGGAGGGGAGTATGACTCAAAGCTCTGCCTCACACAGGGCAAGCACTCAATCTGCATCTGCTGAAAGAAAGAAGACGGAAAAACAAGCTGGTGGCTCTGTCCTGGGCCCTGTCCTGGGCCCGTGCTAAGTACTAATACATCTCTGCTGCAGCTACCACGTTCACCTGCTTCACCTGACTGTCGTTCCAGCAGGACTGTGAATTCCTTGAGGGTGATGATTCTATAGCAGCAAAGCCACAGGTACTGCACGTATTAAGCACTTACTGGATGCCTTACATATATTATCTCATTTAATCCTCACAATCCTTTGGAGGTACAAGCTATACTGTCCCATGCTAGAGATGAGGAAACAGTAGTTTCCTGAGGTTGGGTGACCTGGCCAAGGTCACAGAGCTACCAGTGGCAGAGCCAGGATGCAAATGCTGGCCTGACTCCAGGACCCTGCTCTCCACTACTGTGCCCCTTACGTGGCAGGAGTCTGGTCAACTCTGAACTCTCAGAATGCAACTCACAGCTGATGTTAGATGTAAAAGGTTTTTCGCCGTAAGAGATCAGCAGACCGCCATCGGATTTACCCACCTCAGACTACCTTATGGTGAGGCTGGAAACAGAGTCCTGCGCTCCGGGCCAGCTTCTCCGCTCAGTAGTTGTGATAAACCTCTCTGCACCTTGGTGTCCTCATCTAGAAACACAGGGATGGAACCTCTTATCGCTCAGAATGGTCCTGAGGATCTAGTGGGACCAACGATGTAAAGCTCCAAGGACAGTGTTTGACACAGTATTCATTCATTCAAATATTTCACCAGCCACCTATGTGACCTTCAGCCCCAAACGCCTTCCATGTAGGAGGAGGCAGAGCCAGCAGCGATGAAGGCAGCCACAGAAAGGTCCCAGGCCCGGGTAAGTGACAGCAGCTGAGTGGTAATAAAAAAAGCTTAGATTGTTTCACAAGCAGAATGTTTACCCAGAGTCCAGGCTAGAGAAACCACTGTCCTCTGTCCTGTCATTTGATTTGATTGGTACAAAGTTTCCTTTTCCTTTTCCTTAACGGTTTAACGAATCTACATCACAGCTCTGTTTTTCCCATTCCTGAGTATGAAAGTCCACGATTCTCTATTACTTTCGGCCAGGAAGTCCAGCAAAGCCAAATGGAGCAAGCCTGCAATGATCAGAACAGAGTTCTGTCTATCTGTATTTCCTGCCCCAGCTACAACAGTCTCTGCCAAAGTTACATCATAAATCATAACTTGCTGAGGCCCGGTCAAGACGCACAGGCAGAGTAGGACAGCGCAGCCTGGTCATCCATAAAGAGACACCTTCACACACATTTCCCAGGTCTCTACATGGATCTAAAAGGTTTCAGGTCAGCCAGAGAGCAGATTCCTGAGCCAAATCAGAAAAAAACTCAGTCTCTAGAAAGTCAAGGGACAAAGAGAAGTGCCTTAAGCAATCTCAAGCAGGCAGATGATACACAGAGGTAGCCTTTACCAAAGAAGCAAAAGGAAGAGTCAATCCTGTGTGAATGCAGCCAAAGAGCCTTCGCCAAAGCTGCAAAGGAAACAAAAATAAACTAACAGGATAAAAGGAAGGCTGTTGCATGAGGAAGAACTTTTGCTCCAGTTTAAAAAAAAAAAAAAAAAAAAAAGAGAGAGAGAGAGAGAAGAAAAGAAAAGAAAAAGAAAGCACACGCTGAAATGATCTAAAGCTGCCTATAAATATTTGGGAACATCAAAGGCGGTCCTGTTAAATTAAAAATGCTGTCACACAGATAGGAACTAGCCTCTAGCACTGCCAGCTTCAACATGTGAGCCTGTGATCTGAGGAGTGAGGGCTCAGCTCCTCGAGAAATCTGATTCACTAAAGAAAAAAGCGAACGAGCAGTTGAGTTTTAATAAGGGCATTAAATACCTTAGGAATGAGCTAATTAGAGTTTAACTCTTTCAAGACTGTCCGAGCTCTTAAGAATGCTGTAAAGTGAGCTCCCTCCAGAATCTAGTTAAATCGGTCTCAAAACCTGCAGTGTAAAAGAAAAGTATTAAAATAGCACCTTAGGACTTCAAAGCTGGTAAATCCCACCAGGTCTGCTCAGAGGCCGAGTGAAGAGAAGGGAGGAGGCTGGCCCAGAATCATTTTCAAGGTGAGGTTAGGTTGCTTGCTTCTTTAGAGGCTTTTCTTTTTTCCAGTTTGGACTGGGTAAGAATGACCTCACTTCCTGATACCAGATGCATTCTACTTACCCTGTGAGTGGGCCCTTCACCTAAGACACTGCGAGGGTGTCGAGTGGAAGCCCTTACCTCGCTCGAGTGCCTCACGAGAAATTACGGCTGAGCCTCACCAGGCACACTCAAGGTCACTGCAGGAAGTCACCGAGCAGCCCTACACACATTCAGGATCCGAATCCTAAGGAAACCAGTAGAGTCCCCATTTAAGAAAGCTCCATCAGGACGACAGATCCTTTGAGGAGCAAGATTCTTTGGCCTTGAAGTAAAAAGAAGCGGTACCTCTTGGAGAAAGCAAGGAGAAAACACACCTGCACAGAAGGGGAAGGGGCATCTTTCCGTCACCCAGTCTCAGGAATGTGAGAGAAGGGGGTAGACAGAGATGGAAACTACCATCTCCATTCAAGGAGAGGAATGCACTGCACAGTCTTGGCAGAGAGGGTGGGGGGAATTATAAAAAAAAAACAACAACCCACAATGTACTCCTATCATTCCCATTTTTAGAAAAAGTCCATGTGTCTAACTTGGGGGGTTAAGATTAATACAGTATTTGCATTGGCATAATTGCACAGCGGATCAAATCAAGCATTGAAGTCACCTGTGCCTGCCACAGGTCCCACATAATTAGGGCCCCAGAGCACAGCCTTAGCACATCATAACATTCCACATGACCTGGCTGGATCCAGAGAAGCAAGCCACCACACCGCTTCCCTTCAGAGCAGTCATGCCCATGTGCAGGCCAAGCGGCCTCAGGAACAACAGACAGGCTGGCCTAGAAACCCAGCCTCCTGTGCACTGGACTTGCAGTTCACACGCTTGTGTGTGTGCGCGCACACGTGTGTGGTGTGTGCATGTGCGTGCACATGGGCCCAAGTGACAGAGCTCAGGGCCTGGACGGTGATCTAGCTGTAGCATGCAGGCGTGAGCAGACAGAGCTGCAGAAAACGCCCCCCACACACCCCCGCCCAGGACACAGAGCTGAAAGAGGGAACCATGGATCAGCAAGGTGTGAACACCCCAGCCCCTCGCAGAGCGCTTCCAGGGGAAAAAGGACACAGGTGCAAGTGGTCAGCACTGAGCATGTTGGAAATGATACCTACAATATGATCACTTCTCTTGTCAATGACTAGCATCTTTGGATTCTTTAACCTTGATAACCTACAACTTTAGAATAAAAATTTCCAGCCATTTGGGAACTACAACATAAGTGTTAGTATATGTGAGGAACATTACATAACTCTGTATGTTATTTTCTTCATCATCATCATTATCATCACTAGACACAAAGAGCGTGGTGTGAGTAACTCAACTCCATTGTATAGATGAAGAAACCGAGACCCAGAGAGGCAAAGTCACCTTTTCACAGCAGGTAACTGGCAGAGTCGGGTCCAAGCCAAGGCAGTCTGGTTCCAGACTTGGTGCTCTGCTGCCTCTCCCATCAGCAAAGGAAATCCAGAACCACTCTGTTCTGCAAAATTTACAACATAGTTTAAGGAACCCGACAAACCTTGGGTGTCTGCATAGCAAAGGTGCAGACTCCTGCTTCTAATAGCTACACCAATGTCCCATGACACGGAAGTGCTGTCCCAACTCCTCCCAAATACAGTTGGTTCAAGGATGTAACACAGAACTAAAGAGAACTTACACCCAAATCAGGTTATAGACAGAACGTTAATTTTTAAGTTGGTTACTAGGAAGACATGTGTACCTTCTCCCATAAAATGGTGATGCTATTTCTGCTCCACAAAAGGCCTATCCATTTAATTGTAATGCACCCAAGGCCTGAGGACCCTGCTCCAGTCAGCACAAAGCAAAAAAGCAGCCAAAGGAGATGTCAAGAATCCGTATACTAAACTCCTTATTCACCTTGGTATCTTGTTTTTTAACGTTACATTCAATTCTGGCAAACATGGTTCCCTGGTGTTCTAGGAATAGACTACAGAAATTAGAAGCGGCAAATCACAACTGCTGAGAGAGATGCTGGAGAGGAGGGAAGGACTTGCAGACGGGTGCCTCAAGCCTGCACAACTCTAGGGGGTGCCATCCATTTCTGGAGTCATCCTAGATCCATATTATGGCAAACAGAATCCAGGCATCTTAAGGAAGGGACAACTTTTCCTAATTCATGCAGAGGGACACTTTGTGTTGGAGTGGGGAAATGTTAAAAGGTTGAGACACCAGCCCTGTGCTGTAGATGAGACAATCTACTGGGGAGTCACACAGGCGACTCCAAGTCAGCAAGCAACGATTAGATGTGTGGTCAGCATCCACTTCTGAAATAGTAAGTTTTCAGGGACTTCTCTGGTGGCGCAATGGTTAAGAATCCGCCTGCCAATGCAGGGGACGCGGGTTTGAGCCCTGGTCTGGGAGGATCCCACATGCCACGGAGCAACAAAGCCCGTACACCACAACTACTGAGCCTGCGCTCTAGAGCCCACGGGCCACAACTACTGAGCCTGCGTGACACAACTACTGAAGCCCGTGTGCCTAGAGCCCGTGCTCCACGAGAGAAGCCACTGCAGTGAGAAGCCCACACTCCACAATGAAGAGTAGCCCCTGTGCGCAGCAACAAGGATCCAATGCAGCCAAAACTAAATAAATAAATTTACAAAGGGGTGGGGTGCTTTCTTTTCTGTGGGATGAACCTTGAGGACAGGCCCTCTACATCATGGGACTGCCTGAGCTACTAAAGCTGCACAAGCCCAGCCTCCAGTGGCTCGGGTCTCCTGTAGAGGGGCTCTAGGACAGAGGATGGTGCCCAAGAGTCCCATCCCATCCTGCCATTCGGGGCTCCCATGTGGCTTACCAGGCCCGATCAATTCCCTTCTGGACCTTTCACTGCACAACACCAAGCACCACAGAATTAATTATGCGGGATACCATATGCAAAGGGGCCGACAGAATTCCAGTGCTGGATGCCAAGACACATCACTCCTCTTTCTCTCCCAGCTCTTGAATGCCAAACCTTGAGAGCTGGGCATCCTAAGATCCCATTTATGGGTGATGGCACCTGCGACCATGGTCTTTGCTGAATATACACGATCAGGGAGGGGAGAGGATAAGCCTTCCTGAAATGGGAAGTAGGGAGGAATGAGGATAAGGAGCTGGGGAGGGGGAGTCCCCCAACCATCCCGCCTACTGTTCTTTCCCTTCCCCTCCCCCAATCAGCCATCACTGGATCAGAGTTACCAGAGGGCAACGGATGTTGGCAGGAGGTGGGAGGGTTTGTAAATAGTAAGACACAGAAGATTCCTTATTTACCCTGCAGCAAGTAGGGAAGACATTCATTCGTGAACTTAGACAAGTTTGCAAGAGGACAATTACAACAGCCTTGCCTAAGTAAATTTTAAAAATTAATTATTAAGAAAATTAATGTCATCTGAGCATGTTGTAAGAATTCTAGAGTTTTCTACGTCTTCTTGTAGGAACACATATAGGGAATAATTTCACTTGGAATATTCGAAACTATTCTACCCCCATCCCATTGCTGTTTCAGAGCCTCCCCCTTCCAAAAACAAGGTTGGCATGGCAACTAGAGCACCAGTCACTGTGGTCCCTAACCACATCCGCCAGGGCCTGGCTTGCTAAGACGTGTGCCAGCTCTGTTGTCTGTAGGGCACTCCTGGCCACAGCACACAGCAAGCTATAATCAAGTCAGAAACCATCGCATCCATATAGAACTCAGCTCAACATAAATATTCATTAAATGTGAAATCCTATGGTGATGCAATGTTGAAACTGCAAATTTAAACACAAGAGTCAGGAAATGCAAAAACTGCCCCTCGAACTTGAATCACTCATACGGCACATTTAATGCCAAGCAAGTTTATATGTGTCCTAGAGATTTAAACCTAATAACTCCAAAGTTTCAAAACTACACATTAGCTGTTCATTTAACTCCCTGAATGAGGGTGACATTTACTGACGGGCACTGGAACATTTCTGGAGTGGACATGCCATGAAAAGGCATGACAACCCTCTAGTACAAGTGAACTATAACACATCATGGATAGGCTCTGGAATATTCCTGGAGGCCCCAGCACCCATATAATAACCACTGTTCCACAACAAACAGCAACGATAACCAAAAAAAATTTCAACATACCAACATGTACATAATGAAGCAATAACTTAATAATTCCCAAATGCTTATAGGGGGGCCCTTAAAGAGTAGAAAATCACATTCATTAAACTGAAATCTAAATTTCTTCCACTCGCAGTCTGCTGGTTTCTTTAGACATACTACTGTAGTCCTTTAAAACTGCTTCCCATCCAGCACCTAAACACAGGCTCAGCCAGAACTTCCAAGGCTGGAGGGAGGGGGATCGAGGATACAATATGGTATAAATTTAAGTAAGGATGGGTCATTCTGGAACTACATGTAACTTTTACTATTCCCCAAAATGCCAATTTTCTAAGTGACACCAAAATATTGTTTATATTTAAATAAAACATACCCCCTAAAAGTCTACAGTCAGGCTGAGATGTCTCTTCTCCAGCATGCTCTGAACACTGCACCCAGGCAGCCACACGCCAGCCTGGGAGGAGTCAGATGATGCTACGTCCTGATCCCACCTCCTTTTTCCAGGCCTGGAGAACAAGAGGCAAGGTGAAATTATTTTCAGAGTCTGGTCCATTCCCAACTACTTGGAATAGCCCTAGGACATACCCATGTCTTGTGAATTGTTTCTACAATCACAGAATGCTCTCCCTCAAAAAGCCAAGTCTTCTTCTGGCTACAATAACATCTCCATCACTACCCTATCCTGAAGTATCATGATCTAGAAGAATTTCAGCTCAGTAAATATTTAAGAGTTTTACTGCAGGGCAACAGGGAGATGAGTAAGACACAAGCCCACTCTGCTGGGAGCTGTGATTTTGTGGGGAAAAGAAAACAAAGAAAAAGGTATTGAAGACCAGCTGAGAAGGGAAAAATGGAGTGCTTCAGTCGAAGGAACCCACCAGTAGAACTTGGAAACACTTGATGGGAAGAGCTGGAAGTTTGACCACAGGTGAAAGCGTTGGGAGAGAGGATAGGAGGGTAGGGGGCAAAGGTGGGGGTCAGGAACTTGGAGGCATAGAAACATATTCCCACAGAAGGGCAATCCAAAATGAAGGGCACAGAGGGACGAAAGCCCAGGACCCATTCAGGAAATAAGGGCGGGAACACACAGGACCCAGGCCCGCATTCCAGGCCATCTCTGTGCTCAGCTCGCTAGTAAACAACAGGATGGCACTGAAAGATTTTGATCAAGGGAATGACAAGATCAGAGGTTCCTTTGGAAAGATGAATCTGGTGGGGAGGGGAAGAACTGCTAGGAGAAGTGAGACTGTGAGGCAGGGAGAAGCTTAGGCAGCACCTGGCATGAAGCAGTAAGGTCAGCAAGGAAAGAGCAAGTTCATTTCCTCTGACTTGGCCACAAGCTACCTTGATTTAAATTTTGAAATGGCTTTGCAAGTCAAGCTTGCAACATTCTTTACATTCCATTAGCTGCCTGCTTCCCACCTACTCCAAGACTGAGACACTTTCTGAAAAGATGCCAAGTCGCAGAGTACCCATTGATGGTTCCAAAAATCGCATAAAGGTGCTGAACACACAATGTCAAATGCATTTAAGTAAAAGCGTACAATAGGTACAAAGAAAAGCATTCTACGTCAAGTGTGGGACAAGCCTTGGCAACCAGGACAACCTGAACAGCAGACGGCCTTCTGGGTAGAATCCAGGGAAGGCGCTCCTAGCTGGGAGGATGAAACAAGATAATACGGGTGAAAGTTCATGGGGGGCCCTAAAGCATGTGGAAGATTTGCTGGAACCTGAGCATCAGAGTGGGATGCCGCTCTAGAAAGACCAGCACCTGGGAACACCAAGACCCGAGTTCTAACCCCAGCTCCTCTCGTGACCAAAGGCTTGAGGAGCCTGCCCACGGTGCCCTCACTGTAAAAGGAGAGCAGAGCCACAGCATTCCAGGGTGCCCTCCAGCTCAATCAAGGACTCTCACAGTCAAAAGAAACTAAGGAGCAAAAAGAGAGAAGGGACAGAGATCATAATGAAGGCACAGGCCAAATGGCTCTGGAAAACGAAAGCACCTATGTCAAAGTGAAGAGAACACTCTGGTCACCCTAGGGCCGGTGCAGCCCTCCCCAGTAGCAGAACTTGAGGCTCACATGGTCCGGCGAAGTGTCATAAAGTCACTAATGGCCATCTGATACGCAGATGGCCAAGAAAGGAGAGAACAGAGACCTGCCAAGCGCAACTTAAAAGCTTTCAGCTCCAGAACTTCCAGCGATAGAATGGATGGCAAACGTCAATGCCCACAGGGCCCAGGCACTGGTAGACACAGGATCGTTACAGTGCGCGCAGCAAGCCGCAGCAATGCAACAGAGGCTTATAAACTGGAGCCTGTGTCCCATCTGAAGAGGGCAGCTGTTATTCCACTGGGGCAGGCTGTCGCCACGTGGGAATGTGGGCCCAACGTTGCCAGATCTTTTCGTTTTTCAAGAAGAGCCAAAGCTCCAGATTATTATGTAAAATTTCTAGATTTTTTTTAACAGGGATCAAACAAAATAGCAGGAAGCCATTTTCAGCCCATGGGCCTGCTGTTTGGAGGCACCCTGATGGTCTGGTGCTTGGCTCTAATGCATCTCTGCCCAACACAGACTGACGGCGTCACTCTGAATGAGAGGACGGGGAAAGAGACAGGGCAGAAAACATCAAGTGCAGCAGCACCCACCTGGGCCACAATCAGTTGCCACGGGGTGTCCGACAGCACAGTGGTCCCTCCCGTGAGGTTGCCTCTAGGCCTCGGAGCATGGCCATCTGCCTGGCCAGCGGATGTGTCCCTGCCCAGAACGCTAGGGTAGCAGCTCCTGGACTGTGCTCAGATACACGTACAAGGGAGGGACACAGGTACCACACCAGGTACCTTCCCTTCGATACAGACATTGGTCATAACACGGATCCTCATGGCAGAGGGAAAAAGAGTACTTTACCATTTACTAAGTGATAGGAATATATAGCCTTTCACTTTTATGAAATTGTTTTCTGATGTGGGTTTTTTTTTTCTTTTAAGAAATAGACACGGGCTTCCCTGGTGGCGCAGTGGTTGAGAATCCGCCTGCCGATGCAGGAGACACGGGTTCGTGCCCTGGTCCGGGAAGATCCCACATGCCGTGGAGCAACTAAGCCCGTGAGCCATGGCCGCTAGGCCTGCGCGTCCGGAGCCTGTGCTCCGCAACGGGAGAGGCCACAACAGTGAGAGGCCCGCATACCACAAAAAAAAAAAAAAAAAAAGAAATAGACACTACCCATTGTGAGTGCGGGGGTGTGGACCTGGTTGGGGAGTGTAAACTAGATCCTCTTCTGCAGAGCAAACTGACAATACATAACAAGAGCATGAAAAATGTTTATACCTCTCGACCCAGTGGTCCCAATTCTAGAACTTGATTCTTTGAAGACAATCAAGAGACAGAGAAAAGATGCTCCTCACAGCATTACTTATAATAAAGAAACAAGACACTAAAAATGTTTCAGAGTATTTATTAGTAAGAGGAAAATACTTAAGGTACATGAAGAGTTATAAACACTATGTAATATTTTTTCCAATTTTCTTAAAAATCCCTCCAAGCTCATAGGAAAAAAAGAAAGGAAATCTATACCAAAACACAAAAGGTTAACAGAGGTATGTGTAGGCAGCGGGATTGATTTTCTTTTTCATACTTTTCTGTATTTTCCAAGTATTCTACAATAAATATGTATTATTTTTATAATTAAAAAATAAGTTAGATGATTTTTTTTAAAGGAAAATTTTGGCCCTGACAAGAAGTAATGTAAAATGAATCTATTCTAACATTTTTGCCCAAACTGTATCAAAATACACCCAGGTCCTTAAGCAAGAGGGTCAGTGAGCTTTGTCTTCAAGTGACCCAAGTTCAATCCCAGCTCTGTGGCCTTGAGAAGCTTACTTACACTCTCAGCCCTGGTTTCCTCTGTTAAGTGCAGCTAATTCAACTCCCCAAATATGTATGGGAGAAATAATGAAAATGACATCTGTAAATCACAAACTGTATTGTGGGTGTATATGTTTCTTCTCTAGGCTGTATTCATGGTAAGAACTCAATAAATGTCTGCTGACAAGTTAGGGTACTCAGTTTAAGTAGAAAATCAAGTTTTAATTAAATTCTTACAGCACTGAATGGCTTCCCATACACACACCTAATCCAGCACCACCCCTACTCTCCTATTTTTAAAATGCAGCAGCTTCTGCACCAGGAGACCAGAAGTCCCCATTCCAACATAAATTCCCCCGTGAAACTTCTAGAATCATCAAAGTCTGTTTTCACCAAATTAGCTCTACACACTGAGTTTCTAAACAACCGTAACAGACTGGCTGCTGGGGAAAGAAGGGGGTTAATATCAAGTCTTACAACACATCTTAAGGGTAATAAAAATAAAATGCTCTCCCTTGAACCACAATAGGCCAGCTGACCTCATTCTCTTCACACTATCGTGAGTCAACAGAGCTGCTAAAAGTCAGATTTTAAAACATCTCATTCAAGCTGCAAATGGAACAAAGAACCTCTACTCTTTACGGCCTCCCCATCCTGTTTGACAGGTATAAAGGCACGTCTCCACAAAGGGGTTATCAGCTTTAACCTCAAAGGTAGGTAAAAAATGAGTCAGAAAGGGCCAGAAGGCACAAATCCATGTACTGTGTCATTACAGACGTTTTTCTTCAGAATGGGCTGCCCAGGCCTACACATGGCACCTGGGCCAGGCATACCCTCAGTATCCCATAGGCGTGTTCCACCAGAGGACCTGTAGTTGGCACGCTGTCCGCCCCCTCCACTCAGCTGCCTGCAGGCAGGGCCAGTGTCTCACTCGTCCCCATCGGCTGCCTCACCCCGCACAGGGTCTGAGGGACAGAAGGCAGCAGTGAATGCCTGTCCACTGAGGAAATGCAGACCTATGGGAAGGTTTAACAGCCAGGAGGATGGCATGAGTGGGAAGAAGCCACAGCTTTAGGTTCTTACAATCTTTTAAATCAAATTTCAAATCACAGGGAACATGCAGACTGTGTAAAGTAAGAAAGGCGATGGACACAGGATGGGGCCTCTTTGGAGAAAGCCATGCAGGCTCCGAAATGGCTCTAAAAAGCTGGCCACAGGAAGGAGGTGTGTCTCACGTCAGAAATCCCTTTAAATGCCAGAGCGCCATGGCCATTCCAACTTTCCCAAAGCCAAAAAACAACGGACGTGCCACGGAGCGACAGTTGTGTACTCAAGTCACTGGTCCCTCTTCCCAACCTGGCAGAATGGCTCTTTGTGGAAAAAACAAGGTAGAATGAGACTGTGTGATTAAAAAAAGAAGAAAGAGAGAAAAGGGGAAGGAAGGAAGGAAGGAAGGAAGGGAGGGAGGGAGGGCGGGAGGCAGGGAGGGAAGAGATCTCTAAGAGCGGAGGGTTTTCTCAGTTGAAGTTACAGACTCATTTCTTGGTCCATCAGTCTGGATTACTGACTAAATTCCACCATCAGCTGCCATAATCTCACCCCAAGCAGAAGAAAGTGCCAAGTGAAGCAGTCTTGTAAAAACAGAAATGGCTTAGAATCACACAGACCTGGGTTTGAATCTGACCCCTGCTACCAACCTGCTCAGTGACTTCACCTCTCTGAGCTTAGTTTCTTCATTTGAAAACCTGGGGCATCCCATTTGCCTCGTCCGTTAAGTGTAAGCACAGCACTGTGCCCAAGGCCTGGCATGCAGAAGCATATGATCATTACTACCTATTTTTAAAAGCTCTGACAGAGGAAAACTGAGCGACTCAAAATCTAAATTGAAGGAGAAAAGCAACCACTTAAACCCAATGTGCAGATTTAGAAGGTCTGGCTTTCCCCAATAATACACCTGATCATAAAGCACGCTTCTCTATTGGCTCTCCCTAGCACACTCAGCCGAGGTGCAGCTGAGGATGACATGAAGGCCCAAGCCTGGAAGTCAGGAGACCCAGACAGTTGTCCAGGGTCATCTATACCTCACCCCCTGGTCCTGGCCCTTCACTTCTTTGGACCTTGGTCTCCTTATCGAACACATTAAAGGGCTGAGTCTGGTTCTTCGGATTATTAAGATGGATTTAAAAGTCATTTTTGTCATGAACTGCAAATCCGCATCGTCCAGACGTGGGAAACGCCATCAAGAAGCAGTTTTCACATGACATATATTCAGGTTAATGATGATTCTAAATACCAAACCTTTATAGTTATTCCCAGGGACACTAGGGCTTGGCTGTGAACTATTCTCCATGTGTCTGTCCATCCATAACAGCTGTCCATATTAGGGCTTTCTCAATAATCAGTGTTTTACCACGAAAAGCACATCTTCAGACCTTTATGTCAGGTACCCTGCCCCTGAACATGTGCACACACACAAGTCACTTTCATACAACCTGGTATTATAATATCAGTGGGTCCACCAGAACCATTCTTTGCATCTAATCAAGCAAGTTTCTGTAAATAACAACCAAAAAGGAAAGCTAATCCCAGAATGTATAGCCAAAGCAAATGACGTTGTTCTCATCAATTAATCCAAGCCCATTAAGACCCACTGCCTGCCTGGTGTCCACTGTGAATCCATCATTCATTCACTAATAGTGAGTGTCTGATAAGCAGCAGGCACCGGGGACCCAGCGATGAACAAAAGCAAACAGGCCTGTGCCCATGTCCACAAGGAAGATGTAAGGAGTTGCTCTTAAGGCATTTCAACATTGACGGACACTCCATTTCATTTTCCAGTGAATTACTGCAAAGGCACAAACATCTGCACTTCGCACTCTCACACCTTGCATTGAGCCTCACCTTCCCCTTCACCAGCTAAAAGCAGAAAATTCTTTTTTTTTAACTTAATTATAACTGACCTACAACATTATGTTAGTTCCAGGTACACAACATAATGATTCGATATTAAATGCACAAAATTCTTGGAGTGACTATCTTCTCACTTCTCCCAAGGATGATGCATTTAACTACTATCAGATAGACACAAAGGAGAGAAGTTAATCCATTAGAGACAATGGATGCCTTCAGGATCAAGGGCTCTATTGTGTAGGGAAACCCAGTTGGGAAGAATTATCATTTATCCACACACGACTGGCTCTATAAGGGACTGTGAACTCCAGAAGACAAGAGCAATACGGTATCTGGTACAGAATAGGGCTTTGGTAGAAATCTATCAAATGAACATGCTCGATGGAGACACATAAACCTGTAGACCTCTCTACAATTCACACCACTCAAATCCTCAGTGATACACTACTTGATGACAGGTACTAGGTGAGTGCTTCTCTTTTTCCTCTTGGAGAGGAGGGGCATCACAGAACCCACCAAGGGGAAAAATTATGTATCTTCTCAGGAAAATGAAAGTGCACATACACGGGATTGTGTGTATAATTTCAGGGGTTCACAGGCCCTCTCTGGAAGTCTGTGTCCCTCGGGTTAAGAACCCCTATGCTAGACTGTTAAAAATTAGACTTGGGACTTCCCTGGTGGTCCAGTGGTAAAGAATCCACCTTCCAATGCAGGGGACATGGGTTCAATCCCTAGTCGGGAAACTAAGATCCCACATGCCATGGGGCAACTAAGCCTGAGCGCCACAACTACTGAGCCCGTGCATCCTGGAGCCCATGTGCCACAATTAGAGAGAAATCCACACCACAGCTAGAGAGAAGTCCGCTCACCACAACAAAGAGCCCACAACGCAATGAAAGATCCCGCATGCCTCAACGAAGATCCCGCATGCTGCAACTAAGACCCAATGCAGCCAAAAAAATCAAATTAAATAAATAAAATAATTTTTTAAATTAACAAAAAATTAGACTTGAATTAACATCGAGACCTAGCCGGCCAAGTCCTATTTATTTGGTGATAATAGGAAGAATGGGGCCAGAAAGACCTGGGTTTCAACCCAGGTTTTATCATGCGCTAGATGTGTGAGGTCGAATAAGTCAAATCACCTTTCTCAGCCTCAGTTACCTCATCTGTGAAATGGGTTAATAACAGTTGTTGATTCCATGTTAAAGTAACGATTAGATGAGCAAACACATGATGTGCTTGGCACAGTGCCCGGTACAAAATAAATGCTCCTAAATGGAAGCCATCACCACCCTCTCTAGTCTCCAGACCCCACACTTACCTCCCACTCCCATCTTCATCTCCATACAGAGCTGTATTAGTAACCCCCAGGGCATCTCAGAGAACAAGACAGAAAATAAGAGCCCCTAAGAATTCACAAGGTCACAAAACACAGCCCTAATGTTTTTCCCAAAATCAAATGCTTGGTTTTAACCTATGAAGGCCCTTCTGACAAGACAGCAGTCCCTTTTTGTGTAAATCCAGGTCAGTTGTCAGCACGCAATTGTTCTATTAGGCCAAGTCAATTTTTAGAGGCAGGCCTGTTAAGTTAACTTAAAATGGAGATGAAAAGAAAGTGTTTGATCAAACGCTAAACTGAAGAAACAAACTGACAGGGAAACAAGGCAGAGGAATTAGTTTCCTAAAATTATTCTCTCTAATACCCTTAGTTAACACTGGCTCTTTAAGGACCTCACTCAGCCTTTCTAACCCACCACTCAGCTCTCCTCCCACCCCTCATGGCTAAAGGCACTGGCTTAGTTCTTTTTTTTTTTTTTTTAAATAAATGTATTCATTTTTGGCTGCGTTGGCTCTTCGTTGCTGTGCGCGGGCTTTCTCTAGTTGCAGCGAGCGGGGACTACTCTTCCTTGCAGTGTACAGGCTTCTCACTGCAGTGGCTTCTCTTGTTGTGGAGCACGGGCTCTAGGCACACGGGCTTCAGTAGTTGTAGCACGCAGGCTCAGTACTTGGGCTCTAGAGCGCAGGCTCAGTAGTTGTGGCACACGGGCTTAGTTGCTCCGCGGCATGTGGGATCTTCACGAACCAGGGATCGAACCCGCGTCCCCTGCATTGGCAGGTGGATTCTTTTTTTATTTTTATTTTTTTTGCAGTATGCGGGCCTCTCACTGTTGTGGCCTCTCCCGTTGCGGAGCACAGGCTCCAGACGCGCAGGCTCAGCGGCCATGGCTCATGGGCCCAGCCGCTCCGCGGCATGTGGGATCTTCCCAGACCAGGGCACGAACCCGTGTCCCCTGCATCGGCAGGCGGACTCTCAACCACTGCGCCACCAGGGAATTCCCACTGGCTTAGTTCTTAAATGTTCTCAGCAAGCTCTGCTTTCAAGACCATTCAACACTAAACCCAGGATTCAGAGAGGCCGATTTTAAAGTTACACAAAACCTACCATTCAGATTTCTTCTGCAAATGAATTTCTCAAGCATTTCCAAATATCAAACTTCAAGAGGGGAAAAGATGCATTTCCACTTTGAAACAATCTTTCACCTCTATGCAAATTTTCTTTGTTTGCTTAACCAGTCCACATACCGCTAGCCAGTGTTTAATTGGGCCTTTACTTAACATCACTAACCATGTGAGTTGAACAACCAACTCTGAAAGTTTCAGATAAGGATCTCATTAATAGCAACAAATTGGTTCAAAGATGAAATATGTACCAATATGTCTAAGAACCCTTTAAAGTTCCACACTTCAGAACTATGGGAGAAGTGTAATTACTTCCTCCATCATTCACACTGTATGCTTGACACTTAAAAGCAAATGGGCTTTAATGATGCATGAATAAATAATAAAAGTAATGAATAGCATTTCATAGCGACACATTGTTTTTACAACTTTCACAGATGAAGATGTCAAAAAAATAAAATAAAAAAATCTCTCTTTTTCCAGAACACACTGATGACCTTGGGAAAGTTATTTAAGCCTAAAATGCAAAAGAAGAGAACCAAGACTCCTGTGACTAATCCCAAGGTTTGAATATCTCTGTCTCTCTCCCTCTCTCTCTCTCTCTCACTCACACAGACAGACACACACACACAAACACACACACACCCTTCTTAACCAGGCCTCCCCCTACTCCAACTCATGCAGATGAATGAACAGGTACTCTAATTAGGAGTATCTGGGCAAACCAGACTATGATAAGGTATCTACTCTATAAACATACACACACACACACATACTTCCACTGCATACAATAGGGAGGGAAAAAAATCAGTGATACAAACCAATTTCCTATCTTAGAATTCTTAAAGGAGAGAGTCTCCCAAAACGGTTCTTTTCTCCCCTAAAGCATGAACAACAGGGCTGCGGAATCCCACGGGAAATAACAAAAGCAATCCTATAAGTGCTACTATTTAGGTTTCCTTAAAGGAAAATGAACTCTGCTCTGAAGACCATAAAATATTAAATAGCAAATTATGCAGAGTTTTTTCAAGATAGCAAATAGAAGGAAGCTTGAAAAGTTCAACAAGGGCACTTAGAAAACCTGATTAATCTGAAGCTGAACACCAATTTGTTTCTTGTACATTCTCATTTCTCACGCAAAATGTGACATTCCCTCTCAGCAGTCCTAAAACATCAGCTTTCCTTACAAAAACCTTCTTCAGGGCTGACGGCCACACCAGTTCCTTCACTCAAGCGTATTCGAAGAAATAATAAAAGCATGCCAGCCTCTGTACACACACAGCCCTAGAAGCCACGCTGAGCTCCTTCTGTGCACACGGAGAGGTTTGGCAAGTAGGCCTCACAATAAAGTTATCAAAGATATAGAGTGAGAACACCAAGAAATGATTATTCAGACAGCTCAGATAAACTCACCAGCATTACTGCAGTTATAAGGGAATTAAGGACACCTATTATTGACTGCTTAACAGGTAAACTTATTAAATACCATTTAAGTCATTTTTCTTTACTTAGCAATTGTTGACTTTTTTTTTGGCGAGGTAATGGACTACAAAGGAGTTAGATAAGCATTTCAAAAAGTTTTTTAAAAGAATAGATTGCTTCTACCAAATTCACACATTATCTCTCCACTCACAAGGATAAAATAGTTACAAATGGTGTGTTTAAACTGCTAATTTTGTATTAAATGGCGAACCCCAGATTATCTCCAAAGCATAGCACTACTCATAACGGACAGCTCACCGGACAAACTACCAGGGAAAAAGAGTACAAGTTAAAAAACACTGCAGATAAAAATCGCAAACTTCAAAAGTCTCCTTCAAAAAGTGAAGTGCCACGTTAAAACATCTTTTCTCTTAGAAGGCTGAAAATCAAACATTTTCTATAGGCATCAGGCCACAGTGAAAGCCTCAAAGAGAAACAAGGAGTCATAACGAGTAAGCTTTAAGATTCAAACTGCGCTTGAAGGTTGCGAATGAAATGTGTAGGAATCTTCAGCAGACCATGTTCTCTAAATCTTATAAAGACCGTAATTATAATATTATCCCAAAAAAAGTCCAAAATCCTTTAACATATATGTAGTCACAGAACACAAACAACATGTGTTTTCCTTTCTATTCATCCTGCAGAAGTTTAAGATAGGGATGTAAGGACACACCTCTAAGGGCCAAGCTGCAGAGCTCCCTGTCCTAACCATGCAGGGCTTTGAGTCTGCACCAGGAGAGAGGAAAGGAAAGGCTGCTTGCAGTTATTCCACTCGGTCCCACTCTCTTCATTCATAACTCATCCAAGAGCGAAGTGCAGAAGGCCCAAAGCTTAGAGCCCTGCAGCGAACCCTTCTCCCCGAAAAGGTTCAAAGACAAGCCAACCGTTTCAAATCGCCCCTATCCCAGGCACGCATATTAACCGCAGTAAGCGCGCTGGCTGTCTACTAACAAGTTGATAAAATCATAGCCCCGAAGCAGGAAGGCATCTACCCAGTTCACCATCTGCAGAGGCTTGGGCTCAGAGTTCCTCCTCGAAAGAGCGGGTTCAGCTTAAAGCTAGCTCTCCCTAGCCTTTGGAATGCACACCTCTTTCATCTGGAGCAAGGTGGAGGCCCTGTCAGTGAGCGACTCCGTCTACCGATTTGCAGGCCCTCTGCAGAAGTCCTTGGCCGAGGAGCGGGCAGGCTGCCTCCCTCCCACCCTCTGTAATCTGAGGCACGCAGCGAGGGCTGCCTGCTTCGTCCACTCCAGGGCACCCGCGATCCCCACTCCTCGGCGGGCTCCCGCTGCTCTCCTCCTGCCGCTGCTTGTCCGGAGCCCCACAGGAGGGTCAGCGCCCAGGTGAGGCTGGCGGCAGGTTCCAGGGGAGAACCTGATGTTGTGCAGCCCCTCAGACAAGGCTGGCTACTCCCCAAAAGAACATGCACGGGTGGGAAGGACAGCCTGCGACCTGGAACAAGCTACCCCATCCTTCATCACTCATCTTTCCGAAGTTGGCATTCAACAGGTAGTTCCCGGGACTTCCACCTGAAGCAAACCAAAAGCCCCAACGGCCCGAGGCGGCTGCCCCAACGTGGGCGCCCGGACCCGGGGTCCCCCTCCCGCTCCCCGGACCCACAGAAGGCCGTGCCCCCACGTGCGCTCGCCCCCCGCGGCGGCGCCCTGGAGGCCGCGTCCCGCCCGCCAGCCAGGGAGGGATGCCGCTGGCCTCCCCGCCGCCCCTCCCGCCCGCCCGTCAGCCCGCGGCGGGGTCGGCGGGCGCAGCCCCCGGAGCCATCTTGTGGCGGCGGCGGCGCGGGGCCCGGGCGGCGGGCAGCTACCTGCACAATCTCGCCCTCCGCGCTGAGCGTGGCTCCGGCCCGCGAGAAGCGGCCCGTGAGGCCGGTGGTGTAGGTGGTGTAGTCGCCGCTCGGGCTCGACTCGAACAGCACCACCTCCACGAACGCCGTCTCCTTGGCCCGCGCCGCGCCGGGCCCCGCGGCCGCCAGCAACAGCCCGAGCAGCAGCGGCAGCGGCGGCGGCGGCGGCAGGCGGCGGCCGCGGGGGCAGCGGGGGCGGCGGCGGAGGCGGCGGCGGCGGCGGCCCGGGGCCCCTGGGCGCCCGCCCGAGCGCGGCCTCATGGTCCTGCGGCGGGAGGGCGCGGAGGGCGGGCGCGGCCGGGCATAGTCGCGGGCCGGCGGAGGACCGAGCGCTGGCGGACGCCTCACAGCCCCATCGCGGCGGCAGCGGCGGCGGCGGCTTTGTGGGTCGCAGGCTCTGCTGGGCTCCCCCGGGCGTCGCGCCGCGGCCCTTTCATCTGCTCCACGTGAGGGGTTATCCCCGCCCCGGCAACGTCGTGACCCGCTCTCCCCTCCCTCTCAGCGCTCGACCGCCTCTGCAGCCGGGGGGGAGAGGGAAGGGGGGGCGGGCACGCCTGCGGCAGGGGGCGGGGCCAGATGGCCGGGCACGCCCCCATGTTAGCTCTGCCCCTCATCCCAGCCCCGCCTCTCGTCCGCCGTCTGCGCTCCTCCCCTTGCTGTCGCACCGCCCACCGCCCACCGTCTCGCTCCGCCCCCTCATCCTCGCTCCGCCCCCACGCTCTAGCTCCACCCCTTGGGTCGAGCTCCGCCCCCACCGCGCTCCGCCTTCCGCGGCAGACATTTCTCCTCGCGGTTGCTGAAGTTCGGCGGGAACGGGGACCGCATTCTACTCTGGGCCGATGTGCGTCCTCTGTGGAGACCCCACGCCTCCTGCTCCCATGCAAGATTTAGATTCTTGTCCTTCCCGGCTCCCCCGCCCCACTCTGCAGTTCCTGGGAGCGGAGCCACCGCACCTGGTCCTCCACCCCCACCCCCAGGACCGAAAGGGAAGGACTCCGGCGGTCTGGGGAGGTGTGCCGCTGGGCCATGACGGGGCGTGTCCGGTTCTTGCACTGGTGTCGCTTAGACAGTTACTCTCAACTGTGTGTGTAGGAGGGGGGCGGGGGTGAGAAAGCCATTAAGTCATTTGGACTCTGATGGAAATAATCTTTCTGCAGCCCCAGAGGCTGTAACTGAAACATCCCCCTCGATAGAAGTTCTGAAACTTTGTCTCCTGTGCAGGAGTCCAGAGGATTCCAACACCATCGCACTTCATGCGCAGAGGATAGATGCTAAATTATCATACCTAAGACGCGTGCTCCAAGGCCCAGGGGTTCCCAGTCACCCAAAAGATAAATTTTGACTTCTCTTTGGAACATGCCTTTTCCTTCCTCATCTATTCCTCTCTGAGAATCGAACCTTCTTTTAAAATCCAGATTCAATTCCCATTTCCTCCGTGGAGTCTTTCCTGTATGACCAGAATGACTTTGTTCAGATATTTGCAAATAGTTTGTTAGGATGATCTGCTTCTACTTGCTACCACACCCAAAATATTAAAAAGAAAAGAAAACTCTTTGCGAATTGTCTTGGGTAAACAACTTAACCAAGGTTACAATTTAAAGTAGAAAAAATGTGGAATAGAAAATACACTCGAAAAAAACCCACAGGTCTGTGTTGCCGCATTTGGACCACCCAGAGCTACTGCTCAGGAGGGAAGCACCTGGAAAAGCAGGGTTTTGAGTATGGTGGCTTTTTAGTTTCTCCAGAACCAAGCCTAACCAGTGCTGACTGGACTGGGCAACATCAGTCCTGACAATGGGCTCCCTCTACATGGCACAGTCCAGTCCTTAACAGAGAGGTCCATCACTACAGCCCATCCATGACACTCTGCAATATTTAAAATTCAAGGTCACCATCAACTGATGAATGGATAAACAAAATGTGGTATATCCATACAATGGCATATTATTCTTCAAGGCATGAAGTACTGATGCATGCTACAACATGGATGAACCTTGAAAACATGCTGAGTGAAAGAAACCAGTCACAAAGAACCACATAGTACATGATTCCATTCATATGAAATGTCCAAAATAGGCAAATCTACAGAGACAGAAAGTAGATTAGTGGTTGCCAGGGACCGGGGAGAGGCAGGAATGGGTAGTGACTGCTAATGGGTTTCTTCTGGGGGTGATGAAAATGTTCCAGAATTAGATAATGGTGATGGTTGCACAACTCTGTAAATACACTAAAAACTACTGAATTCTACACTTTAAAAGGATGAGTTTAATGGTATGAGCATTATATCTCAGTACAGTTGTTCAATAAATATAAAGTCATTAGTGGTCTTTTTCATGCAAACATACACATAACACACAAGATACTGTGTAAGGATATTCTGTGTTCTTTGAAGTCTTAGTTCAAATCTCACACCCTCAGCAAAAACAGCAGTATGCCCCCTGTCACCCCAATCCCAACCTCCTTTGGCCTGCTCATCCCCCCACTCCATAGCATTTATCACCTCCTAACATACTAAATAATTTGCTTATTTATTTTTGTCTCTCCTCCATGCCCCATAAACACACATGCTGGAGAACAAACTCTATAATGGCAAAGATCTTGTCTTGTTCACTGACTTAGGCTGAGGCTGCCTGGCCCAGAGTCCACACTCAATATAAATATTTGTTGCATGAATTAATGACTAAATGAATGAGTGATAAGCTCATTGTTGTGTAACCCTCTCATTTTGCAGGCATTTGGGGCAGCTTGTTAACAGCTGTTTAGGAGCACTGGGCTTCATGGAACCAAAATAAACTCTGAACATGGAGAAGAGCAACAGTCTTTCCCTCAGGGACTGTGATGAAAACCCAGTCAAGGGTCAAAAAAGAAACCGGTTTAGATTTTTTAAAATCTGCTTAAAGAAAGGTACAGTTAATAAGACACAGGTCATCAACACAGAGGTAATAAGATTCATCCCAGCAGTGTAAAGCTGTTTAGAAATGGAGGTGTTTACTGAGTAATGAAATGTCACCAAAATCTGCTGGGCAGTAAGGGAAGATAGAAGATAACTTCAAATAAGAGGGAAGACACATAGGCTAGGAGCAAGGGCTGGATCAGCGAGCTGGATCAAGTGATAGGAGTGAAGAGAAACAATGCACATTCACTATCCTTCAAGGCACATCCCTAATCATCCTGAGTATAACTTACCTTGTTCCTTTCTCTACTTATCAGACACAGCTCAGAGGAAAATAACGGAGAACAGGTGCATCAGCATCAGTTAAAGCTACCAGCCAGACTTTGAACAAATCTCACTTACTTAGGCCAGAAACCACACAAAGCTTCAGGAAATTTTCTGCCATCAAAGTTCTATTTACATGACCAAATAGCGAAGTTTGGGGATTTCAGATCCATAAAACATATGCTTTAGTACCTAAAGAGACTGTATCTGTTATAGAGAACAGACTTGTGGTTGCCGGGGGGAGGTGGGGAGGGGAGGGAAGGAATGGGAGTTTGGGATTAGCAGAGGTAAACTATTATATATGGGATGGATAAACAACAGGGTCCTACTGTATAGCACAGAGAACTATATTTAATATCCTGTGACAAACCATAATAGAAAAGAATATGAAAAAGAATATATATATGTATATATTACTGAGTCACTTTGCTGTACAGAAGAAATTAACACAACATTGTAAATCAACTATGCTTAAATAAAATTTTTAAAAAAGAGAGACTGTATCTGCTTAAATCGAAACAGACATGGATATTCACAGCAGTATTGTCTCCCCTCCCCCTAACCCCAAGCCTTGGCGTGCAAGATCTTAGTTCAACAACTAGGGACCAGGGGTCAAACCCACATCCCCTGCAGTGGAAGAGTGGAAGCACAGAGTCTTAACCACTGGACCACCAGGGAAGTCCCACAGCCATATTGCTTTTAATAATAAAAGACAGGAAACAGTCTAAATGCTTATCAATAGGGGATTAGCTAAATAAATTCTTTTATGATACATCCATTTATTATATCATGGAACACATATTAAATAGTCATTAAAAAGAATGAAGAAGCATTCTATGAACTTACATAGAATGATCTCCAATATATATTGCCCAGTGAAGAAGATGTGCATATGGTATTCGACAATGGAGGGGGGTGGTGAGGAGGCAACAGATACATGAGGTATGAACTTGCAAACATGAACAATGTGTGGAAGAAGCTATAGGAAATGAATAAATGGTTGCCTCTGGAGGCATCTGGGTGACTGGGAGGCAGGGAAAGGAGGGAGACATACTCTTCCCTGTATACCCTTTGAACATATTGAATTTGTTCCCTGCACATATATTACCTATTCAAAGGTAATAAAATAAAAAAGAGCAACCAACCTGCTAAGTCAACAGATAACATTCATTTTCCATATGTAAACATATTCATTCAATAAACCTTTTTTTTTTTTTAAATGTTTGAAAGTCTTTACTGAATTTGTTAAAATATTGCTTCTGTTTTATGTTTTGGCTTTTGGCCGCTAGGCATGTGGGATCTTAGCTCCCTGACCAGGGATCAAATCTGTACCCCCTGCATTGGAAGGCGAAGTCTTAACCACTGGACCACCAGGGAAGTCCCCTCAAAAAACTATATTGAACACCTTCTATGTGCCACTGGAATATGAAATGGGATTGGCCTACAGTTATGGAAGGTGTTAGCATTAGTGGAATCTAGGTAATGGGAACACGGAACCTCTCTGTACTATTTTTGCAACTTCTTCTTCTAGTTATTTACAAGTAAAAATTAAAATTTTAATAATGGATTGGCCACGGGACTTCCCTGGAGGTCCAGTGATTAAGCCTTCACCTTCCAATGCAGAGGGTGCAGGTTCGATCCCTGGTCAGGGAGATAAGATCTCACATGAGTCGTGGCCAAAAATCCAAAACATAAAACAAAAGCAATATTTTAACAAATTCAATAAAACTTTAAAAATGGTCCACATCAAAAAAAAATCTTAAAAAAAAATCAGTTGGCAAGTCCCCATATTCATGTAGCTTCCTTCCTTTTTCCTTCCTTCCTTTCTTCTCTCCTTCCATCCTTCTGCAAACATTGATGTCTCTGTGGGGCAGTTAGAGAAGTCATAAAAGATTACAATAAAGTCTACTTTATTTTACAACGTAATTTTAAGAGTTTGAATCTCATCTTGTTTCTTTAAGGCGATTCAAATTTAAGACATGCTAGCATTCTTCCACAGTATTTATATCTATTTCTGGAAACTTTAATTTATTGTATTTAAAGATCATATAATTCTCTTGAAAGGTACAATAGATGTTACACGGACAAGTAGCGGCAGTTCTTTCAAAACTCTTAGAAGTGTCTCTTCCGCCTTTGAAGTATATCATCAATCTACGTCGACTTTGAGCCTTGAGGCAGAAGGCCAATCTGGGCCCGATTCATCAGTGGTTTAAACCCTGCTTCAACCTGTCCCTGATTTGCAATGGCCACCCAACCAGGAGTCACAAACTCAAACAATGCTCCAGGGGCCAGGCAGGGAATGTGACTGAGTGAGGTGGGCCAGGTGTAAGCAAAAATAACCAGCAAATAAGAAGGTAAATGGCAAAGGGGCCTCAGGCAGGAACACCCTTGGGAGTGGTGGCCTGGGAACGCATGGCCGGTCCAGAGGGCCACTCCCAAGCATCATTGCTCTGGGGCCCAGGTTCACAGATCTTCCGAGTTGCTCAAAACAAGCAAAATTCCAAATGTATTTGTAGTGTCTCCTGGTTTTAAAATGTTTACAATAGATTTAAAATATTTATATTGCTGTGTGGGGCCAAATAAACACACCTACAGGTCCAAAAAGCAACACATTTTGTGCCCAAAAGACACAGACTGAGTGACAGCAAATGCTGATTGAACCAGGTCGTAAAACTGTTGCTTCTGGGCTGCTAAGGTAGAGGAAAAGGAAGAAACCCCAATATCTGAGAAGTATAAATGCTGCACTATACAAAGGAGATAGCTGTATGTGTGGGCTGTACCTCTGACCACAGGAGGAACCTATCTTCAGGATGCAATATTTAATTGAGATGGAAAAGTAATCACATACCCACTTGACAAAGAAAGGCTGATAGTAGATAAGGGAGTCATTGGAGCTTTGAAAGATAGATGAGCCAGGTGGCTTTAACACTGATTATACCTCTGTTTGAAGGAAAAAAGGGATTGAGTGAAAACACTAGAAGAAAGTAAAGGCCAATCACTTGCTTTTCTCCAACTGTATAGGACAAGGTGGCTTAGAACAGAGGTGAGTCAATAAGACAGAAGAAGGATTTGGGGTGAGAATGCAGAAATGCACACTCCATTCACCCTGGCTGGAAAGCCCCATCAGCTTGCAGAGAAGTGGTAACGAACAGGAATTGTTGACTCAGCATCTCTTCCTGTGGGTACCCACCTCTTCCTGGCCCATACCATCTCTCTGGGGCTGTCAAACACAGGACTCAGCTCCCCAGTTTAGGTGGGCACGTGGCCCAGAATGGCCAGAGTACTCGACTCCTCTAGCTACAGTGATTGGTTCAGAGGTAGGCATGTGACCAAAGCAGGGGCAACCAGAGTCTTCCCTAAAATTTGATCTTTTTGGAAACTGAGGGAGAGAAGGTCTGTCTTCCCCCATGGGATCTCAAACCCTAAGGATTATGTAAATTTAAGGTATTTGTGGCCATTTTCCCCAACCACAGAGAAGATGCTGCTACTGTAGGAGAAGAAAGAGAAGTAGAGGCAAGCTGAGATGAGACAAATAAGAATAAGAAGGGTACTGGCTGCATCCTTTGATCCCCTGGATCCATCCCTATGACAAAAGACTCATAGGATTTCCCTGGTGGTCCAGTGGGTAAGACTCCGTGCTCCCAATGCAGGGGGCCTGGGTTCAATCCTTGGTCAGGGAATTAGATCCTGCACGCATGCCACAACTAAGAGTCTGCTTGCTGCAACTAAAAAAAAAGATCCCACGTACCACCCCGGTGCAGCCAAAATAAATAAATAAATATATTTTTTAAAAGACTCATGACAAATACAACAGTAAAAAAGGTGCCTAGTTCAATGATAGTTGCAGCAGCAGCAATAGGAAGTAAACACACACACACACACACACACCCCATAAAACCAAAGAAGCTCTGAGATTGAGAAACCCACATTTTGCTAAAAGCAATTGAGTCAATCAGTTTCATCTTGAGATCTCTAGTATCTATCAACCCCCCCAAAATTTTTGCAAGTCAAGAAAAATGAAAGAAAGAATTCCAAAACAAAAGATCTAAAATAAAGAAGTATTCAGGGCTTCCCTGGTGGCGCAGTGGTTAGGAGTCCGCCTGCTGATGCAGGGGACACAGGTTCATGCCCCGGTCCGGGAGGATCCCACGTACCGCGAAGTGGCTGGGCCCGTGAGCCACACGGCTGCTGAGCCTGCACGTCTGGAACCTGCGCTCCGAAGAGTGAGAGGCCCGCGTACCGCAAAAAAAAAAAAAAAAAAAAAAGAAAAGTATTCAACATATTAACTGAGTGGATGAATGAATGAATGAGTACATACTCAGACTAGAGTTCCTTGTCATTTCAATTTGAGAAAACTTGCAGGAAATAGCTCACTACATAGAAAACAACGAAACTGTAATCTCCAAAATGTGACATGGAATTCAGAGAGGCCTCCCATTTTACTGCTCAAAAGCACCTTAGTGTTGTTTGTTTGACGGATAAGAAAACCAAGACCTAGAACCCACAACAAGCTAATAGATGGACACAAATTATAGAGTACAGCTTTCCCCAGCCTTCAACATCTCCTCATTTATGTACAAGTGCTGTCTGGCAACAATTACACACTGGGCACAGAAGTGCCGTGGAAGAGAGAAATCCCACACTTCTGCTTTATTTGTTTGTGTGTTTGGGGCACTGGCTTGCAGCAGTGCCACCTTCTCCTGCCCTGGTCAGCTGGAGCCTTGAGGCTCTTGGAAGCCACAGCCCCCAGGCCCCAAGGAGCTGACAGTCCTTTCCCAAGGACAGCTTTATGAGTGGCCTTACTTCTTCTTCTTTTTTTTTTTTTTCCGGTACGCGGGCCTCTCACTGTTGTGGCCTCTCCCGTCTCGGAGCACAGGCTCCAGACACACAGGCCCAGCGGTCACGGCCCACAGGCCCAGCGGTCACGGCCCACAGGCCCAGCCGCTCCGCGGCATGTGGAATCCTCCTGGACCGGGGCACGAACCTGTGTCCCCTGCATCGTCAGGCAGACTCTCAACCACTGCGCCACCAGGGAAGCCCGAGTGGCCTTACTTCTACCTTTCATACTTTTTCCTGCCTCTGGGCATCTTTCCTGTTTTCATCTTAGATAGAAGGAAGAAGAGAAAAATCAAGAAACAGCAACCTGAAATGAATTTCTCATTATTGAATGAGAAAGAGGTTTAAAAGATGCCACAGAATTGACTTCCCTGGTGGTGCAGCAGTTAAGACTCCATTCTCCCAATGCAGGGGACCAGGGTTTGATCCCTGGTCAGTGGAACTAGATCCCGCATGCCACAACTAAGACCCGGTGCAGCCAAATAAATAAATATTTTTTTTTAAAAAGATGCCAAAGAATTGATGATGCAGAGTGGGAACTGGGTCAATCCCTTTAGGAGACAATCTGGCAAAATCTATCAGAATTTAAAATTCATTTGCCCTTTGGATCAAACAAGCCCACTAGTGTAAACTTATTCTACAGATTCCCTTACACTTGCTGTAAAGCTTTATTTATAAGGATGCTCACTGTAGCACTGTTCATAGCAGCCAAAGAGTGCAAACAACCTGTGTTCACCAATAGAGTGCAAGTTATGGACAAATGATAAGATAGTCAAGATTTGCTTCAAAATAATGTACTGGGGGAGGGAGCAGGGATGCGGTACAGATGAAACAAGATTGACCAGATGATGATAATTACTGAAGCAGGGTGTTGGATACATGGAACTCCCTTTTGCTGTTCTCTTGTATATGTTTGAAATTTTCCATGATAAAAATTTTTAAGTATTTAAATTATGATATGTCCATTAACAGAATATTACATAACAGTTAAAAATTATATAGGATGTGCTATATGCACTGATACAGCAAGAGTTCCAAGACATATTGTTACATGCAAAATACAGTGTGCATTATAACATACACAGTATTTTCCCAATTTATTTTTCTCTCTGGTCCTCAGGTATACAGAATTAAATTAGCTTTGGCACACACATTATTGGACACATTATTGGTCCATACATGGCCCACTTTTATTTAGTTAGGTAATTAGTTTTAATAATAGAATACCACCCATGATCCCATTGAATTTCATTTTGGATGAAATGAAAACTAAGACCTTGAAAATAACCTATAGGCTATTGTATAATGTGATATGAATTATGTTAAGAGAAGCGTTACTCACAAGAGCAAAAACTTGGGAGATAGCCCAAATGCACATCAACATAAGAACGAAATGAATAAACTCTGACATATCTATGCAATGAAATATTATACCAGTCAAAACAAGTAAACTTCAACGACCTAGAACAATATAGATGAATATTAGCAATATAATATTAAGTGAAAAAAAGATCCACAAAGATTATATTCATTGTGATATCCTTTTATAAAGTTAAAAGTAACTAATTTAGGAAAAAACTCAGCATTATATATAAATGCAATTAAAGTATATAAAAGGAAAGCCAGGGATTCAAGATGAATAACTCAATGGGGAAAAGCAGGGTCATGAGATGGAGGTATCTTATGGTTAGATATTCCATTTCTGTAAAACAAACAAACATATATGTATATATACATTTTTTTTCCTGGAATGTACAGAAGAAACTGTTATTCAGAATTGTTTGAATAAAGGAAAAAATTGTAAGTCTGAGATGGGAGAGAGACTAAACATAATCCATTCTCTTATAAAAGAAATGCAACTCGAACAGCCTTAAGCAAAAATAAAAGGGGGCAGTGGATTTAATGATTCACATAACTGCAAGGTCCAGAGATAATTTTGGTTTCAGACACAGCTGGGTTCAGGGGCTCAAAGAATGTTATCAAGCACCTTCTTTCTCCAGCTCTCAGCTCTGCTTTCTTCTATGACGTCATTTTTCTCGGTTTCTACTCAGCAACCCCTGTCTTCCAGGCTCACATCATCCACGTTGTCAAAACTCCCAGGGAAGACAGAGCTTCTTTACTCTCGTTTCCACCCCGTCATAACTTGACTCTCATTAGCCAGAGCTGGTTTACATACACCACAGTGAACCAATCACTATGGCCAGGGGGATGGACTATGCTGATTAACTAGGCCTGGCTCAAGGCGCTCTTTGGAGCTGGAGAAGAGGGTCAGTCCCTTCCAGCCACAGGGACTGAGATTGACTGATGACTGGAGGGGGAATGGATGCTGGGCAGGCAAAACCCACAAAAGCAAAACTAGATGCCATAGTCACTTCCTCCTTCCCCGGCTCCCTACCCCTGCATGGACAGGTGTTCCTCCCCTGTTCTCCTGGCACCTTAAGCAGATCCCTTTTAGAGTTTCGATCACATTGACAACATTCCTCCATTTGTGTGTCTGTTTCCTCCTACTGGATCATTTAATTCCTTGAGGACAACGACTATGCCTTTCACTTAGGTAATTCCTGCCAAAATGCCTTGTATGGTTGGCACATGATAAATATTTGCTAAATGAATGAATGGCTCTTCAGTCTATGCCAAACTAAAGTCCTGACATTCAAACCATCCCTCCTGTCTCTTCTGCACCTTCCACAGCCTATAGGTCAGCAGCCACCTCTAAGCCTTCATCCTGCTCTCCCTTGGCCTGATTGCCCTCCCTCCACACCCAAAGGGTTCACAATGGAGGGATCTGGAAAGGTTGGCCAACCAGTTTTCTGACCACAAGAACTTGCAGTTGAAATTTCTGTAATAGAAACCTTTTGACTAGTCTGCTCAACTTCTCATCTCCACTTTTTTTCTTTTTTTATAAAGTATTATTATTTTTTAAAATTATTTATTTATTTGGCTGCTTCGGGTCTTAGTTGTGGCAGGCGGGATGATTGTTGCAGCATGCAGGTTCTTCTTTACAGCGCACAGGCTTCTCTCTAGTTGTGGAGCAGGCTCTAGAGCCTGTGGGCTCAGTAGTTGTGGCACGCAGGCTTAGTTGACCCATGGCACATGGGATCTTAGTTCCCCGACCAGGGATCGAACCTGCATCCTCCGCATTGGAAGGCAGACTCCTAACCACTGAACCACCAGGGAATTCCCTCATCTCCACTTTTCTTCAAGCTAATCCACACTCACTTGAGACTGTGTTTGAACAAAAGCACCCTCCCTTGCGATAGCTGGTTCTCTGAAGAAGTCAGGACCAGGTGCTAGTGAATTGATGGGCAGTGTTGGAGCTGGGAGGGCTGGGGAGGCTGTTTCCTACCATGTGAGATGATAAGAGCAACTCCTGTTTGTTGAGCATTTATTATGTGCCAGGCTTTGTGCCAAGGGCTTTGCACGTGTTATCACCTTTGATCCCTCCATGGGAAGCACAGCAACCCCATTTAGTGGTGGGGAAGTGGCATGCGTGCCTGAGGTCGCAGAGGTAATAAATGGTGAGGCTAGGATTGGACCCAGCTCTGATGCTATCACCCTTGCTCTTAACCCAAAAACAGGGATGAATAAAATTAATGTTCAGTTCGGGCTTCCCTGGTGGCGCAGTGGTTGAGAGTCCGCCTGCCAATGCAGGAGACACGGGTTCGTGCCCTGGTCCGGGAAGATCCCACATGCCGCGGAGCGGCTGAGCCCGTGAGCCATGGCCGCTGGGCCTGTGCGTTCGGAGCCTGTGCTCCGTAACGGGAGAGGCCACAACAGTGAGAGGCCCGCATACCGCAAAAAAAAAAAAAAAAAAAAAAAAAAAAAAAAAAAAAAAAGAATAAAAAATTTAATGTTCAGTTAGAAGTAGAGTTGGAGACTATGTAATCCCAGAAAAAGAGAGAGAAGGGGAGAGTGGCCTCCTGGCCTCCTGATAGCTTTTCTGGTCCTGGCCCCTGTCTTTTAAGAGGCCCAGCTATGCTTGCTGCCCTTAAGGTCCTAAACACACCCTGAACCTTAATTCATTCCCCTTTTTGCTAAATCCAGCTCTGTTGTTTTCCCCACCACTGATAAGCTGTGTGACCGGGCCAAGTTCTCTCCCTCTCTGGGCTTGGTTTCCCTGGTCTGTGAAATGTGGGCAGTCGTCACCCTACCTCAGAGGGTCGGCATGAGGATTAGATGAGATCATGATCTGTTGTGGAGGGCACGGTGATGGCATACCCATGGTAGCACGTGGATACCCACTATGGCTGCGAGCTCTGGTACCCCCAGCTCTGAGCTGAGGGCAGATTCTGACTGTCCATGCCTCTGTCCGCACAACACCTGCACTGTGACTCCTTTGTAGAGAAGTTGCTCAGAAAATGCTCCCACAAGCCTGTGGGAACCTTGAGTGGCAGCCTCTCCTGATAAGTGGGACTTCTTAACATCCAGGAGGCTCTCACATCCTCGTGCTGGAGCGGCCTACGCTCCTGTCTGTTTCTTCAGTGAGTTAATGATTTACCTCCAGTGTTTAATTTTGTTTAAACAGACATGACCCTGTTGGTGCCCAAGGCTCTGTCTCCACCAAAGTGGCCCAGGGATCAAAGAAGCTCAAAGACACAGAGAGCCTCCCGCTGCCACGTCCTGGAATTGTCCTCTAGTCTGCAAGCATCCACCTCTGCACTGCTGCCCCTTGGACCTTACCTATTCTGCCGTTAGCTGCGCACTGGTTAGTCCTTAGCCTGTCTTTGAGACTTGTCTGCCGCTCTCTGGCCCACTGTGATAGCTGAAGTGTCCACTCCCTCACTACCCCGTGCTCCCTGGGCCTCCCTGGGGTCCCTCCTGCCGCTCTCCTCTGTAGGTGAGGTATCTCAAGGGGTCTGGAGTGGATTCATTCATTTCACTGGGGACACTGAGAGCCAAGGTTCCTTCCATTGTGGCCCTGTCACTTACATCCTCTCCCTGGCTGCTGCGCCCTCTTCCTAGAAGTGAGGGAGTGTACTTCCTCCTGGCTGGGAGTTTGGACAGGCTGAATCTTGTGGCCCACCTCATCTTCTTCAGCCCTCCAGCCTGGGCTCCCAATCCATCAACCCCCCGCTCCCGACTCCAGCTACCCACCCGTATGAGTCTTCTAGGGCTGCCGGAACAAATTCCCACAAACTTGGGGGCTTACCACAACAGAAGTATAGTCTCTCACAGTTCTAGAGGCCAGAAGTCTGAAATCAAGGTGTCCCCAAGACTATGCTCCCTGCAGAGACTCTCGGGAGAGGATCCTTCCTTGGCTCTCCCAGCTTCTCGTGGCTGCCTGAGTTCCTGGCTTGCGGCTGCTTCACTCCAACTCTGCCTCCATCTTTACACAGCCTTCTTCTCTCTGTGTGGCTTTTTGTCTTCTGTCTCTTATGAGGACACTTGGCATTGGATTTAGGGTCTACTAGGTAATCCAGGATGATCTCATCTTGAGATCTTTAACATTATTACGTTTGCAAAGACACTTTTTCCAAATAAGATCATAGTTACGGATTCTGGGTGTATGTATCTTTTGCAGGGGGGCACCATTCAACCCATCACAATTAATATTAACCGAGACCAGAAGAATATGGACATGCTGGGTAATGAGAACAAAACCAGTGAAGGCCCGAGGTAATAGAGAGCCTGGTCCATGTGGCTGGAGCACAGAATGGTGAGAGGTGAGGGGGAAACTTTGGGAGGGGAGTATGTGCAACACCTTGCAGACTGAAGCAAGGAAACTGGGACCTCTCCTCGTGGCATGGAGAACCACAGAGGGGTTTTTAAGTAGGGGAATGACATTAGCCAATTGTCATTGATTATTGAACATCTGGTGAACAGACAACTTTTTATCTAAATAGAAAAATGAGGGGAGGGAGTCCCTGCATCACAACATCCCCAAAAATCAATTCCAAGAAGATTAAATTGCTCAACTTAAAAAGCAAGACTTCAAAAGGCAAATATTGTTTTGACTCTGCAGTAGGAAAATATATCTTAAACAAGTCACACCATAAAGGAAAAGAGAGACAAATTAAACTTTAAATCTTCTGTTCAACAAAAGACATCATTAAAAAGGGAAAACACAAACCACAGATGGGAAGATTTTTGCAATACGTAATCAACAAAATATCGGTATCAGGAAGACCTAAAGAGCATCTATGAACAAATAGGATAAAGATAAGCATCCAATAGAAAAGTGGGCACAACACAATCAGGCAAGCCAAGCCACAGAATAGGCAATGTGAACGGCCAATAAATGTGTGAAGAAACTCACTGATGGAAAGGGAAGCGCAAATTAAAACCATGGTGAGATCCATTTCATGGCCATCAGTTGGCAAAAGTTAAAAAGACTGACAATACCAAGTGTTGGTAATGATGTGAAACCACAGAAACTCACACTGCTGGGAGCGTGTAAGTTGGCATGGTGGGTTTGGAGAGTAATTTCATAGTATCTCGTAAAACGAAAGATATGTTGCCCCAAACCACCTCTCACTCACACGCCTACATGCATATATCTGCAAAAAGTCATGCTCCACACAAGAAGGTGAGTCAAAATGTTCAGAGAGCATTGTTTGTAATAGCAAAAAATTGGGGAGAAAATGACTATTAACAGAAGAATGGATAGATGTGGTTCATTCACCATGAAACAGCATAGAGCAGGGGAAGTGAATGGACTAAGCTACATGCCTCAACTTGGTCGTTTCATAAATGCTAAATAAAAAGGTGAAGACACACTGCATGATTTCATTTAAATAAGCTGTACAAACATGCAAAACAGTACTACTTTTTGGTAGGGCATACATATAGATGTGATATAGTTATAAAGAAATACACGGGAATAATAGACATCAGGCTTGGGATAGGGTTCACATTGCGGAGAAGTGAATGGGAAGGGACACAGAGGGAATCCTGCAGCTTGGAGAATGTTTTATTTCTTGAGCCATGTGGTGGAAACACAGGTGTTTATTGTATCATCCTTTATATATTTTGGCACATCAAATATTACATACTTTTAAAAGAGGTGATACCAAAGAAATAGATAAATGGCCAACAAGGTCAAGCAATGATTCTCAATGTCTTTAGCCATCAGGGAAATCCAAATCAAAACCACAGTGAGATATTACTTCACAGCCACTAGTATGGCCATGATTTAAAAAACAAAAACAGAAAGTAACAAGTGTTGGCAAAGATGCAGAGAAATTGAAACACTCTGCATTGCTGGTGGGAATGGAAAATAGTGCAGCTGCTATAGAAAACAGTTTGGCAGTTCCTCAAAAAGTTAAATATAAATTACTAAATAATCCAGCAATTCCATTTCTAGGTATATACCAGAAAGAACTGAAAGCAGGGATTTGAATTCCAATATCCATAGCAGCGTTATTCACAATAATGAAAAGGTGGAAACAACCCAAACGTCCAACAGATGAATGGATAAACAAAATGTGGTGAGTACATATACTATTCAGCCTTAAAAAGAAAGGAGACTCTGATACATGCTACATGGATAAACTTGAAAACATCATGCTAAGTGAAGTAAGCCAGACACAAAAGGACAAATACTATGTTATTTCGTTTGTATAAACTATCTATAATAGGCAAATTCACAGAGACAGAAAGTATAATAGTGGTTACTGGGGGCTGGGGAAATTATTGTTTAATGGGTTCAGATTTTTTGTTTGGAATGGTGAGAATTCTCTGGAAATGGATAGTGATGATAGTTGTACAACATTGTGAATATACTTAATGCCACTGAATTGTACACTTGAAAATGATTAAAATGGTAAGTTTTATGTTATGTATATTTTATCATAATAAAAAACTCACTGTGACTTCCCTGGTGGTCCAGTGGTTAAGGCTCTGCACTTCTGCTGCAGTGGCACGGGTTCAATCCCTGCATGGCCAAAAAGATTCACCAAAAAAGTAAAAGGATGGGGACTTCCCTGGCAGTCTAGTGGTTGGGACTTCACCTTCCAAGACAGGGGGTGCAGGTTCGATCCCTGGTCAGGGAGCTAGGATCCCACATGCCTCCCGGCCAAAAAAACAGAACATAAACCAGAAGCAACATTGTAACAAATTCAATGAAGACTTTAAAAATGGTCCACATCAGAGCTTCCCTGGTGGGCAGTGGTTGAGAGTCCGCCTGCTGATGCAGGGGACACGGGTTCGTGCCCCGGTCCGGGAAGATCCCACATGCTGTGGAGCGGCTTGGCTCGTGAGCCATGGCCGCTGGGCCTGTGCGTTCTCCGCAACGCGAGAGGCCACAACAGTGAGAGGCCCGCATACTGCAAAAAAAAAAAAAAAAAAAAAAAAAGGTCCACGTCAAAAAAAAAATCTTTAAAAAAAGCTGGCATTAAGCTATTTAAAAAATAATAATAAAAGGATGGAAAAAGATATACCAACTAAATTCTAATAAAAAGAAAACTGTAGTGACTGTATTTTTTTTGAAAAGACACTATAGCAAAGTGACACAGGGTTGAATCTAAGCTAGTTATCACCAATATTTGCTTAATAAATATTTTATTTTAAAAATGTAACTCTTGGGGCTTCCCTGGTGGCGCAGTGGTTGAGAATCCGCCTGCCGATGCAGGAAACACGGGTTCGTGCCCTGGTCGGGGAGGATCCCACGTGCCGCGGAGCGACTGGGCCCGTGAGCCATGGCCGCTGGGCCTGCGCGTCCGGAGCCTGTGCTCCGCAGCGGGAGAGGCCACAGCAGTGAGAGGCCCGCATAACGCAAAAAAAAAAAAAAAAAAAAAAAAAAAAAAAAAAAAAAAAATGTAACTCTTTAAAGTTTCCGGGGGCTTCCCTGGTGGCGCAGTGGTTGAGAGTCCGCCTGCCGATGCGGCGGACACGGGTTCCTGCCCCGGTCCGGGAAGATCCCACATGCCGCGGAGCGGCTGGGCCCGTGAGCCATGGCCGCTGGGCCTGCGCGTCCGGAGCCTGTGCTCCGCAACGGGAGAGGCCACAACAGTGACAGGCCCGCATACTGCAAAAAAAAAAAAAAAAAAGTTTCCGCGTCGGGGGCATACACATTATTTTATCAAAGATTAACCTACTTGCAGAGAAGTGCAAAAAATCATAAGCGTGCACCTTGATGAATTTTTACAAAATGAACACATCTGTGTAACCAGCTACTAGATTAAGAAACAAAACATTATCCTGCCCCACCCAGAAGCCTTCTTAATACCTACCTTCCCCCAAGAGTAACCAGTATTGTGACTTTCATCACCACAAATGAGTTTTGCCTGTTTTTGAACTTAATATAAGTGGAATTACATGGAACATAGTCTTTTGAGTTGGCACTTTTAATTCAACATGACATTTATAAGATTCCTCCTATTGCAGTAAGTAATTTTAGTTCTTTCATTCTCACTGCTGAATAGAATCCCATTGTGCAAATATACCCGTTTATTTATCCATTCTACTGTTGATGAGCTTCGGAGCAGTTTTCAGTGTTTGCTGCTATTACAAAGAGTGCTGCTGTGAACGCTCTGGTCCATGCCTTTTGGTGCACATATGCACACATTTCTGTTGAGTGAATACCTAGGAGTGGCACTACTGGGTCATAAAATTTGTGTAATTGCCAACTTCAGTAAACAGTTTTCCAAAGTAGCTGTCCCAGTCATCACTCCTGCCAGCAGCATGCGAGAGTTCCAACTACTCACACATCCCCAACATTTGGTATTGTGTGCCTTTTTCATCTTAACACATCTTAATCTAGTGGGTGTGTGACATGCATTGTTTTTGCCAACAATGCATGAGAGCTCAGAAATCTGGCGTTCCTTAACTGAGTCCACGATGATAAATATGACCTAAGTTCCATCAACAGATGAATGGATAAAGCTGATGTGGTATGTGTATACAATGGAATATTATCTCACCATAAAAAAAGAATGAAATTTTGCCATTTGCAGCAACATGGATGGACTTGAAGGGCATTATGCTAAGTGAAAGAAGTCAGGGAAAGACAAATACGGTATGATATCACTTATATGTGGAATCTAAAAAAATACAACAAACTAAAAAAAAACACACAACAAACTAGTGAATATAACAAAAAAGAAGCAGACTCACAGATATAGAGAACAAACTAGTGGTTACTAGTGGGGAGAGGGAAGTGGGGAGAGGGTGAGGAATGGGAGGTACAAACTATTGGGTGTAAGATAGGTTACAAGGATATATTGTACATGAGGAATATAGTCAGTATTTCATAATAACTGTAAATGGAAAGTAACCTTTAAAAATTGTATTAAAAATTTTTTAATGTTTTTAAAGTAGAAAGAAGAGCAAAAAAAAGGATAAATATGTCCCCAAAAGCATCCCTACAAAATTCCATATCAAGTTCCCTTGGACTTGTATGGTGTATTTGCCCTTTGCAATGTAGTTTCAGGTATATGGTCTTTGACCTTCATAACCTGAGATAGGTAAAGTAGGTATAATTATCCCCATTTTATAGGTGGGGGGACTGAGGTTCTGAGACGTTTAGTCATTAGGTTTATAAATAGTGAGGCCAGGAACAGAACCCAGGTCTTCTGACTTCTAGTCCAGTAGTACTAACAGGACACATTTACTTGCATCCGGTTTTAAATGGATGGTGGCTACATCATACAATGGACATATCTTTCATGAATGAAACCCTAGTTAATTCCAAATTTCCTTAGAGGAACCTGATATTTGTGCCTAAATGTAGCCACATTCTGTACCTGGATGTGAAAATTCCAAGCAAAGTTCTGATGGTCAAGGGCAAAGTTGCGTACTTGCTCTCCTTTCATTCAGGCTGTGGCTCTTCTTCTCTATGCGTGGCCTCATTGGACCTTCCTATCACATGCTGGTCTTATCGGTACATCACAGCAAGAGAGTATCGCTAAACTGTTTTCTCTTCCAAACAAAATCTCAGTCTACACCCTAGTGTTCCTCTTTCTGGTTGTCCATTAGTCATTCACAGGCCATTTATCACTCACATGCCTTCCCTCCAACTACATGTGTGATCCATGACAGATAGAAAAGTGATGGATCCAAGATTCATGGGCGATTCAGCCCTGTTCCCTTTGATGGAAGTCTGAGTCTCCAGCCATCCCTGTAGAAGGTTCGGATTTGTGAGCTTAAGGTTTCAGAAGAGGTAGGGGAACCAAAGCAGAGAGCAATCATCTTTCTGCATCAACCCCTGCATCTAACAGCACGAACTGCAATAGCAGAATGCGTTCCAATGTTCTGACCGCCCCCTAGTGCTAGAAACAAGAACAGCACACTACGGGGGTTGTAACAGTTTCTAGCTGCAAAAAACTGCCCTTAGAGATCTTAATTCAATCAAAACCCTTCATTTCAAGTCTAATAAGGACACTAATCCTATTGGATTAGAGAGGAAGTTGAGGAAGGCAAGGTCCACAGAGGGAAAGGAAATCATCAGGACGTACGGTAACTTAATGGTGAAGCCAGGACTAGAACCAACTCCTAAACTTGGACTCCCATATTCTTGATGCCTACCATAAAGCGATAATCCAAGAAATAATTTTCTCAAAAACCCAATACAGAACATGATATAAGACAGACAAATTCACATAAATTTTTTTTCTTGTTTTAGAATGCAAATTATTTGAAGGCAAGAACTTTGGGTGGTGTACCCCGAGGATTAATGACAATGATGGTGGCCTTACTACCTATTGTGCTATGTTCCAGACACTGAGCTTAGTAGCACTAGGCTGCAGTGACCACCACTCCATCTTCCTTCTTTCATTCACTCAACAAACATTTATGGAGCTCTTCCTCTGTACCAGGCACTGTTATTGGTTCTGGGGATGCCAAATTGACTCAAATGGAGTCCTTGCCTTCAGGGAGACTAGATTCTAATTTGTAAAGATGGGTGGTAAACAGGTCAATAACCAAACACATGGCATGTTGGTGTTATGGACTGAATGTTTGTGTCCCCCCACCCCAAATCCTAATCTTGAAGCTCTAAGACCCAGTGTGACTTTCGAGAGAGGACCTATAAGGAACTAATTAAGATTAAATGAGGTCATAAGGATGGGGCCCTGATCCAGTAGGATTAGTGTACTCATAAGGTGAGACCCCAAAGAGCACTTGTTTGCTCTCTGTCCCCTCATGCACAAAGAGGTCATGTGAGCACACATTGGGAAGGCAGCAGCACGCAGCCAGGAAGGGGACTCTCCCCAGAAACCGAATCAGCCTGAACCTTGAATCTCAAACTTCTCAGCCTCCAGAACTACAAGAAAACAAATGTCTGTTGTTTAGGCCACCCTGTCTGTGGCACTATGTTATGGCAGCCCGAGCTGACTAAGACAGTTGAGTAGTCATAATTACTGTGACGAAAAATAAGACAGGGCCACAGTATCAGGATGTGGGGAGGCAATATACTACTTCCACTGAAGTGGTGAGGAAAAGTCTTTCTGATATAGTGCCAGTGTACATATACCATACTTGTGGAATATCCATCCAGATCAAGATGTGAAACATTTCCATAAATCAACTATACTTCAATTTTTTAAAAAGATATGAAATTTCTAGCACCTAAACACACTCACCTGTGGCCCCCAACAGTCAGTACCCACGTAAGGGTAACTTTTTTTTTTTTTTTTTTTTTTTTTTCCGCGCCTCTCGGCTTGCAGGATCTTAGTTCCCCGACCAGGGATTGAACACCGTCCTGTCAGTGAAAGTGCCAAGTCCTAACCACTGGACCACCAGGGAATTCCCGGGTAACCATTATTCTGATTTCCATCATTGTGGATTAATTTTGTCTGTTTCTAAACTTTATACTAGTGGAATCTTATGTTGACGGACATTTGGGTTGTTTCCAGTTTGAGGTCATTACGAATAAAGCTGCAGAGAACATTCTTGAACATGTCCTTTGGTAGATGTAACACTCACTTCTGTTGGGTATGTGCCCAGGAATGGAATTGCTGGGTCATGGAGTATACATATATTTAGGTTTAGTAACTACTGCCGAATACTTTTTCAAAGCAGTATCAACACATGTTCCCGGTATCAACACTATATCAACAGAATGAGAGGATTCCATTGTTCCTCACCAACACTTGGTATGTCAGTCTTTTTCACTTTAGCCATTCTGGTGAGTATATTGTGCTAGCCCTTTGTGGTTGTAATTTACATTTCTCTCATGAAGACGGTGAGCAACTTTTCATGAGTTTATTCATCATTTTGATATTCTTTTCTGTGAAATATCTGTGCAATTCTTTTGCCCATTTAAAAAATTGGATTGTTTACCCACAGAAGGGGAGGTGCAAATTATATATAAGGGTCTAGTATCCAGAATATATAAAGAATTCCTACAACTCAACAAAAATACAAACAACCCCATTTAAAAATGAGCAAAGGACTTGTGTAGATGGTTCTTCAAAGAAGGTATGTAAATGGCCAACAAGCATGTGGAAAGATGTTCAACATCATTAGTCAATAGAGAAATGCAAATCAAAACCACAATGAGGTACCATTTCACACCCACTAGGATAGCCATTAGAACAAAATAATAATAATTATTATAAATATTCAGGGAATTTGGAACCCTCACGCATTGCTGGTGGGAATGTCTAATGGCGGAGCTCCTGTGGAAAACAGTTTGGCAGTTCCTCAAAAAGTTACACATAGAATCACCATACGACCCAGCAACTCAACTCTCAGTTATATCCTGAAAGAATTGAAAACATACGTCCACACTTGTGCAAAAACTTGTATGCGCATGTTTATAGCAACTCTATTAACAATAGTCAAAATGTGGAAACAACCCAAGTGTCCATCAACTGATGAAGGATAAATGAAATGTAGTGCAACCACACAGTAGAATATTATTCAGCCAGAAAAGGAATGAAGCACAACCTAGATGAACCTTGAAAACATTATGCCAAGTGAAAGAAGCCAGACCCCAAAGGCCTCACGTTGTATAATTCCATTTATATGCAATATCCAGAAAAGGCAAATCCATAGAGACAGAAAGCAGATTAGTGGTTACCAGAGGATGAGGGAGGGGGGAATAGGGAGTGACTGCTTAATGGGTATTTGAGGTGATGGAAAAGTTCTGCAATTAGATAGAGGTGATGGTTGCACAACACTGTAGATGTCCTTAATGCCACTGAACTGTATACTTTAAAATTTACAATGACGAATTTTATATTATGTGTATTTTACCCCATACACAAAAGTGGCTTGTCTGTCATTTATTCATTTGTAAGAGTTTTTTATATATTCTGGATATGAGTCTTTTGCAATATATATCTATGATAAATATCTTCTTCATCTCTGTGTCTTACCTTCCCACTCTCAGTGTTGTCTTTTTTTTTTTTTTTTTTTTCGGCCACACCACCATGCAGCATGCAGGATCTTAGTTCCTCGACTAGGGATCAAACCTGTGCGGCCTTCAGTGGAAGCACAGAGTTTTAACCACTGGACCGTCAGGGAAGTCCTCAGTGTTGTCTTTTTTTTTTTTTTTTAATTTTTGTTTTTGCAGTACGTGGGCCTCTCACCACTGTGGCCCCTCCCGTTGCAGAGCACAGGCTCCAGACGCCCAGGCTCAGCGGCCATGGCTTACGGGCCCAGCCACTGTGCGGCATGTGGGATCTTCCCGGACCGGGGCACGAACCCATGTCCCCTGCATCGGCAGGCGGGCTCTCAACCACTGCGCCACCAGCTGGAAGCCCCTCAGTGTTGTCTTTTGATGAATGAAAGTTCTTAATTCTGATGATATCCAATTCATCAGTCTTTTATATTAATAGTGCTTTTTGTGCCTTATTTAAGAAATCTTTGCCTATCCTAAGATCATGAAATATTCTTCTATATCTTTTTCTAGATGCTTGATTTGTTTCAAGTTGAAGTCTGTGATTATCCCTAATTAATTCTTGTGCATGGTATGAAGTATGAGTGAAGGTTCATTTTCTTCCATACAGAAACCAAGTTCACCCAGATCATTTATTGAAATACCATCCTTTCCCCACTGCACTGCAGTGACACCTTTGTTAAAATCTGGTGATAAACTATGTGAGGGTCTATTTCTGGACCCTGTGTTCCATCTGTTGGACTGTTGGCCCACCTGGCACCAGTACCAAATTGTCTAATTGGCTGCAGCTTTTTACAGGGTCTCAATATCTGGTAGTGCAGGTTTTCTAGCTTTGTTCTTCTTTGCTATTACCTTGGTTATTCTAGGTCTTTTGCATTTCCATATAAATTTTACAATCAATTTACCAATTTACACACACACACACACACATGCTGGGATTTTGACTGGGATTATATTGAAGCTATAGATCTATTGGGGAAAGGCTGATAGAAAGTCAAGAGGCCATCCTCAATCTTTCTCTCCCTCAAGCAGGCAAAGATCCTGCTCCATCAGGTTGCCATGCCTCTCCATACTCCTCTCCTCACCTTCATGTCATCAGCAAGTTTCCACTAACGCTACTTTCTCCCAGAAATGCTTGCTTCCTTCTCTGAAGTTCCACAGAAAGCTCTCCACATCTTTCTATTGTATCTCAACACAGTCCTACGTTGTATTAAAATCCTTTGGTTATCTGGTTGTCTGTGAGCTTCTAGAGAACAGGGAACAACATCGGATTCATTTGAGAGTGGGTGGGGAAAGCAGTATGATGAAGTGGGAAAGGTATAGACCAGCACATTCCAAGAGAACATCTGTGATGATGGATATGTGCTCTGTCCAGTCCTATGCCAGTACCCAAGTATGGCTTGAAATGTGACAAGTGTGGCTGAAGAACTGAATTTTCAATTTTCCTTAATTTAATTAATTAAATTGAATTTTGGAGAGGCAACTGATCCCCCACTTACCACTTACAAGCTGTTACAAAGCCTTGTCCACTCTGCTTCCTGCAGGTGTTCCAAATCCACAGCCTCCTCCCCATCCCACTGTCAATCTGACTTACATCACAGCCAAAACCTGGTGCAGGTTGCTCACCTGCTGCTGCCAGACTGATCTTTTGGACTGAAAATATGATCCTGCCCCTTCTTTACTGAAAATACTTCAGTGTCTCCCACTAATAAGAACTGCTTCTGAAACCAAGAGCTAATGATGTATTCTTGAGGCTCCCTGAGCTGTCTGTGATAATTTTCTCTCTAAATCTCAAATCCACAGAAGAGTGTCAAGAACAGTCTATATAGCTTTCATTTAGAATTACACATTATTAACCTTCTTTCTTCCCTATCTTTCTGTTCCACTTTTGCTGAACTATTTGAAAGTAAGTTACAGATATGAAAACATTTTACTCCTACACACTTCAAAATACACCTCCTAAGGATAAGGACATTTTCTTATATAACCACAATATGTTTATGTTTATGACCATTTTAGTGTTCTGTTTTAATAATATAAAAAACTTGATATAAACGTATTCTGGATCATCCAGATGACCTCTTTATATTATAGCATTGCCACTCAAATTCAGTGCCTGGATTAGACAGGATAGGTTAGATTATGCTGCAGTAACAAACAGACTCCAAACCTCAGTGTCTTGTAACAAAGTTACTATCTTATGCTACATATTCATTACATGTTGGCTGGTGCTTTGTTCACACCACCTCCCTTCAAAAGCCAGCATAATACGAAAGTAGCCACCATTTTGAATGTTGCTGGTTGTCATGACAGCAGAGAATAGAGCTCTGAAAGCTCTCACACCAACAATGAAATATTCTGGCTCAGTTCACCTCTCATTGGGCCATAGGTGGCCAGAAGTCAGAGAGGCAGAAATTTAGGTGAACAGAGTTAATGAGCAACACAATGCTCAAGTTTTCGTTTGTGTTTGATCCTCATGGAGATGAGACAGCACTGCTTTAATTGTCATGGGCTAGTTAGGAAAGAAAGAATTGGACTCAATGCTTAAAATTTATGCTTGCATCAAGCAAAGGCTGGTGATATCCCAGCAGGGTGAACAGTGGAAGGTTTCAAAACCCCCATCTCCTCCTTTCCCTCCTCCCCCTCTGCCTCCTAGCACTTCTGCTGTCACTAATACAAGCACTGTTCGAAGCATCTTACACAAATTATTTCATTTTGTTATCCCTATGAGATAGGTGTAATCACCATACCATTTTATTCCTGAGAAAACCATGACTCAGAGAAGAGAAGTCATTTGCCCAAAGCACATAACTAGTAAGTGGTAGGAGCCCGGGTCTACCTCAGGCAGCCTGACTCCAGTGCTCACATTACAAAGACCAGGTGGGGTCGATACTCAGAGAAAAGTCGTGGGAAAATAGCGTCAGCCTGACCCACTGAACTATAAGCAGGTCACATGTAAAGAACTGAGCCATTGCGTTCAGCATCACCTCCTTGTTTTGAGTGGTAATACAGTTTGAGCAAAGCAACACCATCTGAGGCTTCCCTGGTGGTCCAGTGGTTAGGACTCCATGCTTCCATTGCAGGGGGCATGGGTTCGATCCCTGGTCGGGGAACTAAGATCCTACCTGCTGTGAGGTGCAGGCAAAAAAACAAACAAAGAAAACAACATCGTCTGTCACATTAGATTGTTGACAACTAATTTTTATTTGCAAATTTGGTTTTATAGTTCTGTGAGGAGTGTACAGCTAGTGTTATGTTTCTGCATTATCATAAAAGCACTTTCAGTGAATACTATGGCAAGGAGAGGGCAGGAAGAAGTATCTTCCTTTTAAAGAAGTCCATTTATACATTATCCAGGTTTAAGGAACAGAAGCCTCCGGGATAAAGCCCAAATCCCTAGGCAAAACATCAAAGGCCCTTTGTGATCTGGTCCCTGCACATGTGTCCAACCTCATCATCTCTACAGCCCCTTTTCTCCAGTCCCCTGAACCACTTCTAGCTCCGCAGCTTAACATATCTTGCTCTCTCAGGCCTTGAATAAACAAGGAATTGGTTTGGCTCCATATAACAAAAAGCCCAGCTTATGGTGGCTTAACCAAATGGGGGCCTTATTCTTCTCATGTAACAGAAAGCGCAGATTTGGGCAGCCGAGTGCTTGTATTGTGGCTCCTCGATGCCAACAGAGACCCCTTATTGAAGCATAGTTGATGTACAATGTTGTGTTAGTTTCAGGTGTACAGCAAAGTGATTCAGTTATATATATATATGTATATATATATATACATATATATATATACACACATATATATTCTGATGTATATCTTATATATAAGATATACATATATATTCTTTTTTGGATTCTTTTCCATTATAGGTTATTACAAGATACTGAGTATAGTTCCCTGTGCTATATAGTAGGTCTTTGTTTATCTATTTTATATATACAATAGTGTGTATCTGTTAATCCCAAACTCCTAACTTATCCCTCCTCTTCCTTTCCCCTTTGGTAACCATAAGTTTGTTTTCTATGTCTGTGAGTCTGTTTGTTTTGTAAATAAATTCATTTGTATTACTTTTTAAGATTCCACATATAAGTGAAATCATAGGATATTTGTCTTTCTCTGTCTGACTTACTTTTCTTAGTATGATAATCTCTAGGTCCATCCATGTTGCTGCAAATGGCATTATTTCTTTCTTTTTATGGCTGAGTAATATTCCATTGTATATATGTACCACATTTTCTTTATCTATTCATCTGTTGATGGACATTTAGGTTGCTTCCATGTCTTGGCTATTGTAAATAGTGCTGCTACGAACATTGGGATGCATGTATCTTTTTGGGTTTTTTTTTTTTTTTTTTTTTTGCATGTATCTTTTTGAATTAGAGTTTTCATCTTTTCTCCCCAGGAGTGGAATTGCCAGATTATATGGTAACTCTATTTTAGTTTTTTAAGGAACCTCCATACTGTTGTCCATAGTGGCTGAGCCAGGTTACATTCCCACCAACAGTGTAGGAGGGTTCCGTTTTCTCCACACCCTCTCCAGCATTTATTATTTTTGATGATGGCCATTCTGACTAATGTGAGGCAATACCTCATTGTAGTTTTTATTTGCATTTCTCTAATAATTAGCGATATTGAGCATCTTTTCATGTGCCTGTTGGCCATCTGTATGTCTTCTTTGGAGAAATGTCTATTTAGGTCTTCTGCCCACTTTTTGATTGGGTTGTTTTTTTGATATTGAGCTGAATGAGCTATTTGTATATTTTGGAAATTAAGCCCTTTGACACACAAAAGTTTAAAATTTTGATGCTGCCCAATTGATCTGTTTTTGCATCTTGCTTTTTACCTGGCCCTTGACTCTGATGGACTTGGGCAAAGCTAGCGCTGTAAGAACCTCAGGAAACTATGTTTCTTATGGACTTGCCGCTTTTTTGTAGGACCTGCATGAATTTTTCTGCCTTTGCTATAGCCTCTCTCACTTGGAGTGCTTTTTTTTTTTTTTAATATTTCTTTATTTGGCTTCACCAGGTCTTAGTTGCAGCACATGGGATCTTTGTTACGGCATGTGAACTCTTAGTTGCGCCATGTGGGGTCTAGTTCCCTGACAAGAGATAGAACCCAGGCCCCCTGCATTGGGAACATGGAGTCTTAGCCACTGGACCACCAGGGAAGTCACTGGAGTGGTTTTTATATTGGGCAAACTTAATTTATTATTAGGCTCTAGACAGTCACAACTCTCATTTTCATTTAATCTTTGTTGCTTTCAACATGCCATCTCAACCATGTCTAGATTTGGCCACCAGGTTCTGAAATGTTTGCTTATCTGCTGGCAGTGACTGTCAGTTTCTCAGATGAAGCTGAGAAAATGGAAAGGATTTCCACTTCTTGGACAATGGCTGCTTCTACTGCAAAAAGTCCCCAAAATACAGATGCGTCTGTCACATTTTCCAAGAAGCAGACGGTGAGATAGGCTTAGACGTGGGAGAGAGTTATGGGAGACACAGCTGTGGATGTTAAAAGGGAGGAGACAGAGAAGGAAAGGAGAGTCTTTAAACCTCCACGCAGGTCTCAAACGTGTGAAAGGGAGGGGCCAGAAGGAGGGCTGGCTGAGAAGACTCTCAGATGACCATGCAGTTCTAGTAAAGTTTTCACCCAGGCCAACAGGAAGGCCTGGAGCCAATGCTGGCTGTTTTAGGTGTCCCGAGTCTCCTAGGAATGGGCGTGCACCAGTAGCCCCACTTGCTGTGTCACTGACTGGGAGGCATTGGTGTGAATGCAGGCTGGACCCACAGGGCAGCACCTGGGCGACCAGTCAGTGATGTTCCTTGAAGCAGAAGAGCTGAGCGACGCATCTTCATGACGCCATACGATGTATTAGACTTTTGGATTGAAGGACTTCTCAAAATCCTACTTCCATGATGCCTGCAGAACCAAGTTTGAAGTTCAAACTCATGTCCTGAGCTCTTCTCCCCTCTACCCAGTGTGGAGGAGGAGTCCCTTGCCCCCCACTGTGTGTGTGGAGTTCCCTGCTAGGTAAATCTTGGAAGAACACTCTTCCCACCCCAGAAGCCCCCAGCCCCAGATGCCAGCTTGCCCTGCACCCCCAGGCATCTAGGCTTGGCCATCCTACTGTTGGCAAGTGAGGCAACAGTACTTCGCATAGTTGCTTTGATGACTAAATGGGGTAAAAACAAAACGGCCCCAGCACATCCTTGACCCTCAATAATTGTTACTCCCTCGTCCCCACTGAGAAATGTGGAGAAATTTGGATCACCACTTCAGTCAGGTGATCAAGGTCAACATCAACAGTGATGACTCATGTTGGAAGTGTGTGCCCTGGACTGGCTGTGATGAGAGTGACATTTTACCTCTGGAGTCTTCCTCCTAAAAACTCATAACTCTGGTCTAATCGTCAGAAAATTATGCCCGACCAGGACTCTTCAAAACTGTCAAGGTCATCAAAAACAAGGAAAGTCCGAGAAACTGTCACAGCCAACAGCAGCCTAAGGATTACATGATTACTAAATATAATGTGGTCTTACGGATGGAATCCTGGAGCAGAAGGACATTAGGTAAAAACTAAGGAAATTTGAATAAAGTATGGACTTTAGTTAATAAAAACATTGCTATGGGTTCATTCACTGTAACAAATGTACCACTTGATGTAAGATGTTAATATAGGAGAAAACTGGGTGTCGGATGTGTGGGGACTCTGTGTACTATCTTTGCAATTTTTCTTGGTATATCTAAAACTTTTCTTTAAAAATTACGTTTATTTTAAAAAAATGTATCATGATCAGAGTTAGCAACAAACATAGAGTGGTGTGAAGTTGTCACCATAGTCACTTGCCTTAAGACGTCACCTCCTTTTCTTTTTAAAAAATATTTATTTATTTTATTTATTTGGTTGCGCCGGGTCCTAGCTGTGGCTCATGGGCTCCTTAGTTGTGGCATGCGAACTCCTGGCCACGGCATGCATGCAGGATCCCACTCCCCGACCATGGATCAAACCCGGGTCTCCCACCACCCCGCACCGGGAGCACAGAGTCCTAACCACTGCACCACCAGGGAAATCCCACCTCCTTTTCTTGAAGGCTAGTATATTTGAAAAGGGGATCTATGGAAAGCAGAGAGCTTAAGCTGATTGCTCAGGTGCTCCAAGAGCAGGTTTAAAGGCACAAAACAACCCCAGAGAACTGCGGGCTAAAGAGAGCTTGATAGCTTCCTTTTACCGTAACTGAAAAACTCGATTCAATTTTTAAATACCTATAGTATGTGGTAGCCCAGGCTAGCCCTGCTGCATTGAAACCTCAAGTGGGTTTAGTAGGGCAGTGAGAAATAAAATGCAGAGGTGACCGGTGACTGGGGCATTTTGAACTTTGTAAGGAATTTTGAACTTACCAATATCGGGCTCATGGAACAGTGGCTAAGCTAGGTCCCTCTTCCAGAATAAAAAGAGATAAATGCCCCCCACCAGGGTTCGACACCACTCTGGTGGGTAACATTCCTCCTCCCACTAGGAAAGCTGAGGCCACTGGATTTCGGGTGCACCTCTGGGGACTAGGGGTCTAAATCCGCGACCAGGGGTACCTTCCATCTCACTATCTCCTTCATGCAGCTCTTTGGCAGCTGGTCCAAGTCATCTGCCTCACCAGTCCTTGAACCTGGCGAGCGTCTGGCCTAGCTCATAGTCTCACCTAGTTATGGGCGGTCACAGACTACAGAGGAGGAAATGACTTGAAGGGTGAGATACCTCTCCAGGCAGAAGCCCTGTGAACACGAAGCATGTAGTAAGTCAGAAATGGTCACTGTCACTTTTCCCTTTACAATGCAATTTGTCATGCAGATGTTTTTAATTTTGATACAGTCAAATTTGACAATCTTTTCTTTAATGGTTTGCACTTTTTGCATCTTATTTAAAAGATCCTTCTCCACTCTGACGTTCCAAATATATTTGTTAAATTTTTTTCTAAAATTTTAAGGTTTGGGGACTTCCCTGGTAGCGCAGTGGTTAAGAATCTGCCTGCCAATGCAGGGAACACGGGTTCGAGCCCTGGTCCGGGAAGATCCCACATGCCGCAGAGCAACTAAGCCCGTGCACCACAACTACAGAGCCTGTGTGCCTAGAGCCCGTGCTCCACTACAAGAGAAGCCACCGCAATGAGAAGCCTGCGCACCGCAAAGAAGAGTAGCCCCTGCTCACCGCAACTAGAGAAAGCTCGTGGGCAGCAATGAAGACCCAAAGCAGCCAAAAATAAATAAATAAATTTGTTAAAAAATAAAAAAATTTAAAAAAATTGTAAAGTTTCATGTTTCACCTTTGGAGCTTTAATGCATCTGAAATTCATTTATGGTCTGATGGGACAGAGGGAGCCAATTCTGGTTTTTTCCATACAAAGAGTTTGTTGACTCAACACCATCCCTTCCATGCTGACCTGATGGTCTGGCACCTGAGTCAAAGTGGGCCAGTTCAGCAGCCGCCCTCTTGGGCGCTAAACTTACAACCAATACTTTAGAAGCTGCATTGATGAACGAGACACCTTTTATGGTTTTTAGAAATGTTGCAGTTTAAAACTCTAGAAAGTATGGGCAGAGAATGAAGAATAGTCCAAGGTCATAGTTAAAGATCCAGGGTTTAGAGTCAGGCAGATTTAGCATCAGCCCCCATTTTCCCTCTCACACGTGTTTCCTCCTGGTGCTCCATGGCTTCCCCTCCTGGGTATGCCCTACTCTGACCACAACATCATCCCCCGCTCTTCCCTGGCTGCCTAACTCCGCGCGCCACCCCCCCACCAAGTCACAGATGGCTCAGGTGGGCGCTGGACAAAGGGAGCCCACTCTCAGAGGCTTAGGTTGGGTTCCCTAGAAGCAAAGCCTGGAGCAGGCAGGGATTCTAGTGCAAGTGATTTACTGAGGAAGGACCCTAGGGAGGAACCTGTAAGGAAGTGAAAGAAGCAGGACAGAGCCAGGGAGGAAGCCAAGAAAATGTGTGCTTTCAGGAGAGGTCTAACCACAGCCTGACCCCACAGGGAGCTGGGGGTATTTATTACACTGCAGAGTCTGTCCCGCCTTGAGGCCAGGGAGCTGGGCTTTATATCCCACCCTGTTAGTCAGTCATTGGCCATGGGCCACCCCGGCCATTTGTGTGTGTAACCTCCCAGGCATCTCCTGGCAGGGCAGATCCCATGAGCTAAGAGAATCCTCCAGAGAAGGATGGAGCCATGAGCTTTTAGCAGCCAACACCCAGAGCAGCTAAAAAGTGGGTGTACCAGTGGGCAGGGCACCAACAGCATCTACCCCAGAGACCAAATCTCCCTACACGCTGCAGTTCAGTGTGAATTAGAAAGAAATAGTCTAAGCAGAGTCTGAGGATGTGCTGATGGGAAAGGAATAGTGAAAAATATGTACATGGACATATCTTCACAAAGCTTTGTCTGAGAATGATCTATTTTACTGTTTGATGCCTGTTATGTTATGTTGGTTTAATTAAATCGTCCTTTGGCTTTATTTTTTCTGATGACAAAAGAAATCTAGGTTCATGGTAAATTATTCAGATGCTAAAGTAATTTATATCTTAGCAAGTCATGTCATACAACCTCTCCCCCATTCTGAGAGAACCACTGTTAAGAGTTGGAATTATATTATCTCAGCTCTTATCTATAGGAGTCACCATTTGGAAAGGTCTAGAAAGCAGAAGACATCCCATTAAACCTGACCCTCTGGAAACCTTTAGCAACTATACTTAACGGTAACTTTGAAAGCTCTCTTTCTGAGATGGGGAAGGAGACCAAGGTACCTGCTCTCATCACAAATATTTACCATGGTCCTTTAGGCCATTTGAGAGGCAATAATTAAGGCATAAGGTATGGACAGACAGAAGTACAACTACCAGTATTCAATAGTCCCATGATTGTGCATGTAGAAAACCCAAATGAATCTAAACATAAACTGTTAAAATAAAGACATTAATTTAGCAAGTTTGCTAGATACAAGGTTGATATAAAAGATGCATTTCTACACACAAGCAGCAATTATAAAATGAAATGTAAAAAAGCACCGTGTATAATGGCTTCAAAAGTAAAATACCTAGAAATCAGTATTAAAAAGCTGTATATGATCTCTTTACAAAGACAAACAACATATATATACTACTATATATAAAATAGATAAACAAGGACCTACTGTATAGCACAGGGAACTCTACTCAATATTTCTGTAATAACCTATATGGGAAAAGAATCTGAAAAAGAATGGATATATGTATAACTGAATCACTTTGCTGTACACCTGAAACTAATACATTGTAAATCAACTATACTCCAATACAAATAAAAATTAAATTTAAAAAAAAGACAAAAAACAACGAACAACACCTATAAAACATTATTGAGAGGAAGTAAAGGATTTCTGAGACAATGCTTGGGCTTTTCATAGTGAGCCTTTTACAATACTTGAGCCTGTTGGGTGGATTTTTGTCCCTACCTGGGCTATGCTGTCTTTCCATAAGCACTGAACAAATTAATAGCAGAAGTTTACTTGTCAGGAACAGTGGCAAATACACAACATGTACACTTTCCTTTGTCTTCAGAACAATCCTGTCCACTGTTATCTCCATTGTGTAAGAGGAAACTGAGGGTCAGAGAGTTTGGGTAACTTTCCCAAAGTCACCCAGACAGCAAACTCACCCAGGCCTGTCTGACTTGGGTAACAGTGCTCAGAATCACCATTTAATGGCAGGAAACGCAATCTTCAGATTTATTCTGAGGCAATAATTTTAAGTCTAAGGTTGTAGGAACATTTTTTAAATGAATTTCAGAAATTCCATGAAATGACCAAGGTTGATTCTCATGCCAGAAACCCTGGGGGGGAATTAACCTTTGTTGGGAGCTGTGGAATATTTGTCACTTGCACATACAGTGAGAACAAATGGCCACTAGATGGCCCTGCAGTTCTTTGTGGTGTCACCGCCCTCTACCTTGGCCTCTGCGTTCCCGGTGGCCAAACCACAAAAAGAGCAGAGAAATGAGAAAAATATGCACAATGTGGGGCATTTTTCAAAAAGTTTAATGTACTAAATTTAAAAGACCTTTCTCTATTTTGAGATCATGCCCTTCTTACTTTGGGGGATGGTAATAGATGGTCGTTCCTTAGCAAATATTCTTCCTTGGCAAAATTGACCTACTGGAAAGTCTGGGATCAGTAAAGTACTAGCTTCTCATGAAAAACGGATCCAAGTCAAATATCTTAATGCGGTTTAAAGATTCTCAGCCCTCCAAGCAGCGGCCCTTGAAATAAACAAGCTAGAGTACCTGAGATATTTCAATATAGTCATGAACACTGTATTTAGAGGCTTTTAAAAAAATAGTGAAATGAAAAAGATGTTGATAAAAGAATCGTAAAGTCAAGGAAGTTCAGAGTCAGTAGGAATTTCCCAAGGGAAATATTGACTCAGTCGTTAAATAGTAGGAATGTCAGGAAGGTATCAATAGAAAGATACGTGGAGACGGTTCTAGAGAAAGTAAAGCAAGAAGTCTTTTATCACATTGCAGGTCAAGGCACAACTGAAAGGTTGATGAGAAAAGCTCAGATCTGCCCAGGGTTGGGGATGTTCTGAAAGGGAAGGAAGGGGAACAGGGAAGAGGAATCCTGGATCAACATAGGCTTTTGTTTTGCACTTAAAGGTGGTAAGCCTCTAGGTGTGGCCAAAGGGCATCAGAGCCCCGGGGATGGGTGTAGAAGACCATCCAATTATGCACACAGCTGTTGTTCTGTATGTTTTGTTTTTTTCTTAAGAACTGTTAAAATCTGAGACCCTCACTCAGCTTGGCCTCGGTTCCAGAAGTCCTGGCTCTGTCCTGCTGCCCACGCACTCACCAAAGCCAGCTGTCTGCTGCTGTTTCTTGGCCTGGCTAGAAATTCTCCTTCAGTGTTTCTTTGGTTAATAATTTCCTTAGGCCCACTCTGTGCCGGTCACAGTTCGAATTGCTGTACACCTTGAATCTTCACAACTCGAACAATCTCTCCCAAGTTACCAGTGAGGGGTCTGAGACTACAGAGAGCTGTGGTGATTCTCTAGAGGTGACTTTCCCTCTTGGTCATGCAGGTGGATCCTGGATTCTCCCTAGGCCAGGCCTTCGGGAGCCAGGCTGGGTGCGGTTGGTCTGCAGCTGTGGAGTGTATGGAGGAACTAGAGTCTGAACCCCAAATGCAGAGAAGCAGACAAAGTCCCAAGTGTCATGTTTAGAAAAGTAGGTTTGGGGCAAGGTCAGCTAGGAAGCCAAGATGGTCATCTGAGAGCAAGCGAACTGAGCCAGCGAGTCTGGGATGCAGTGCTGGGAAGAGTCCCATAGACACAGGGATTGATGTGCAAGAACATTCTGGGGGTGGGGGTGGGGGGTGGAGGGGTGGGACTGTATGACACCTGGAATCCATAACCTCAGAGGGAGAAGGGCAGCAAGAAATGAGGCTGGCACCAGGAGTTAGACACAGCTGGAGGTGGAGGAGAGTGTCCCTGTGTGGGGCAACTCACCTCCAATTCTTACATTTTCCCCTCCCTCCTTCATCTCCGTGCTCTGAGCTCTAAAAGTAACCCCCGTTTTCCTGAATAGGAAATAGGCATGCAAAAGTGTTCAGTAGGCATGCAGTTTGATCATTCTAATTCTAGGTTTCCCCTTTTAAACTACATTCTAAGTAACATGTGCATATAGCTTGTTTTGTTTTTAGTCAAGGCAGACTTAAAAGGCTTACAACAAAATACAGGTTGCCTACCCTACCTCTCCCCTCTCCCCAGTCTTACCCTTCAGAAGCAACTTATTTGCCATTACTTCATGTTATGTCATGGGTTTATCTCCATTTCTGTAAATAATAACCTTATATTGTTCTATTTTGACTTCCTTAATTGACTTGCAGGTGAGAAATTCATTCTCTTTTTACTATCACCCCCCACTGCCCCTCATTCTTCCGATATATTTTATGTCACCATTTTTATTAGTGGTGTGAGTTATTATGATTGTTATTATTAGTCACAGCTGAGACGCATAGTCTATGATGATTAGATTTCCTTTCTGGAACTTTTTAATTTTCCTGTACTTGATAACAACCTTGTTTTTTTCATTTTCTTACTTTTCTATGTAATTGTTGCTTTAAAAAATTTTTTTTTAACTAAATACTTCTGTGGATTTTTGTTGTTGTTTTTCCTATCTAGAGCCTTCCTGCTCCAATGTAGACTGTTTCCTTAGCCTGTGGTACAAACATCCTCCTCAGATTCTCTTCACTCGCTCCTGCATGGGAGTCCTTTATTTTCTGGATCTCATGACTTCCTCTTTCTTGGACACGTTCTTATTTTCCTGAAGCACATATGGCCTGCAATGCCCTAAACATATGCAGTGGACATCTTTACATATGGACATCTTTAATTTACATAAAATTTACATACCATATAATTAATCCTTTTTTTTTTTTTTTTTTTCTCTGTACGCGGGCCTCTCACTGTTGTGGCCTCTCCCGTTATGGAGCATAGGCTCCGGACACGCAGGCTCAGCAGCCATGGCTCACGGGCCCAGCCACTCCGCGGCATGTGGGATCCTCCCGGATCGGGGCATGAACCCATGTCCCCTGCATCGGCAGGCGGATTCTCAACCACTGCGCCACCAGGGAAGCCCTAATTAATCCATTTAAAGTGTAAAATTCAATGGTTTTCAGTATATTCACAGAGTTGTGAAATCATAACCACAATCATCCCCATGCCAAAAGAAACTCCATACCTTTAGCTGTTACCCCCAACCCCTCTCACTATTCTACCACACCAGCCCTGGGCAACCATGAACCTACTTTCTGCCTCTATGGAGTTGCCTGTTATGAACATTTCATATAAATGGAATCACACAGTACATGGTTCTTTGTGACTGGCTGCTTTCACTTAGCATAAAGTTTTCAAGATTCCTCCATGTTGTAGCATGTATCAGCACTTCATTTAAAAACTTTAATTATGGTAAAATACACATAATAAAATTTACCATCTTAACCATTTAAGTGTACAGCTCTGTAGTGTTAAATACATTCACATTGTGTTGTGCATCCAGTCTCCAAAACTCTTTTTTATCTTGCAAAACTGAAATGCTATACCCACTAAACATCTCCCTATTTGCCCTCCCCCTAGTCCCAAGCATTCATTGTTCTACTTTCTCTATGAATTTGATTACTCGTGGGGACCTCATGTCATTTGTGACTGGCTTATTTCGCTTGCCATAACATCCTCCAGGTTTATCCGTGTCAGAGCGTGTGTCACAATTTCCTCCCTTTTCCATTGTAGGTATAGACCACATTTTGTTTATCCATTCATCCATCAATGGACACTTGGGTTGCTCTCACCTTTTTGCTATTTGTGAATAATGCTGCTATGAACATGCTGTGAAAGTATCTTGAGTCCCTGCTTTCAATTCTTTTTATTGCCAAATATTATTCCATTGTAGAGATAAACTACATTTTATTTATCTACTCATCAGTTGATGGGCATAAGTTGTCTCTACTTTTTGGCTCTTATAAATAATGCTGCTATGAAAATTTGTGTACATGTCTTTGTATAGACATGTTTTCATTTCTCGTGGGTATATACCTAGGAGTGGAATTGCTGGGTCATAGGGTAACTGTTTCACATTTTGAGGAAACTGCAGACTGCTTTCCAAAGCAGCTGCACCATTTAACATTCCTACCAGCAGGGGGTGAGAATTGATTCTAATTTCTCCACCTTCTCATCAACACTCGTTATTTTCTGTCTTTTTAATTATAGCCACCCTAGTTGGTATAAAGTGATATCTCATTGTGCTTTTGATTTGCATTTCTCTAAATGACTAATGATGTTGAACATCTTTTCATGTGCTTGTTGGCCATTTGTGTATCTTCTTTGGAGAAATGTCTACTCAGATCCTTTTTCCATTTTTAATGGCTTGTCTTTTTATTATTAAATTATAATAGACTATATATTTTAAATACAATTCCCTTATCAGATATAGGATTTTAAAACATTTTCTCCCATTCTATGGGATGGCAGGATACTTATTATTATTATTATTATTTGGCTGCACCACACAGCTTGCAGGATCTTAGTTCCCTGACCAGGGATCGACCTAGGCCCACACTAGTGAAAGCGCCGAGTCCTAACCACTTGACTGCCAGGAATTCCCGCAAGATATATTTTTTGAGTCCTGGAATGTTTGAAGAAATTCTTTATTCCATCCTAACACTTGATTAGTGGGTTTGGCTGGGTTGCAAAGTCAAAGTTGAAAATAATTTTCCTCAAAATTTGAAGACGTTGCCCATGATTTCAAGGTTTGAATGTTGCTGTTGAGAAATTCTATCCATTATGATTTCCAGTCTGTTGTATTTGATTGTTTTTCTTTCTAGAAATGTACTACTCTCTCTTTATCCATGGTGTTCTGAATGTAAAAATGCCTTCCTGTGGCTCTTTGCATTCTCTGTGCTGGGTAGTCAGAAAACCCTTTTAAAGATAAAGTTTCATGGCCTCTACTTTGGGGAAAATTTTTTTTTTGTATTACTTCTTCAATAATTTCCTCATTTCCATTTTCTCTGTTCCTTCTTACTGGAACTTCTATTAGTTGGATATTAGACCTCCTGGATTGAGCCACCAACAGGGAATACTTTTTTCTCTCCTATTGTCCATCTCTTTGTCTTTTTGTTCTACTCCACCCGGCATTTCTTTGTTTCTACCTTACAAACCTTCTGGGGTTTTTTGTTGTTGTTTTTAATTTTAGCTATCATACTTCTTCATATCAAGAGCTCTTTTAAAGTTTTGTTCCTTTTTTTAAAAATTGAAGTATAGGGCTTCCCTGGTGGTGCAGTGGTTGAGAGTCCGCCTGCCGATGCAGGGGACATGGGTTCGTGCCCCGGTCCGGGAAGATCCCACATGCTGCGGAGCGGCTAGGCCTGTGAGCCATGGCTGCTGAGCCTGCGCGTCCAGAGCCTGTGCTCCGCAACGGGAGAGGCCACAACAGTGAGAGGCCCGCGTAACGCCAAAAAAAAAAAAAAAAAAAAAAAAAAAAATTGAAGTATAGTTGATTTACAGTGTTGTGTTTATTTCAGGTGTATAGCAAAGTGACTCAGTTATACATCTATATATATTCTTTTCCAGATTCTTTTCCATAATAGGTTACTATAAGATATTGAATATAGTTCCCTGTGCCATACAGTAGGTCCTTGTTTATTTTATATATAGTAGTGTGAAAATTTTGTTCCTTTTTCATAGCATCCTGTTCTGGAGTGATGGCAATATTTTCCCTACCTCTCTGAGGATAATGACTCTAGGTTTGGGGTTACGTGTTTATCACTATTGTTGTTTTGTTTTCTCATACCCCCTGCATTGCTTCTGTTTTCTCAGGTCCCTTTTTCTTTTTATTTCGTTCTCAGGCTTTCATAGTGAAGAATTTCCTCAAATGTCTAAGGATTCTTGGCCATCAGTGGTGGTGCAGTGGTTAAGAACCCGCCTGCCAATGCAGAGGACATGGGATTGGTCCCTGGTCTGGGAGGATCCCACATGCTGTGGAGCAATGAAGCCCGTGTGCCACAGCTACTGAGACTGCACTCTAGAGCCCACGAGCCACAGCTACTGAGCCTGCGTGCCACAACTACTGAAGCCCACACGCCTGAAGCCTGTGCTGCTCTGCAATGAGAAGCCACTGCAATAAGAAGCCCATGCACCGCAACGAAGTCAACGCAACTGAAGAAAGCCCACCTGCAGCAACAAAGACCCAATGCAGCCAAAAATAAATAAACAAATAATTTTTTAAAAAAGAAAAGAACGGAGGAACTAGAAACCTGATTCAAGGTTCTGTATTTGTTGGGGGGGGGGCTTGTCAATCATTTGGTTTTCCCTGTAACGTGATCAAGGGAAAGCCCATCTTTTTCATTTGAGGGCTCCCAAAATGACAGGGCATGTAAGTCATTTATCTGGGACAATTCAGTTTTTCTGGAGAAGAACCTCCGAACTCCTGTTTTGGGATAAACTGTCTGGGACTAGGAGAGAGAATGAGGCCTGGAAGTCTAACCATTTGTTCTGAAGACTTTCCATTAATCCTTTTGTCCTTAGTTCAGAGTCTTACTTCCATCCTTTGCTGGCCGGGGTCCCCAAAGCTAAGGTCTCCGAGGCTCAGTTTTCCCAGAATCTAAATTTAGCTCCACAGGTGAGCTTTTGAGAGAATGAATCTGTTTATTTTTCACCAGATATGTCATTTCATTTTATCCCTTAATGATGACAAGGCTTTCTATAATGCCTCAAACATAGGGTTGCCAGATTTAGCAAATGAAAATACAGGATAATCAGTTAAATGTGAATTTCAGATAAACAGTACGATATTTGATATGTGCTTTGTATTAGTCAGCTTGGGCTGCCATAACGAAATACCATAGATGTGGGGGATTAAACAACAAAAATGATTTTCTCACAGTTCTGGAGTCTAGGGGTCCAAGATCAAGGTTCTGGCTAATTCATTTTCTAGTGAGAGTTCTCTTCCTGGCTTGCAGATGGCAGCCTTCTCACTGTGTCTTTACAGGATGGGGAGAGAAAGAACAGAGAGCAGCTTTCTGGTGTTTCCTCTAAGGACACTAACTTTATCGCATCAGGGCCCCACCCATCTGACCTCATTTAACCTAATTACTTCTTCCAAATACAGGTTAGGGCTTCAACGTGTGAATTTGGGGGATGGAGAGGCAAACACAAATATTCAGTGCATAACACTGATATGCTAAAGATTATTTGTTTATTTGAAATTCAAATGTAACTGGATGTCCTACATTTTACCTGACAATCCTACTCACACAGCCATGCTTTCTGACACCTTGCCCTGTGCTGGACTCTGGGATCAGCTGGCTCAGTCCTCAAGACAGTGCTGCTAGGGGGGCTGTTATTCCTGCTTTTACCCCAGGAGGAAGGCATGCCTTGAGAGATTAAGCAACTTGCCCAAAGTCACACAACTACCAAGTGGCTGAGGCAGATAGATGAGGCAGGGTCAAACACAGAGCATCTGACTACAAAACAAGGCTGGTGACCACTTTTTCTTTTCTTTTTTTTTTTTTTTTTTAAATCTTTTGGCCGTGCCTCGTGGCATGTGGGATCTTACTTCCCCGACCAGGGATGGAACCAGCGCCCCCTGCATTGGAAGCACGGGGTCTTAACCACTGGACCACCAGGGAAGTCTCCAGGTGACCGCTTTTTCAAAGCCTCTCTCCAGAGAGGGCTAAACCTACTATTGTGCTCAGGACCCGGCTCCATTAGCTCAAAGCACATAGAGTTCTCCGAAATGAAATTATGTGTGTACAAAAGCCACATGCCCACAAGTGAGTAATAATGCAACCTCTTCCTCTCCAAAAACTGTACTCATAAAACAAGCAATGAAGTACCAGCAAACAGTTCTTCAGGGCAACACGTTTAAAAATGGATGAATTCCTACTGTATAGCACAGGGAACTCTACTTAATATTCTGTAATGACCTATATGGGAATAGAATCTAAAAATGAGTGGATATATGTATATGAATAATGGCTTCACTTTGCGGTACAGCAGAAACTAACATAACATTGTAAATCAACTATACTCTAATAAAAATTAATTTTAAAAAAATGGATGAATTGACTCCAGGGAAACTTGTCAAATCTAATATTGCTGGGACCAGGACTTCCCTGGTGGCGCAGTGGTTAGGAATCTGCCTGCCAATGCAGGGGACATGGGATCGAGCCCTGGTCTGGGAGGATTCCACATGCCGCGGAGCAACTAAGCCCGTGTGCCATAACTGCTGAGCCTGCGTGCCTAGAGCCTGTGCTCCACAAGAAGAGAAGCCACCGCGACGAGAAGCCTGCACATCGAAACGAAGAGTGCCCCCCACTGGCCACAACTAGAGAAAGCCCGTGTGCAGTAACTAAGACCCAATGCAGCCCCAAATTAATTAGTTAATTAATTAAACATAAATAAATGTTAAAAAAAATATCGCTGGGGCCTCTGCCTTTTTTTTTTTTTTTTTTTTTTTTAATTTGGCTGCACCACACGGCTTATGGGATCTTGGTTCCTCAACCAAGGATTGAACCTGGGCCCTCAGCAGTGAAAGCTGGAGTCCTAACCACTGGACCACCAGGGACTTTCCCATCTTTCCATTTTTTTAATTAAAAATTTTTTAAAAATTTTAATGAGGTATAATTAACATCAATAAAATGCACAAATCTTAACATACAATTCAGTACTTGTGGACAATTGTTTATACTCTGTAACAATTGCCCAAAACAAGATGCAGACAATTTCCATCACTCCAGAAAGTTCCCTGTGCCTCTTTCCAGCCATGCCCTTTCCTCCTCAGCTACCCCTGTTCTGATTTCTAACACCAGAGACAAGCCTGTTCCCAAACTTCAGATAAATTGATTCGTACAGGTCATATTCTTTTGTATCTGGCTTCGTAACATTTTGTTTTTGATTGAGGTGAAATTCACATAATATAAAAGTAATCATTTTAAAGTGTGCAGTTTCATGGCATTTAGTACATTCACAATGTTGTGAAACCACCACCTCTATCAAGTTCTAAAACAGTTTCATCACTCCCCCAAAGGAGACCCCGCCCCCAATAAGCACTCACCCTCCAGTTCTTCCCCACCCCCAGCACCTGGCAACCATTCATCTGCTCTCTAACCTTTACATTTTATGGCTCATCAATCCTCAACTGTCTGGTAAAAATCCCACAAGTAGAGAGGAATTATTAAAAAGGGCTCCAAGGAAGGGAAAGCAGGAGGACAGAAGCAACAGTAGGTAAAGTAAAATTAAGCCACATGATCAAGCCACGAAGAAGGACAACATTCCTAACACCAGCAAGAGAAAACCTATTCTTCATCTTGAGCAGGAGGCTCCTGCTCCAACCAGTCTTAAAGGCTGCTCGGTGCTATCTTAGCAAGTGGTGTTTATTTTCTTATCAACAAAGCAAAATTCAGGGAAAATGTTGAAACAGAAAAGTCCCACAGCTGGCTCTCTGTACAAAAGGCATTGACATAAAGACCAAAGTAAATGTTAGCATCCTGGAAACAGCAGCAGGTGTTTTAAATACAAGAATAGCAGCCACTTGGGAGAATTGTGACCACCTGCTAAGTAGCATCTACCCAATCTAAAATGGTTATCACAGGGATGATTTCTGACCTCTAGGTGCTTTCTGCTGTTGGTCTTTTCCCTTGGTCTTTCTTTGCAGGGGATTTCTGGATAATTTTGAAGTTTTCTAACCAGATTCTTGCTCACCATCATGTGCTTAGCACCTAATATCTAAGATGATGCTTGGCACACAGTAGGTGAATAAGACATTTTGGAGTGAAATAAATGAACTGTACTACTGATTGTAAAAGTGGAATAAAAAAAATCACTGTACTTTAGACTCAACAGAACTAGAGAGAAGGAAAACAAATGACCCCCCACAAGGGACTGTGCAAGACAGTTTCCATACATCATCCCACTTCATCCTCACAATTACCTTAAAAGATATTATGATGCCAACTTCACAGATGAGGAAACTGATGGTCACAGAGGCACCCTGCTATCTCCTGGAATAGCAAGTTCAAGGCTTTCGTTTGGTAACTGAGGAAACTCGGGCCCAAGGCAGTCAGGGGGTCTTGACTCAGGGGACAGAGTCAAGGCTGTTTAGTTAGCAACCTACCTGGAATGTTCCTAGGCGTTGGGCTGCACCTCGCAGGCCTGAGAGCCTTGTAGTTGCCCAGCCTTGAGACCAAAGAAAGAGCCTGGAGACAGCGACAGAGACATCAATGGCTTGCTGGACAGAGGTTCTTATACAAAGGGTCCTGGAGCGATACCACCACCATGTACAGCAGACAGCAGGAAGGACATGGCAGTAATCTTCCTTCCTTACTTGGAGGAGAAGGAGGCTGCCCTTTATAGGGGGAATTGACATCAGGTGGGCTCATCAATAAACAGGGATTAATGAAGCCCTATAATGAAGAGGGTTGGGTAGTCATGTGAATGAAGCAGGGACTGGTAGAGCAGGGGGATGGACAGAGAGCAAAAGAACATCCATCTTGAGTGGCCGAAACTCACACCAAGTCTGTTAGCTGAAGGTAGGATGTACTGATCCTAGAAGCAAAAGGACCATTGTATCTAGGCATAGAGTTTCCAAATCTAGTGCTTGTTTAAAAAAATAAATAAGGAGCACCAGCCTCCAGGGCAGGTTTTAGGCAATTAAGCCTTTACCGGTTACACTAGGTACACCCATATCTCAGGGATCCCAGGGGACGATCATGGCTGAGCAACAGCAGGCCGGACACTCAGGAGGCAGGCGGGCTGGGCACTGGAACACCAGGGATTAGCCCGTGGGTCCTGGCCAAGTCCCTTTTTCCTTTCTGTGCCTCAGATATGAAACGGATTAGGGACGTGCTGAGTGCCTGCCAAGCGCTCTGCCAGAAAGGGCAAACTCAATCAAGAAAAATTACTGACTGCAATCAAGTGGCTCAGGGACACAACAGTGCATAAGATCTGGTCCCCGCTTCTTTCTCTGATAGGCGACCAACCATCCTGGTTTTCTGGGACTCTTCCAATTTAAGCACTGAAAGTCCCGCATCCCGGAAAACACCTCAGTCCCTTGGCCGCCTCTGTGTGGCCAGAGGAAAGCACACGCATGATAATGACAGCACCACAGGGAGCACATGACGCCGTGTGTAATACAAAAACCCCAGTGGACACAGGGCCACGGTGCTGTGCCAACCTCAATAGAGCATGCAGCACAAGGAAAAACCAACAACACTGATCCGAAACACATTCACAGACTTAGAGAATGAACTCATGCTTACCAGGAGGAAGGGTGTGGGGAGGGATAGATTGGGAGTTTGGGATTGACCCATACACACTGCTATATTTAAAATAACCAACAAGGACCTACCGTATAGCACAGGGAACTCTGCTCGATATTCTGTAATAACCTAAATGGGAAAAGAATTTGGAAAAGAATAGATACTTGTATAACCAAATCACTTTGTTGTACACCCGAAACTAACACATTGGTAATCAAGGATACTCCAATATAAAACATTTAAAAAAATAGTAACAAAAGGGTTTCCCTGGTGGCGCAGTGGTTGAGAGTCCGCCTGCCGATTCAGGGGACATGGGTTTGTGCCCTGGTCCAGGAAGATCCCACATGCCGCGGAGCGGCTGAGCCCGTGATCCATGGCCGCTGAGCCTGCGCATCCCGAGCCTGTGCTCTGCAACGGGAGGGGCCACAACAGTGAGAGGCCCGCGTACGGCCAAAAAAAAAAAGTAACAAAAAATGGGATACTTTGTTCATCACAGATTTCTTTTGCAGCAATTTAGATTTTTTTAAATATTGCATCAAAGTATTCTTTATCTTGATTACTGAATTTCTCTTGAATTTTGCACCTGAGGCAAGTGTCTCTCTTGTTTCATCCCTGTCCCAACTGCTAGTCACCAGACCTGGGACAAATCACAGGCCTTCTCCGTCTGAATGTCTTCATCTGCATGCAGAGGAGGGTGGACTACACAGCCCCTAGGGGCCCTCCAGGTCCAAGTTCTGTGGTTTCACGACTAGATGTGGGAAAACTGAGAGGAGCAGGAGGTACTAAGTGGGTCCTGGGGGGGTCAGGGAAGAGAAAGGGAAGAAGCGTGTCTGCTGGCCTCCTACCAAAGAAACAGGACCAGGAGGAGGGATGAGTCATATACATGTGTGTCTATAGATAAAGATTCATATATGTATATGAATTGGCTTATGTGGTTGTGAGGCTGGCAAGTCTGAAGTTTGCAAGGTAGAATGGCAGGCTGGAAACTGGGCAGAAGCCAGTGCTGCCTGAGAAGGAATTTCTTCTTCTTCTGAGTAACTTCAGATTTGCTCCTAAGGCCTGTCTTTGATTGGAGGGGGCCCACTCAGATGATCCCCTTTACCTGATTGCAGATGTTAATCACGTCTACAAAATATCTTCACAGCAACACCTAGATTAGCGTTTAACAGACTAACTGGGTATTATTATAGCTTAGCCAAATTAACTCATAAAACTAACCATCATAAGAGGAGAAAATCATTCAGAGAAGTTACGTAAATTGTCCAAGATTACCCAGCTGACCGGTGTCACATCGGGACTGAAAACGTGCTATGGTGACCACAAAGTACACATTCTCCCATGAGTCTTGCTGTGTCTGGGCCTCCAGAGAAGTTTCTGAAGCATCAGGGCAGCTTCCTTATCCTCTGCATGATGCTGTTACTTCTGTGTCATAACCATTTGGGTGCATCTCCTCCTGGACAGTGGGTTCTTTGAGAAAAGGTCCGTGTGTTAATATCTTCATATCATCCACAAAACTAGTAAAGAGCCCTGCAGGTGCCAGGCATTCAGTGAATATTTGCAGAATTAGAGAATCACCAATAATTCCCAACATCTGTTTCCTAGATACCAGCACCTAACTAAGCTTTAACTCTAAGAGGTTAACTCTTTTTTTGTTTGTTTGTTAACTATTGCTTGAATTGAATCTGTTTCCCCGACAACAACAAAAAGCCAAAGGAAAGAAGTCTTGTAGCCAGGATGGAATATTCTAGAATTCTATTGTGCATTCTGACTCTGATTTCTTGCTAACCCTGTGAGGTGGGTCCTACTATTATTCTTGGATGAATAATAGGAAAACAGAGGCTCTTAAAAGTTAGGGACTTGTCTAGGGTCACAGAGTTTGTAAGTGGTGAAACTCACACTTGAACCCAGGGAGCTGGATTCTACCCTCCGCAGGCCTACCCACCAGGCCGCACTGCCCAAGGCAAACTGACCCCTGCAGCCAGATTCCTACATCATTGAGTTGATTTCCTCCACTTCCAGATGAGGGACAGAGAAGAATAAGTGGCAGCACCAGGTCCAGCGCTCCGGGCTCCCGGCTCCCAGCCCACAGACCCCTTCTCCTGTTTGCCTCTCAAAATGAGGCCTCGCTGGGGACCTTGTGGGCCCTGCCTGGGCCTCCAGGTGCTATTTACTCAGCTAGGTGTGGGCTCTGCCTTGATCCCAGTCTGCTGTTTGCACAGTAAATGTCACCTAGTCTATACCCCCAACATTGGAGGGGAACAGGGACCGAAAGGAATATTCTTTTGCTGGTTTCAGACACCTTGACTTGGGTTTTCAGTTTCTTAGATACAATGCAAATCACTGAAGGTGGGGGTTGCCTCAGAAGCATCTTGTCCTAAAAGCAATAGGCCAGGCCTGGGTTCTTTCCATGCCTGTGCAACCTCCAGGAAACCGAACAATCTCCAATGTCACAGCGATCTAAGTTTGAATCCCAGTTCTACCACATGACCTTGGGCTTAACCCCTCAGAGCCTCGCCTTCCTCTTCTGAGAAATGGAGCCAATTCCTACGTTGCAGAAATTAAAGAGTAGATGCTAAGGGCTCTGCACAGTTCCTGGCTCATGTCCTGTACTCATTAGCTAATGTTCCTAATACTGACTTATTTCACACATCCTCATGCTGGTTCCTTTGAAAATAAAGGGAGTAAGGAGGATACAAACAAGGCTTACTGTTCTTTATTATACTGATTTCCCATTACCTGGCTTCTTCTTGGAAAAGCGTTCCAAGATCTTTTAGAAGTAGAGAGTAAACAAACAATGAAGGTTTTAATCTGTGAAAGAAACATGCAGATTCTGCCTTTCTCAGGAAAGCCGCTGCCTGAAGCTTGAGGTAGATCCACTAATTCAGTAACTTTACTCCCTGATTGATTTCCAACCAGCGGTTCCGGCTTTTGAACCGGGATGTGCAAACAAGAGCACTTACTGGAAGGGAGGTTTTGAGGCCTCTGGATTTCATCAGCTGCCCACTCTCCCAGGAGAGCAGGTGGGTCCAGTCAAGCCAGCGGCCAAGGCCAGAAAGCAAGCTGAACGTTTCAAGGTCTGCGAGGCCTCTTCGTTTTGAGTTTTTAATTTCAGTGGGATACATGTAAGAAATGCCAAGGAGGAAACAGGGTTGATTCATGGTTGCCAAACCAAGTGGGGTTCAGAGAAAAAAAAACAAGATGAAATGGAAAAGGTCAGCTACCTCATTGTACAAAGTGAGGAGAGCTGCAGGGGATGGGGGGCACAGCCTCCGGTCCTAAGACCCTGGGTTCCCACCAGGTTCCTGACCCCGAGGGATAACCCATCCCTGGGGCTCGGAAGAGTGACAGCATTGCCTGAGCTCAGACACCCAGAAGTCCCTTCTGGCTCCTTTAAGGAGAGAAGCACAGCAAGGAACCAGGGAGAGAGTGACTGTGCAGAATTTAAAGCCAAACAAGGGAAGGGTGGGGAGGATGGGAGGGAATCTTCTCTCTCTCTCTCACTCCTGCCTCCATTTTTAAAGAAAAGTTGTTGGTTAAAACAAAAATACCAAGGAAGTCTTGAAGGAGGCTAAGGATGAGAGTAGGAAAGGGACAAAGGATGTCCCAGGAGAGTTGAAATAAGTATACAAAAATCTGGAAGGATCTTCTTATCCACTTAGTCTCAGGAATAGTAGCAGGTGTCAAAGGTTGAATACATATATGTTGTGTTAGTTTCAGGTCTTTTTTAGTCCCAGGTGAACTATTACTGCTTTCTTGAGATTCTATCTCAAGGTCCAGGTGGCATCTAGTTCTAGCAGGGAGAAGCAACAAGGGAAAAAGTAAAGCTAAATCCTATGCAAACTCCTACTCATCCTTCAAGGCCCTCACGAACATTGCCTCCTCTATGAGGCCTTCCCTGATGGCCCTACAGAGTTAGGTCCTCGCTCCTCGGTACCACTCCTGAGGGCTGCTTACCGTTATACTACATTAGAATTACTTATTATCTTTCCCCTCTTCTAGATTCTGCTCCCCGAGAGAAGATAAAGGTGGCACATCTTTGGGGATGAATGAATGACCCCAAATCAAGGTTTTCTGGCTGTGGTTCTGATCATGATGCTGGAAATATCAGTTTATTGCACGTGGACACATAAATTTTAAAAAATCCGTAAATGCAAATGTTTGGCAAAGGGTGGACATTTTCAGGAGAACCTCGAGTCAGTACAAACTGTTCTCCTCGCTCTTGTCCTGGTTCCTGGAGGGGTGGGGGACATTTGCTGATCAAGATTAGGGGAGTCTCTTTAGAAAACTGTTTTCAATCCCCCCTGCCAAATTTTTAAAGTGACACTTAGAGAATTCATTTCCTGCAAGCCTGAACAAATTTGATTTTTCAAGACACTGATGAAACACCTCAATTGAGAAATGTTTATTCCCATTCAAAGCTGTACCCAGGGCAGCTATCTTCTCACCCACTTTCTCTGTTCCAGAAGGTAAGAAAAAGTCAGAGTCACAGGCCCTTCGAGTTATAAAGTCACCTGGTCACCTGGAAAGGGACTCTAGAGGACTCCTGTCCCCCAGTATGTATCTTTGGGATGTCGGAGAATCTGTGTTCGTTCCTTCAGTGGATGCACCTGTCCCTGGACAGTGCTGCCCTGCGTGGGGGTCTGAGCCTGGTGGGTGGGCACTCTGGTCACCTGCACTTTGTTCCCGGGCGCCAAAGAGGCCATTTGTGGGCAGGGGGAGTTCAAACAGGGGGTTGTCTCTGTTGCTGTCATCCTCCTTCAGATACCAAGGCAGGGCCTCTCAAGTGAAGTGAAGAGGCTCAGGCTGGGATGGGCTGCCTTTGCTCTGGGAGCCTGGAACGAAATGCAAGAAGCGCCTTCCTGTGTTCCAGGCACTCTGCTAGGTTGCTTTCATGCACACTTCTGTCTTTTCTAGTAAAACAAACAGCAATGAAAAAAAAAACCTCCTTTTTTAAAACATCTTTATTGGAGTATAATTGCTTTACAGTGGTGTGTTAGTTTCTGCTGTATAACAAAGCGAATCAGCTATACATATACATATATCCCCATATCTCCTCCCTCTTGCATCTCCCTCCCTCCCTCCCTCTCCCACCTGTCTAGGTGGTCACAAAGCACGGAGCTGATCTCCCTGTGCTATGCAGCTGCTTCCCACTAGCTATCTGTTGTACATTTGGTAGTGTATATATGTCCATGCCACTCTCTCACTTCGTCACCCAGCAGAGTCAAGCACTAACCTCCACCGTCCTGTTCAAGTTTAGTGGTCGGTCCCCCACCTCTGGCACAGACCATGACAAGGGCTTTTGGGAACATGTTGTGGGTGCTAAGGACTATAATAAACTGTAATTCCGGAACTATAGGCTGGAAGTTACAACTCATTTCCAAACAGAAAATGTTTAGTAGAAAACAACATTTCCTTTCTTAAATTGGAGATCCAACCTCTTCTTTCCCAGATCCTGCAGGCTGGCTCACCTGTTCTGTGAATAGCAGCTCGCACAAGCCTCCCACCCCCAGGGATGGCGTCATCCAGACCCTGTCCCGGAATCTCACTGGAGGTCAGGGGTCTGTGTACCCAGGAAATGTTTGCTGCCCTCTGCTGGGAATGGTGTCCTAGGTCACACTGACAGAGCCGGTCATCAGAAGCCCATGGCCAGGTCCAGTCCACCCCGGGATCAAGTGGGCATTTTGTTCTCTGGTTGGGGGAGGGAGCAGCTGGCGAAAACTCACCTGGTATCCATTGCTATGACACATCTCCTGCTTCATGGACCCTGTCCCTGCTTGTGACCAGTGATCAAATTTTATACTCAGACATATTTTAAAGATTTGGACCCACCATTGTTCTACTTAACCTTCTGGGACCTATCAAACTTCCTGGCTGCCAAATATCAAAAGACAGAAGAAAGGATGAGATTAATGGGAAACTAGGAAGATTGTGGGAATGGTACTTGGCATTAAGGTGGATGGCCCTTGGTAACAATAATTCTTAACACGCATGGTGTGCTTTCTCTGTGTCATGAACTGTGTTTAATATATTATCTTGGTCAACTCTTGATTATCATTTTTCTGACAGGGAAACTGAGGCTCAGCAGGGTTAAGTAACTTGTCCAAGGTTCCCTAACTAGTGCGTGTTAGAGCCAAAAACCTGCCTGATGTCCATACATCTGTGTCACAAGCCCAGGCTCCCAGCACCCAGGTTGTAAGGACTGTTCTTACAGTGTCTGGAAATGGAAGATGGATGGTCTCTGTCCCAAAATTCTCGGAGGCAATCATAATTCTACTCCTCCGCTCCCAAAGCTTTTCTCTTCTCGTATCTCCTTTAGTCACCAAACCAGAGTTTCATCTATATTTTACCCAGCTGACTCTTGGAATCACATAAATCCTGGATGTTTTCATGAAAAAAAAAAGTTTATGCGACAACAGAATATGTACAGCTTGCTGTCTTTCCCCACAGGAATATCAGAGGTACAAAGTCGGCTATAAATAAAAGAGAGGATTTTTTTTTTTTAATGTTGAGAGTCCCTGGGCCATTCTCAGGAAATCTAGTCTCCTACAAGCCAGGTCATGAAAAACCTCACAGCATCACCTAAAGGCAAGGCCACCTCACCAGTGGGGGAGGGATTCACTTGCTGTTATTTTGGAGTCAGAGCCTCAGGGCACGTATGTGTCTGGGAAGGTTGCACTTGAGTAAATCCAGCACTTCAAACAAATATCATTTACTGAAATTAGTCATGAAACATTTTGCAAAAATAGATGTTTCATACAGAAGCTATGTAATCAAAACCAAGGCAGGATCCTGGAACAGAAAGACTTTAAGAGGGAAACCGTTGAAATCCAAATAAAGTCTAGAGTTTAATTAATAGCACTGTGTCAGTGTTGGTTTCTGAGTTTTGACAAATGTACCAATGGTAGTGTAGGCTGATAACGGTTAAGGGAAACTAGAACCAGGTTGGGGGTTGGTAGCATATGGGAATTCTCTGTACCGGCCATGCAACCCTTCTGTCAATCTAGAATTACACCAAAAAAAAAAAAAAAAAAGTTTATTAAAAAAAGTTCAAAACCGGTGAACTGATGTTTATTCTCTTAGAACTAATGGGGCCTACAGTGCTTTAACTTCTTTCAAGTAAGATAAAACTTGCTTCTCTTGCCACCTTTGAACCTTGGTGTCAATAAAGGTACCGGCAATGGAGAGTTTGTGCTTTCTTTAAGGAGCCAAAACCAAATGTTGAGCCATTTACTGCTCTGAGTCAATGCCAAGTGCAAAAGAGAGAGTGCAATATCTTTTCACTTTTCAAACGAACCTTTTCGTTTTGTTGTTGTGCCCTTTCAGGCTCTGTTTAATTTACCGAGCAAATGAACTGCAGCCTTTTGTGGAAGCCAAAGGAGTACTGAATTTCTTAGAACCCTAATACACACAAATGAACTTCAAGAAGTGTTGCAACTCTTCTCCAGAAAGGAGTGGGCAGCCGCAGGATTGAAGGAAACATCCGCCAACACCACCAGGAGGATTTCCTGCCCACGCATTTAGCGTCTCAACGTTACTTAAACGGTTCAAAAACGTCCGCTTTTAAAAACAGTCATGAAATTAAAAGCTCTAGAATCACTAGTCCTAGCAAACCAAACGACTTCATCCATCTGTCGAGGGTACTGAATCCCTGTGCATCCAGGTCGATTTCTTAGTTGTGACAAATGTACCATGGTCGTGTAAAAGGACAACATCAGGGGAAACTGGAGCTAGGTGAGGGGTGTACATAGCACTTTTTGCAAGATTAAGATGCAACTTTGATTCCATTAAGGAAACAAAAATAGTATATATAGACCTTTGCTCTTTCCCCTATCATTTAAGGGTTTTTCATTTCTCCTTGTGAGAATATGAAAAGTTGTCTTAGAATTTTATTTTTTTAATAAATTTATTTATTTATTTGGCTGTGTTGTGTCTTCATTTCTGTGTGAAGCCTTTCTCTAGTTGCGGCAGGTGGGGGCCACTCTTCATCGCGGTGCGCGGGCCTCTCACTGTTGCGGCCTCTCTTGTTGCGGAGCACAGGCTCCAGACGCGCAGGCTCAGTAGCTGTGGCTCACCGGCCCAGTTGCTCTGCGGCATGTGGGATCTTCCCAGACCAGGGCTTGAACTCGTGTCCCCTGCATTGGCAGGCAGATTCTCAACCACTGCGCCACCAGGGAAGCCCCTGTCTTACAATTTTTGCTTTCCATTTCCATTTAACTTGTGTTTAGAACAATGAGCAACGTAGCGCTTTCCTGCTAGACTCTGCCTCTTGACTACAGCGTAGGAGCCTATAAAATATGACACCAAGCAAAGGCGTGGGGCACAGGAGTCTTTAAGAGTGAGTGTCAAAATCATGACATCAAGGAACCAGGATTCCTGAAATCTATTCCCATTCTTCTCCCGGATCATTTAAAAATCGATTTAGTAGATGAGCAGGGGGATTACAAAGATGAGCCAGATGCAGCCCCTGCCTTCAGGGAGCTCACAGTCTAATGTGGAGATCAAGACAGGTGGATTGTACTGCCAAGTATCACAGGTGTGTTGCTGGAAGTCTGTGCAGGTGCAGAGTAGGGTGATGTTTGACACAGTTTAGAGCAGTGGATCTCAGCTGGGGGAGGTCTTGACTCTCAGGGATATTGGGCAATGTCCAGAGACAGTTTTGGTTGTCATAACTGGGAAGAGTGGGGGGTGCTCCTGGCATCCTGTGGGTAGGACCTCGGGTGCTAGTAAAATTTACAATGCACAGGACAGCCCTCACCCCACAACAAAGAATTGTCCAGCCCCAAATGTCAGTAATGCTGAGGTTGAGAAACTATGGTGTAAACAGAGAGAGGAAAAGGGCATTCCAGGAAAACGGTAGGACTGAAGTATGGGACAGATAGATAAGCTGGAAAAGTAATCTACAGCCTTAAGATGATTATTTTGTCCCTTTGAACCTCAAGTTTTCTGGCCACAAAATAGTGATGCTAATGCTAAGTGACTTATCTCTTTGCCTGGTGTCAGAAAAAAGTGCCACTGATAAAAATTATGTCCTTGGGATCCACCTACTTCCTGATGCCATACTAAGTTCCTCAGCCATACTAGTAGCCTGTTCATGAGAAAAACAAAGACGGTATTTGGAAAATCTAACTCAGGGCAGTATGGTAAGTGCCTGTAACAGTGAGGATTGTGTTGTATGGCATGTAATAAAAACCCAGCCACCATGATATTTCTATTTGTCACGTAACTTGGGATCTGGAAGTGGGCAGTCTAGAGCTAGGTCAGGGCTAGATGGTCACTCCATGATGCCATCAGGAACCCAGACTCCTTCTGTCTTTCCCCTCTGACATCCTTAGCTTGTGGTTTCCTTCCTCATGCTCGCAGGGTGGCTGCTGAACTGTCTCAACCTTTCGAACTTTCATCAGCATTTCAGGCAAGAAGAAACATTGCCTGGGGGAAAGGGGCAACAGGAAAAAGGTGAAAGGCATCCCAGTATAGTCTTCTCCAGTTAACAAGCTTTCCTGGAATTCTCTCTGCCTAGAACTTCCACTTATACATTGGCCTGAACTTTATTCCACAGCTACTCATAATTTCAAGGGAATCAGAAGCTGAGTGTTTTCAGCTAGTGTATATAGAAAACACTCAGCTAGAATCGGAAGCTGAGTGTTTTCACCCTGAACAAAAATTATTATTATTTTTAATAAGAAAGAAAAGTAGAATAGACACCATGTAAGTAACTAGAAATATTGCCTAGTGCCTTAAAATGAGCACATTCCAGGTTTTAGTAATAAGTCCAAGATAGACCAACCTTGTGTTGAATTCTGCTTTCAAGAAAATGGTATTATGTAGCAGTCTGCCAGAGTAATTTAAAAGATGTTCTGTCTTTTAAAGCATATTGCAGACAACCTAACAGTTTAATAATCATTTTAAAATATATTTATTGAGTGTCTAATGTGTACTCAGCACTATACTAAACACAAAGAAGTATAACCCATGCTTCTGTTTCTAATGAGCTTTTCGAAATCCAGTTGGAAAAAAACATAGCAATGTAAACAAATGAAAAGTTGGGTAATAATGAAAGAGTTAAATAACAATCTGTTATAGTAGTCTAAGAACGCCTTGCGTTGCTGGTGGAAATGTCGAATGATAAAACCACTTTGGGAAGCTGGCAGTTTCTAAAAATGTTAAACATACACCTACCTCGTGATCCCGCAGTTTCCCCACTGGGTATAGAATATTTACCCAAGAGAAATGAAAATACAAAGATTTTTTTCACACGAAGATTTGTACACAAGTGCTCACAGCAGGTTTATTCATAAAAGCTAAAACTTGGAAACAATTCGATTTCTAAACCCTGAAACACAAAGATCAATCTCACTCTGCAAGAGTAAAATGACATCAAACGTTGTGAATGTTTCACATGTTCCTGGTGGAGAGGAAAGTTCTCTGTGAGATCATATTTGTTAATTGTGCTATTCACATCTTTCCTGTCTGCTCTATTGGGTGATTCTGAGCGAGGTGTATTCATCTCCCACTGTGATTGTGGATCTGTCATTTTCACCATTTATTTTCAGTTTTTGTCTTATACATTTCAAAATTATGCTACTATGTTTATAAAATGCATGACTCATAACTTGTGCCTTTAATCAACATGAAACACCCTTCTTTGTGCTTTTTAAATGCTTTTGTCTTAAATTCTCTTTTGTCTGATACAAATGTTGCTCCATATGCTTGTTTTCTGTATACATTTGCCTGGTGAGCTATTTTCCATTCTTATGCTGTTTTGTTTTATGCGTATTTCCTATAAACAGCATATAGCTGGAATTTGGATTTTTCACTTAAACCAGAGCCTCCTTCTTTTACAAAGGGAATATAATCCATTTATATTTATTTTTGATTATTTATATATTTGGACGTATTCCTACCATGTTATTTCATGTTTTCTCCTTACCATGTTTTTTGTGTTTTCCTCTTTTCTTATATATTTTGGAATGATTGTTGTTCTCTGTCTCTCACTGGCTCACTAGCTCACTCTTGTCCTCTGTTTCTTTCTCTGAATGGTTTGGTTCTATTCTTCTGCTACAAGGGTCTTAAAACTTTTTTGTTCACATGGTCCCTAAAATAATTGAGTAAAACTAGATAGCACATTTTAAATACACTCCACATTTTAAACATCTAAAATTTCTCATGATAAGCTTAAATATTAGTTGCAATGGATGTCATTTCTAATGCAACTGGGAGTATTGACATTTTAAAGTAAAACTTTTGTATCACTCTTTTAGCTGTGTTCAATGGAATTGAAATACCACAGTTATTTGCCATCTGTCATCACACATTTGGAAATATGAGTCAAGGATTTGGCCAAGAATAGCTGGCTGGGGTGAGGGGGTTTGCATATTCTGGGGCCAAGGATTCAACCAGCCATTGCCAATAGATTAATTAAATACATTTGTATACATGAGAATTTAATGGGCATCTGTTTCCTTACTGTCAGAGAACAGAGTTAAAATCATTAAAAGAGGGAAGGCTAGAACAAACTCTTTGGTGTTGAATTGGAGTTGGAGTTATTGGTGTACACTCATGAGTTTTTAATACATAAGATAGATCAATATAAAAATAGGTATAGACATATAAACATCTATATATTTCTATATCTTTTTATGTGGGTATGTATACACATATATATACAAATATTATTTCCTAGTTCTATCCACTGAGATAACCTAGAAGCAATGACACCCCAGTAGCAATGAGCACACATAGTGCACAGATCTTTGTCACTAAATATCATTCTCCATGAAAAGGAGCCAGAGCTCCTTGGAGAAATGGCCCATTCAAGGGCTGGGCCTGGGAAAGAGTAGATGAGTCTGGAATACCTTGTTCTACCAGAAAATAAGTAAGTGGTCAAAGAATGATTGGGACATGCCAGAAAGGACACACGTCAGGAAAAGGCTCTCATACATGCTACAACATGGATAACCTTGAAGCTATTATATTACGTGAAATAAATCATATACAGAGGGACAAGTACTATATGACTCCACTTACACAAGGTACCTAGAATAGGCAAATTCATAGAGACAGAAAGTAGAACAGAGGTAACTAGAGGCTCAGAGGATGGGGGAGTGGAGAGTTATTGTTTAATGGGTACAGAGTTTCTGCTTGGGATGATGAGAAGGTTCTGGAGATGGACAGTGGTGCTGGTTGTACAACAATGTGAATGTACCTAATGCCACTGAGTTGTATGCCTAAAAATGGTTATTGGTAAATATTTTTGCGGTACGCGGGCCTCTCACTGTTGTGGCCTCTCCCGTTGCGGAGCACAGGCTCCGGACGCGCAGGCTCAGCGGCCATGGCTCACGGGCTCGGCGGCATGTGGGATCTTCCCGGACCGGAGCACGTACCCGTGTCCCCTGCATCGGCAGGCGGAGTCTCAACCACTGCGCCACTAGGGAAGCCCTGGTAAATTTTGTTATGTATATTTTACCAAAATTAAAAATGGAGGTCATTAAAAATGGAGACCAATTGTCTCCCACTGGTCAAGTCTGAGACAATTTGAGAATCAAAATAAATAATGTAGTAATAGATTTTTTTAAACCCACTGAGTACAATAGTACTCTGTGAGTTGATATCGATATGAATAACTAAATAAATAAGAAGGGAAAGTTCTACCTCACAGTAGAATTCCAAGGAATAAATGCAGAATGAATGATAGAATTAGGAAATCACTATTTGGAAATCACTATGGTAAGAATTAATTTAGGTAAGAATCGTCAATGGATCCTAGAACTGTGAGTGAAGATCTAATGAGGAACAGGATAGGTAGCTATCTTAAAATATCCTTCTACAAAATAGGTATTATTAATAAGTACAAAAGCTACTAATTAACTTTAGGAGACAACATCTTAACCAATTGGTAAAAGTTAATATCACTGGTTATGGGACAAATTGACATCTCCTGCTTCCTGATATGATGCACCGAGAAGAAAACAGCATCACTGTGTGGTATTCCTGCCCAAAACACATAAATCATGAGGTCACATCAGACAAACCCACACTGGGGGTCATTCTACAAAATAATTTACCCATACATTTCAAAAATGTCAACATCAGAAAAGACATGAGGCAGGCTTCCCTCGTGGCGCAGTGGTTAAGAATCCTCCTGCCAATGCAGGGGACACGGGTTCAAGCCCTGGTCTGGGAAGATGCCACATGCTGCGGAGCAACTAAGCCCGTGCACCACAACTACTGAGCACAGGCTCACCTGTGCTCTAGAGCCCATGAGCCACAACTACTGAGCCCATGTGCCACAACTACTGAAGCCCGCGCACAGCAACGAAGACCCAACACAGCCAAAAATAAGTAAATAAATAAATATATTAAAAAAAAAAAAGACATGAGGCCCCACCCCGCATGGAGCCTCTCCTGGCGGTGGCAGAACCCAAGACACCTCCAGTGTTCCGATGGCATGCTCTCTCGATGGCCCACTACGGAAGAGGTGAGCGTGTCTGGCTACGAGGAATTCACACAGGTGGTGAAGCAGCACAGTGGCAAGACCATTTTTGCCTATTTTTCTGGTTTTAAGGACGCCGAAGGCAAAAGCTGATGCCCCGACTGCCTGCAGGCTGAACCAGTCGTACGAGAGGGGCTGAAGCATGTTGGTGAAGGATGGGTGTTTATCTACTGCCAAGTAGGAGAAAAACCTTATTGGAAAGATACAAATAATGACTTCAGGAAAAAGATGGAATTAACTGCAGTGCCTATAGTACTTAAGTATGGAACACCTCAAAAACTGGTAGAATCTGAGTGTCTTCAGGGCGACCTCGTGGGGATGTTGTTCTCTGAAGATTAAGATTTGATGATGGCAATTGTGTCTTTATTTCCTGATTTGCTCTAGAATAAAAGAATCTGCATACTCGCTTTGAATTCATGTTAGCAATAAGTAAATAAATGATGATGAAAAAAAAAAAAAAGACGTGAAAGGACTGAGGAACTGTTCCCAGTTGAAGGACACTAAAAAGCATGATAAACACCATATGCAATGCTTGATCTTGGAACAGATCCTGGACTTTAAAGGACAGTATTTGTGTATTTATTTATTTATTTATATTGAACTATAGTTGACTTACAACATTGTGTTAGTTTCAGGTGTGCAGCAAAGTGATTTGGTTATATATATATATATTCAGATTCTTTTCCCTTGTAGGTTATTATGAGATATTGAATATAGCTCCCTATGCTATACAGTAAATCCTGTTGTCTATCTATTTTATATATTGTAGTGTGCATCTGTTAATCCCCTACTCCTAATTTATCCCTCCCCTGACCTTCCCTTTGGTAACCATGTTTGTTTTCTATGTCTGTGAGTCTCTTTCTGTTTTGTGAGTAAATTCATTTGTATTATTTTTTAGATTCTGCATATATGTGATAGCATATAATATTTGTCTTTCTCTGACTTACTTCACTTAATATAGTATTCTCTATGTCCATCCATATTGCTGCAGATGGCAATATTTCATTCTTTTTTATGGCTGAGTAATATTCTATTGTATATGTATATATATACCACATCTTTATCTATTCAAATGTCGATGAACATTCAGGTTGCTTCCATGCCTTGACTATTATAAACAGTGCTGCTATGAACATCGGGGTGCATGTATCTTTTTGAATTATAGTTTTCATCTTTTCCAAATATATGTCCAGGAGTTGGATTACAGAATCATATGGTAGCTCTATTTTTACTTTTTTAAGGAACCTCCACACTGTTCTTCATAGTGGCCATAACAACTTAAATTCCCACCAACAGTGTAGAAGGGTTCTCTTAAAGGACATTATTAGAAGAATCAGAGAAATTTGAATGGAGTTTGGGGATTAGATAGTGATACTGTATCTCTCTACATATGCTAATTTCCTGATTTTGACGGTTGCACTGCTGCTATGAGGAGAATATGCCTTGGTTTTAGGAAACACATGATGAAGTATTTAGGAATAATGGGGCATCATAACTGAAACTTATTCATAAATAGTTCAGAAAAAAATTGTGAATATATATATGAGATACACAGTGAATATATATATATATATATATATACATATATGACATACACACATACATACAGAGAGAGACTGATAAGGCAAACACAGTAAAAACTTAACTGGTGAGTCTTAGTAAAAAGTCTGGGCTTCCCTGGTGGCAGTGGTTAAGAATCCGCCTGCCAATGCAGGGGACACGTGTTCAATCCCTGGTCCAGGAAGGTCCCACAGGCCGCAGAGCAACTAAGCCCGGGCGCCACAACTACTGAGCCCACATGCCACAACTACTGAAGCCTGCGTGCCTAGAGCCCATGCTCCGCAACGAGAGAAGCCACCTCAATGAGAAGCACACATACTGCAATGATGAGTAGTCCCCTGCTCACCGCAACTAGAGAAAGCCCACGTGCAGCAACGAAGACCCAACACAGCCAAAAAAAAAAAAAAAGTCTGGGTGAAGAGTCTGCCGGAACTCTTTGTACAATTCTTGCATCTTTTCTGTAAGTTTGAAATTATATCAAAATCAAAAGTTAAAAAAAAATCAACAAGCTCTTTATTAAGAACCAGAAAACTTATCTTATTTCTCTTTCTTTTTAAAGTTATGTTTCCATTCTACTTTCCTTACAGGCTTTTATATCAATGTAATATAGTTTTATGTTTAAAAGTCTACTATTGATTACCCAATAGGCTACCTTGCATAAAAATATACACATTTAAATATTTTAAAGCTTTCTTCAAACCATAAGAAATTATTCTACATGGAGCTATCATAACAATTAAAATCAGTACAAATTTTACAAAGTTTATCAAAACAACAAATATTCCAAATTTTTATAATTATAAAACATAGAGAGTAAAATGATATTGGAAATGTATCTTTGCACCACGTATCAGTGGATTAATAGTACTTATTGCTATAGTGAGGCAGGATTCAGCATTAATTTTATTCCTTTTTTTAATTAAAAAAAGTGCCCCAAAACATTGTTCGTATAACTAAATGGATGGGGAAGGAAGGCATTTTGTTATAACGATGTCCTTCAATTGTTTGAACATCTTTTTTTTTTTTTTTTTGTGGTACGCGGGCCTCTCACTGCTGTGGCCTCTCCCGTTGTGGAGCACAGGCTCCGGACGCGTAGGCCCAGCGGCCATGGCTCACGGGCCCAGCCGCTGCACAGCATGTGGGATCTTCCCGGACCGGGGCACGAACCCGCGTCCTCTGCATGGCAGGCTGACTCTCAACCACTGCACCACCAGGGAAGCCCTGAACATCTTTTAAGTTAGAAGCCAAGTCACATAATGACCTATTATTAAAAATCATTGTATTCCAGTACCAGCTGACAACTCAATCTTGTCTTCCATCAATTTTGTCGAAAGCAAGGAATTAGAACCAGTGGAGTTGGAAAGGGATTGATACTCAGTGATGAGGGTCATTTCCTTTTTCAATCTCATCACCAATAGCTTGACTGGTCTATTTGTTCGAAGCCCCAGAGATTTTTCTACCTCAGGGCAGTGCACCTTGGGAAGATTAAGCGTGAGTGATGTGAGTGAAGAGCGCTAGAATGGAGACTGTGAAAAAGACAGGTGGGAAAAAGAATCAATAGCCACCTGTGGTCAGTGGCTCCCATATTAGAGAGCAGTTCTTGAATTTTAGTTTCAGATTGCTACTGGGTTTGGTGTAGTTCTTTTACTTATTTAGACTTAATGTTCTACTGTTTCTTGCATTTCACAAAGACTAAGAACTTTGTATTTTATACATTTTATAGCTCTTATCACAAGTGCCTAGTAACTGTTTTAAAATATTCCTGGCATCAGATACAAGAATTATCAGAGAAATGTTACAGAGAGGATATAAAACTGTTCAAAGGTTTGGCCACGAGTGTTCACGATTCCACGGACAGCAATCTGCACTGGGTCCAATTACTGTTTTTGAGTATGATTTAACATGTTTATCAAAAAGATGAAAGCCTTGAAAACAAAGCTGGGGGAGTCAATTTCAACATTCCATTTCTACCCAATTAACCAAGACTAAAATGCAATCCACTGGCTTTTTCTCCACTGCAGGAGCATCTTGTACCTTCTCCTTATGGTTACTCATTTACACCATGATGGACTAATAGAGGCCTCATGCATTTTCTTTTCATGTCTAGATTTAAATTTCTTCTAGTTTCCCTGAGATTTCTTACACAGTGCCAGACGTTCTTTTGACATTCACAAATATTTACTTAAATAAAAGACTGCATGACAATTACATGACTTTTCTCAGAACCTCTTACAGCTTTCCAAGGTCCTTTAACAGGAACGAGTAGGTCTCAACCAGAAGGTATTCTGAAGAATTCTCCCCAAAGGTCCCAGGGCCAGGGAGTGAGTCTCCCACCCCTACAGGCACTTTAGGACCTGGCTAGCTCAAGGCTGATGGGAGTTAAAAAGGAGGCAGGCTGTTTTGTCCTGGTCTCTGATTAGCCCCCATCTCTTTTCCAGTCCACAGAAGCAGCCTGTGTTCAGGACGGCCTGAGCTGGGCCAGCTCAGTTTAAATAAAGTCATTGATTTCACTCTGCCAATTTGGAGAAGAAAATACTAGGAGGCTCACGGTCCAGTCCTGGGAATGATGGAAACTATGCCCTTGAAAGGGCCTATATATCAAAAGACTGAATTGCTTTCATTCATTCCTTCTTCCCATACTGTTTTCTTCCCACCAAAATATAATTGAAGAGCTAACCTGACTTATTAACACCGAAGAATTACCTGGAAGTGTTCTATCTTTTCACTTTTTGCATATCTTCCAACCACCAGCTACGAGATTTACTCATCTCTGCATCCCGAGAACCTAGAACAGTGCTGAGCATAGAGGAAGCAGTAACTACTTAGTAAAGAAAGTATTGCTTTGTAATTCTAGGGAACTTAACATTTTGTAATTTGCTTCAAAAAAGTGAAAATGCCCGTGTGGGGTGTTTCCTCGAGTTTCTCCATTTTAATATTCCTGTGTCTAAACTGGTCCCTAGCTACCGTGGAGGCCCCTCTTTCACAAGTCCCCCCACCCACTCCGCCCCTTTGCGCCGCAACAGGCGGGCAAGAGCCCTGAACCTCCCCTCATGTCTTATACGTGACATTTTTTCTTTTCATAATAATAATAACGTACACTCATAGCAGAAAGTTTAGAGATGCAAAGAAAAATGAAATTACACGTATTCCCGCCACTCTGAGAGAACACTACGTAAGGTTTATTAAGCCTTCACTATGAGCTAAACCTAGTTTTAAAACTCGCGATCTCACTCCCTAAAGACTTATTTCGCGGAATTTCTTTGCAGGCTTTTTTCTAACCCAAGCCCCGATTGGAGCTGGTCTTTCGATTTTCTGCTCAGCTCCGGGCCCTAAGTGGCGCACAAGATACAATTCTGTCAGGGGCTGGTAAAAATCTGTGTCTCCGTAAAAATTGGTCTGGAAATCTCTCGGTTTGGAATTAAACTCTGCGTCAGCCTAGGGGGGAAATTCCATTTATTGAGGAAACTCCGCCTGGCTCCGGACCCTTCCTCACGAGCACCGGACTTCCCTAGACCTGGCCCTCCGGTCACCCACACCCTCCCAGCGCGGAGTTACGCCTACCGCTCACCCCGGCGAAAAATGCCCGGCACCGCGGCCGCCACGCTGGACGCCCTGGCCCCACCCCCTCCGGATCGGCCGGACCAATGGGTGCCAAGATAGGCCTGCGTCACTCGGAGCTTGCCAATCGCGGAGGGCCACGATCGTTGAAAGGCTGGGCGCGGCGGGACCGGCCCACTGGGCGGCGGGGCGCGCACTCGCGTAGACACGCTCCGGCCATGGTGGTGGTGGCAGCCGCACAGAGCCCGGCCGCCGGGGCACCCAAAGTTCTGCTTTTGTCCGGCCCGCCCGCCGCCGCCGCCGCCGCCGCCGCCGCCGGAGACCCGGTCGGCCGGGCTCTGCCGATCATGGTGCCGGGCCAGCGAGGGGCCAGCCCGGAGGCGGCAAGCGGGGGGCCGCCCCAGGCGCGCAAACGACAGCGCCTCACGCACCTGAGCCCCGAGGAGAAGGCGCTGCGGAGGTGGGCGAGGGTCGAGGCACGGAGTCGGAGGGCGAGGGCCTGGGGTCTGGGACCGAATCCGAAGGCGAGACAGGGACCTGGCGCCGCGCTGACCGTCCGTAGCGCTCAGGCGTTGATGGCCGGGGCAGTCCGGTGCCAGCGTGGCGTGGGGCGGGGCAGGAAGTCTGGACTAGCAGATCCACCGCGCTGGGTGGAGTCCAGAGCTGCGCAGGCCTTTTTTATTTACTTCTTTTCTATCTCATTAGAGATAACCAGAGCTGGGTATAAGGGTACCTGGGTTCGAGGCCCTCTAGCTGTGATCACAAACCCGTGATCAGCTTTTCTGAACTTGGGCTGTGACATGAAGCCAATTGGTTAGCCTACTTTTTTTGGAGGCGCACGGAACTGAAATGTCAGCTGTTGAAGGGGGCTGGGAGCGCTGTAAGGCTCACTAGTCAAACTCAGCTTCTGCATTCTTAAAATGGTATCTACTTCATCAGGCTGCTAGGGAGATTGAGAAATGCCTAGTACTTAGTCCTCTGTAAATGTTAGTTCTCTTATGATCATTGTGCTTTTTGTGATTTACGAAGTGCCTCATGAAGTAGACACGGGCCTAGGCTCTCAGCACCAGGGCGAAAGTCGCATCAGCCTCTCCCTCTTTTGAGTTGGGTTTAGGGAGGGAGGGTTTATGTCCTAGCGCGATTGCAGCCTTTACTAAATTTAATCAGTCCAGGTTGTATCCTGTTTGAGGGGATTGGAGTCCGGAAGCAACGGGGGAGTAGAAAGGGGAGGAGGAAATATCTTATGATGCAAGGTGAATAATATTTGTGTCCAGCCTCTGTGCTGTGGCCAGGGATCAGACGGAGGTGGATGACTCAGTATGGAGGAGAATAAAGTAGGTCTTCAAGCTAGATCCACAGAAGGCTGATTTTTTTTAAATTTTGGTTTTGTTTTCTTGAGAGGAGGAGCCTGAAGTGTATTTTACCATTAGTCTACCTTATACTGTAAATTAAAATGAAAGCACCAGGTGGCCAAGTTTTCAAATACAGATATAAATAAGGTTTGAGATGACTCAGTGTGGTATGTCTCTTTCTGTTCTCAGGAAACTGAAAAACAGAGTAGCAGCTCAGACTGCCAGAGATCGAAAGAAAGCTCGAATGAGTGAGCTGGAGCAACAAGTGGTAGATTTGGAAGAAGAGGTAATAATACTTAAGGCCAAACTCGTGTCTTTTATCCATTGTATATCTTTCCTTGGTTAATGGTTGCTTCATCTCCTTTAGTATACAATTGGACACATAATTAAAAGTTAAACTTTTAGTTAATCTAAGTTAGGGTAGATAGGTAGTTGGTTAAGTGGTGAAGCTTGATGAGAGCAGAAGTGATTGACCCTCGTGGCATTTGGTGCCAGCTCTATCTCAAAGCTGGTGAATTACAACATTACAACAATGCTTTATCAGTTAGTACTAAAAAATTAGTAAAAGCAGATAGGAAGGGCTTCCCTGGTGGCGCAGTGGTTGAGAGTCCGCCTACCGATGCAGGGGACACGGGTTCGTGCCCCGGTCCGGGAAGATCCCACATGCCGCGAAGTGGCTGGGCCCGTGAGCCATGGCCGCTGAGCCTGCGCGTGCTGAGCCTGCGTGTCCTGAGCCTGTGCTCCGCAACGGGAGAGGCCACAGCAGTGAGAGGCCCGCGTACAGGAAAAAAAAAAAAAAAGCAGATAGGACATCATTGCTTAAACTTGAGACCTTTTCTGGCTTATCCAAAAGTCCACTAATGGTTCCCTTCCCCTTCTAGGTTCTACTTGTTACCTAAACTTAAATTGTTGCCAGTTACACATCTTGAATACATAAGGATTATTTGTGTTCTTTTTTTTTTAACATGTTGATTTTACAGTCCACCACTACCACTTTTATTATTACCCGCCAGTTCAAGATAGGATATTTTTAAATGTCATATCTAAATTAAAGCCACAAGTCACTCTTTGTTGAAGTCTCTATTAGTAGTTGGGGGCATTGTGTTATATGTGACCCCGTGAGATGGCACTTCCTAAATAGCTTTTTTTTGGTAATTATAACCTTGCCTTCTAATATCCACTGTGAACAACTTCATAAGCATAGAGTTTTCCAAAAGACGCGGGAGAAGGAAAGGAAACCTATTGTAGTGAAACGCTGTCAGGTGGATTCTTAAGTGAAAGAATTAGATGTCTTAATAGCCTCTTCTGAACTTTCTTCTAGAACCAAAAACTTTTGCTAGAAAATCAGCTTTTACGAGAGAAAACTCATGGCCTCGTAGTTGAGAACCAGGAATTGAGACAGCGCTTGGGGATGGATGCCCTAGTGACTGAAGAGGAGGCAGAGACCAAAGTAAGTCACGTCCTTTATTTGGTGCCGTATGTGAGAACTGGTTTTAAGTGACATGACCTCTTTCTTTAATGATGCTTATTCATTTTTCAAGAGTGTAGTGAATAGTACTAGGTCCTAATAATTAAAATAAGTTACATGACTCTCCAAGAGAAAGTATTAACAAATGCCAGTAGTTGACAAGATATATCTACCATGCCAACATTAAGGAAAACCAGGATAAGAGAGCCAGTCAAACCTGACTTTGAATGCTACTAAAACTATAGTGGTTCTTTGATGAATATGATTGAGAAGAGAAGGGATTCATTGTGATAGTGACACCTTTCTGATAGAAGAGTGATGTAATGGGTTTTAATTTACGAATCATGGCAAATTCAGTGATAACACTTAAGTGGTCTAAGGTTGACAGTAGGGCAATTCTACTCAGAAGATAATGTTCAGGACAAACTTTTAAAAAAATTACTATCCAAAAATATTCTGGGCCTAAATTCACTATAGAACTTTATTACTCAGAACATTATTCTTATTGAGAATATAAGTAAGATATTATTCAAGAATATCGGTCCTTCCTGAATCTTTGGGGAAGAAAAATGTTTCATTGTACAGAAAATCACGATAAAGTTAGTCTTACCTTCCTTTTCTTATCTCTTCTTGAGGACGGCTCAAGAATATGGAAATAACAAAGGTTTAAGGGAAAGATTTCAGCTCTAAAGAACAGTTTTCTAGCTTTCTTGAAAGTCAAGAATCACAGCTTCCTGGCAAGTATTTCCCTGGGGACTCTCAGTTGTTGGAGCTGTTCATTCACTTTGGTCTTTCCTCCCAGGGGAATAGAGTGAGGCCGGTGGCCGGGTCTGCTGAGTCCGCAGCACTCAGACTACGTGCACCTCTGCAGCAGGTGCAGGCCCAGTTGTCACCCCTCCAGAACATCTCCCCATGGATTCTGACGGTGTTGACTCTTCAGACTCTGAGGTAGGGCTTATTGAGGTTTACTAAAGAGGTGTATAACTATTTAATTCCATTTGTTTGATGCCTGACATCCCTAACCAGACAGATGAGGGCAAAGAAAGGTAGTTTCAGTTGAGTTGGAGGTGAACATTAACTACCTTCCTACTTCCAGGTGGTTTAGGACATGGAGTGGAGTATAGATAAATGGGTCTGGTGGGTCCTGGAGGTCATCCTATAGCCTAATGATTAATTTACATTATGGAACCTAGCACTAAGGTAGATTCTCAGTGCATTCTAATAGTTGAACTCCATTTAATTTTTCCTTTTACAGTCTGATATCCTGTTGGGCATTTTGTTCAACTTGGACCCAGTTATGTTCTTCAGATGTCCTTCCCCAGAGTCTACCAGCCTGGAGCAGCTCCCAGAAGTCGACCCAGAAGGACCCAGTTCCTTACCCGCACCCCCCTCTCCATCCCTGGGGACGTCATCAGCCAAGCTGGAAGCCATTAATGAACTGATTCGTTTTGACCACGTATATACAAAGCCCCTAGTCTTAGAGATACCCTCTGAGACAGAGAGCCAAGCTAATGTGGTAGTGAAAATTGAGGAAGCACCTTCCAGTCCCTCAGAGAAAGATCACCCTGAATTCACTGTCTCAGTGAAGGAAGAACTTGTAGAAGATGACTTCATTCCAGAGCTGGGTATCTCAGATTTGCTTTCAACCAGCCACTGCCTGAAGCCATCTTCCTGCCTACTGGATGCTTATAGTGACTGTAGCTATGAGGGTTCCCCTTCTCCCTTGAGTGACATGTCCTCTCTGCTTGGTGTAGACCATTCTTGGGAGGACACTTTTGCCAGTGAACTCTTTCCCCAGCTGATTAGTGTCTAAGGAGTGATCCAATACTGATGCCCTTTTCTTGACTATTACACTGCTGGAGGATATAGCACAGAAGCCTGTGCTTCATTCAAAAAGCCCAAGTAGAGGGTGTATGGTCCTAGAGAATTCCTCTAAAGTATTTGTTCAAACCTCGTAGGTCACCCCAAGTATTGTCTTTTGACATCCAGCAGTCCAGGGTACACAGATACATTACTATAATCCAGAATTAGAGATTCTGAGGTTGTACCTTTATCTTAAGGGCAGTGGTTTGCCCTAAAGTATTTACGTAAGCATCACTAGAAAAGTGTCTTAGACATGGAATTAACGAATGGCCCTTTATCATTTCTCTTTACCCATCTTGGCATCCCAGGCTTGCCTCTGATCTTAGGTCCTTTAGTTTGCTTCTGCAAGCAGAGAGAACACCTACCTGAGGGGGCTCCTTTTCCCTCATCATGTACAGTTCAAGTAAAGATCAAGAATCTTTTGTAAAATAGAAATTTACTATGTAAATGCTTGATGGAATCTTTCCCTGCTAGTGTAACTTTTGGAAGGTGCTTTCTCCATTTATTTAAAACTACCTGTGCAGTTAAAAAGTACAATGCAGTGTCTTTGTTCTTTGATTCCTTCTTGAACTTCAAGTCTTATTGTTATTCTCTACTGGTTTTCACTGTTTGCCATGGTAGTGATTTATCCCACTTCAGTGAGCATGCCACTTTTTAAAGTGACTGAAGGCTTTCCCCCCTTAATTACCTCCTCCTCCAATTCCTGGCTGCCTGAAGTAATACACTCTGAGCAGTTACTATATTTGAGACAGTTTCTTCCGCCTAACTGACCAATATTACAGCGCAGAGCTAGAACACTTAACTTTTGCTATCAACGTGTTAGAGAAGGACATGCCATTAAATATCAATACTTCTGCTATTATTATAGAGATTAAGAGCATTTTCTAGACTCAAACTCCCTGGGTTCAACTCTGCCACCAGTTCAGCTGGGTAACCCTGGGCGTAAATTACCACTTATTTCCTCATCTGTAAAGGGGTATAATAGTATCTCTAAAGGCTGCTAGAGGATTCAAAGCAGACAATGCATTGTAAGCACTTAGTATATGCCAGGCACCGTCCCAAGCACTCAAAAGTTAACTGTTATCTCCTAATCCACTTTGGAAGGGTTTTAATCTCTTACAGAATTATATACACTCTAGGACATGTTTCACAAAAGAATGAACCTGTTACAACCCCCAAACTACAGACTTGATATCCTCATCATCCAATGTGCACTTTTCCTTGGGAATCCACTTACAAGATATTAAAGGAGTCCCCTAATTTATAGAAATTACTTTACCCATGCCAGCATTCTATGCCAGTATTTACTGACTACCTCTGGGGAGGTCAGAGTGAGTGAGCAGACCAAATGAGGTGGGATTCGTGGGATTTGAACAATCCCCAGCAGCAAGGCAAAGCAGGCTATGGTTCCAGCCAAGTACAAGGGAATGCCTTTGGTGTGACTGGGGGCGTGTCCACAAGCATACTAGTAGGCAAGAGAGCCTAAGTTCCCTGGTTGCTGAAATCAGAGCCCAATCCTAGTACTTGGCAATGCAAACTTGCTTAATCTCTGAGTTTCTGTTTTGTAACTGTAAGAACAATCCTCCAGCTGCCCCACAATTAAAAACCTGATCACCAGATTTTCTAGAACTGAAAACTTAAGTGCTGAGAATCTATTTAGGGATTGTGTAGGCAGATGTAATTACAGATACATTTTAGCTTTCAACATTATAGAACAAGCATCTGAAAACTGGGGCTCAGGTAATTCACATTCAATGACATCACGTGAAAGAGACACCTGTACAATAGGAATAACAGGACACAACCTATGTAGATTGAGTTTTCATTTCTTGCACAGATGGGTGAAAATTACTAAGCACTCAGGATATCCTATCTTCATACTGAAACACTAAATGGAATGGTTAGAAATAAAAACATCTTTCTCTGCAAAACCAAAGCAAGATTTCTATTAAATGCAGAAGGTTGTCCATAACTCAAAGAAGCAGGTGACAGATACCTGTACACCATTTTCCTGGGCCTTGTAACACCAATGTGTGCTCTGCTTTTCTACTAGGTGTGCTACTGGAGCAGGCAAAGTAGGGACAGAACTGTAGGCAGAGGTAATTAATACCGCCTACTCCAAGAATATTTTATGGCATCAAATTCTAATTTTCTAAGATTAAATCTTTACCCTCTGACTTATAAAGTTAATTAGGGACAGGAAGACTGGCTTGTTTACCCACTAACCAGCTGCTGAAAGACAACATCCTGTCTTGAGGGAGCTATAGTCTAACACCACATAACTGCACATAGCTCATCTCTCAAATGCTACTAGTAGAATATTTGAACCAAACTGATACATACAAAACTATATTCCCTCAAGGAGTTTAAAGTTACACTGCCTGAACCATACTTTATCGTAGATTATTTCTGTGAAACCTAAACATGGTAGGTATTGCTGTAAAAAGACCACTGGTCAAGTAGGAACCCTGGACCTGGTGAATTGGATTATTATACTAAATTGTCACTATCTACTTAGGCTTAGTTTCCAAATCTATAAAAATAGATAACTTTTAGCTGTGATTTCCAAATTTTGGTAACAAAACACAATATCCTGAGTTTTCTGTAGCCGCAGCTCACTCTGCCTGCCCACAAATCAGGGAGCCACATTTATCAACTAATGGTTGTAAATATGCAGGCAATACTGCCACCCAGTGACCTGTCAAGAAAGGAATAACCATGTAACTTGAACATCAAGAGGAATTTTCCTACTCCCTATTTTTAAAGGTCCCAAACTTGACTTCATTTACTTAAGTGCAGGAACACAGTATCTCAAATAGTCCAAAACACTTAAGAAGTTTTATTGAAAAAAAATACAAAAACACCAGATTCTCATTTTAAAGTAAAACTAACAGCATCTTCCACAACTTTCCAAGTTACTCCAACATTCTTATCACTATTAAAAAACAAAACCAAGTTCCAGATCCAAAATAATGAACCCACTGGTGAACATTTTTCTTATGGTTCTAGCTTCCACTCATTTTTTAAATTTTACATTTGCACCTTTTCAAGAATGAGTAGCAATTTTTAATATCTGTGAGAACTGCACTTAAACTTTCTTCATATGAAATAAAAAAAAACAAAACCACACACACCCTAATCAAACTCAGAGAAAATACACATTTGTTCATTAAAGCTCACCTGCTTTAGATAATTTTTTCTCTTCACACATTAGCATAGTAAGCCAATGTTTGATCCATGCTGCAAAAGCTGTACAAAATGAAAAGACCTGTTAATTCCCTAGGGAAACCTTAAGGCAAAAGCAAAAGCCTTACTCTACAAAAGAAAAAGCAGAGGCATGGGGACTGTGGAGACGGCTCAGATGAGTAAGCACCACAAGGATGAAGACAATTTTTGTACAAACATATGCAGGATAAAGTTTAAAAAGGAGTATTGAACATCCATGTTTCCTGCAGAAATAATGATCAGGTCAGGTAAAATGACTCCTGAAACAAGTTCTGCTTGGATCTTAATTAACAGATCTTATTAGTTCTCTCCTACATATATCCGTGGTATCTGAGCCTTGTTTCAGAGCTCTTCTTTCCTCCTGTTCACTGTACAGACCTGGATCCCAGGCCTGCCCAACAATCCCTATAGAAGACAGTGTTAGTGTGCTTGGGTCCTTCGGAAAGCTGTCACCTTCTCCTTCACCTGAACACAGGGACTAACTCTAAATTCCAGGCAGTCACTTCATGTTTTTGAGCTGTAGCAGAACAAATGCATGGAGGTTTCTTTAAGGCTACAAACTTTACAAGTTGGTCCCATTAACAATTACCTAGAGGCAGGAGTTTTTTAAACGGCATGAATCAAACACTTGCACATTTCAACAGAATACAGTTTACATTCATCTCTAAATCTGAGATTAAGAAACTATTAGCTGGTTTCCAACTGTTTCAATACTGGTTTGAAGTTTGAATAATTTTACTGTGTAGACATTAAATATTTTGTTTAAATATTAAACATTAAATCTTTTTCCTGACTATCCAGACAGAAATAGAGAAAGCAGGAACAACAGGCAGGAGAAGAAACAGTCAGTAGACTTGTGACTTCTATGCCATCTGTAAAAAGGGGAGGGACTTCGGCATGGGTTTCAAAATTGCCTGGGAGCTGCCTCCTAAAGTCACCTCTACATGGCATAAACCATGTTTTCTACACAAGGTATCTGATTCCAACAAAGGCAAAAGAAACCCAGAAAACAAAACAGAAAGAACTGGGGTGGTCTCCCATTGTCTGATAAAAGAGCTAGTATTACACTCAATAAGTTATAGTGGATATTCTGTAGCACTAAAGAAATTGTCATTTTACTTCGTACTACTGAGTCCTTGCCACACAGAAGAGCTCTTCCTGAGAAATAAAAAACTTCAATCCTGGTTACCCTTAGAGGACGCCTTGAGCCTGGGTAAGGTCCTCAAGATGAAGATTTCCTGCTAGCAGGAAGCTATTCTCTACTAACTTTTAGGCTTACTGCACCATAGTTGAAACAACAGGCAAACTGGCTATTTCAGTAAATCTCAATGTCACTTGCCCATATGTGCTCAGCTAATTATTCAGTCACTGTTTTCTAAATCAACATTAAAAAACTTAACTTGCTTATGCAGGCACAACTTTTTTTAACTACAGAAGTTACATGCTGGGCTTAGCTGATATAGCACTGCCCCGGGATTACCTGAGGGATGCTTCTCCCAGAGCCAATTCGCACATGGTTTACCTCACAACCTTTTAAACTATCACTCAAAGTTAATTAAGCTGTAAACATTACTGAATAGCTGGGCTTATCGATTATGCAAGGGAAACCAAGGAGCAACAGTAGCACACAAAAGAGCCTCAAGGGAAAAACCTTTTCTTTCTATTTTTCATTGCATTTTCAGAGGCAAAAAGGGGAGCCACAATGCTACTGGCTATTTAATCAATATAGCTACACTGAACTGACAACTAATATACAGGTTTCAGAGCCTCTGTTAATTTCCCCAGCATAGGCTTAAGCTACTGCCTCCTTCCTCCTTCTCCCCAATCATATTTGGTCACCACTGTAAACAGAGCTCATATCTACAGATGAAGTTGTGGCTCGACTGTCAAAGTACACATAGGAGGAGAACATCCTACTTTCTTAATGCACCTTTTTCAACTCAAGTATCTGAATGATACAATGTGACAGATGACTTAAAAGTCATGCTTACACATATAGCTTCTATACTTGACTTTGCAGAATGTACTCCTTATTCCTTTAATAAGACCCCTAGAAAACTGCTTTTCTCTTGAGACAAGTTTCCTTGGCAAAAGTTGAATTCAAGAAATGGCTACCCAAAATGAGAGTCCCACCCCAAATCACAGGTGGAGATATTACACCCGTTTCAAAACTTTCAAGTCCCTATACTGTACAAGCAGGCTCATGACTGAACACATAAGCCTTCTAAAATTTGACAACTTTAGTACAGAAACTGGTGTCTAGAGTTCCATCTCTTCTTCTGTGCAAGCAGCTGTCTCCAAACTAGTGTAAACAGGCAACCCTGTTTGTCGAGGTTCCAAGATTAGTTCAGTTCTTTGAGGGAAGGCAGTGACAGCAGCTGCATGTTTAGTTTGGCTCTCTCCTGTGTAGTTCTTAGCATTAGATGATGGCTTTGGCTTATCAGAAAGGAGTTCAGGGAGAGGTTTCCAGAGCACAAGCTCCATGGAAGGACGGCTCCTAAGACATAAAATACAGATTTTTATCAATAATTTTGTAACATGAAAATAAAAGACATACATTGGAAAACTAATGTTTGCTACCTAACATCTAAAAACTGATGGGATTAAACAGATTTATGACAATCCAAATTGATCTTTAAAAAGGCCACTCAAGTACATTAAATTTTACAGTTCTGCATGCATTTTTAAGTAAACCAACTGGCTGTACTGATGCTGTAATTAGAATATAAACATTCAACATGAAAAACAGAGGCCCTTGATTTAATTTATTATAGTTTTTTCTTAAATTGTGGTTAATATTAGCAGATGTGAGCTACTATCTTGTACTAAACCATTATAAATGAAAAAGAAACACTGGCCAAACACACTAAAAATATCTCAGTATGCCTTTTGCTTAGTACAGCTATGAAACATAATGCTTTTTGCAGTAAGCCACTGTCTGTGCCTAACCCCACCCCCTCACCGCCCTCTCCATGTAGTGATGGTTTGATGGTTTCTGGGACCCAAGGGCAAGTAAGGAAAAATAAAACACAAACAATGAAGAAACCCCCCCACACACACACACACACACAAGGCTAGCTTCTGGAAAACAAGAGCAGAAAGTGCTATGTTTTAGGCTGGAGGGCAATGTGACCTGCTTACTCTTGGTTAAACTATTTACCCATCATAAGGGCCGGGGAGTCAGAATTATAAGCTCAAGCTAGGAGGCTAATGCAAAACCGTTGTGAGCTAACATTGAGCAGCAGTGGAACCCACTGTGTCTAAAGACAATACTGTCTCATCTACCTGGCATCAGTGGGACTGGTATCCTAAGAGGATTTTTGTGTGGTTTTTTTTTTTTTTTTTTTTGCGGTACGCGGGCCTCTCACCGTTGTGGCCCCTCCCGTTGAGGAGCACAGGCTCCAGACGCGCAGGCTCAGCGGCCATGGCTCACGGGCCCAGTGGCTCTGCAGCATGTGGGATCTTCCCGGACCGGGGCACGAACCCGCGTCCCCTGCATCGGCAGGCGGACTCTCAACCACTGCGCCACCAGGGAAGCCCCTTAAGAGGATTTTTCAGATACCTGACACCCTCACTGAGTACCAAGTCTATCTGAAGTCTTTTCTAGGCAACACTAAATGGCACTTTATAACTTGCCTACTACAGCTGGCCCTCCATATCTGTGCGTTTTTGATTCAGACCATTTTATTTTTTTAATTAATTAATTAAATTAATTAATTAACTTATTTTTGGCTGTGTTGGGTCTTCATTGCTGCGTGCAGGTTTTCTCTAGTTGTGGCAAGTGGGGGCTACTCTTCGTTGCAGTGTGTAGGCTCCCCATTGCAGTGGCTTCTCTTGTAGAGCACAGGCTCTAGGTGCACAGGCCTCAGCAGCTACAGCATGCGGGCTCAGCAGTTGTGGCTCACGGGCTCTAGTGCGCAGGCTCAGTAGTTGTGACACAAGGGCTTAGTTGCTCCACGACATGTGGGATCTTCCCAGACCAGGGCTCGAACCCGTGTCCCCTGCATTGGCAGGCGGATTCCTAACCACTGTGCCACCAGGGAAGCCCCCAGACCATTTTATATAAGGGAACTGAGCATCCTTGGATTTTAGTATCCACAGGGGGTCCTAGAACCAATCCCCCCATGGATATTAAGAGACAACTGTACAGAGTTGGTAATGACCACTTGAAATCATCTAAGTTCAGGACTACAAGAATTATAGGGCTATCATTAGTTCTTATGTAAATGGACTCCAGGCTGCTTTGCTTTTCAGGTTCTTATGTTTGCTTTCCAGTTGCCTCTCCTGTTCTCACACTGTACTGTCACTATTCACTATTATGAGTCTGTCTGTTCTGCTGTTTGTGTTTCTACTCTGATGATCGAGGAAACCAGATAACTGAGCTGATCAAACTGGGTCTAAACTAAGTATAAAATGGCTCTTAGAGCTAAAGGCCTGAGGGGCTATACACTATGAGGTAAGAATATGAGCTGTAGATTGTGGCCTTTGTGGTAACTTTTTTGACTGCTGGGAGACTTTTGTTTCCTAGGTCCTAATAGTGGTCCCTAGATAACTGAGAGAGCCAGGTAAAAGGTACTTTTGAAATGTGGTTCCTACATCCTATCACAGGAATTTGAGAGAATGGTTTGTTGTTTTTTTTTTTAAACTTCTTTATTGGAGTATAATTGCTCTACAATGGTGTGTTAGTTTCTGCTGTATAACAAAGTGAATCAGCTACACATATACATATGAGAATGGGTTCTTTCTTGCCAATCCTCCCATTTCCAAATATTAGATTATTAGCGCATTTTAGGACTTCAAAACAACCCAGGGCTGAGTACACAAGGCAGCCAACTCCTGCTTGCATAGCATTTTGCTCATCCCAATGAACTAAGAAAAGGTCTCCAACCTGGGCTAAATACAAAACGTACTGTGCTTTCACTTTGTTGGCGATCAGGAAGTGTCTAGAGACTGGGTTTTCCCTCCAAGATCATAAGTGAATGGAAATCAGAAACCAAAACTTACATGGACTCAATCATTTTCTTTGTAAAGACTTCATCAAATTCCCTCTTCAAACCTGTTTTCATGGTATCAGAAAGGACAAGGCTGGGAAGATGGTTAATATTTCTGTCAGCTTCAACTTCTTCATCTTCGTCAATTATTCTAAATAAAGACAGAAGCGAAGGAAAATAGAAAAATTATTTAGTTAAGCTATTACATATTCTATTAATTGGACAAAATTTAAAAAATAAAAAAAGGATAAATGCAACAGGTGCTACAGCAAAATATCAAGTAAAATATGAGACTATACCTGAGAGAAAGAAGTATACAAAAGAGTTGTTCAACATTTAACCAAAATGTTTTACATTAGAGGTAATCACACTTGAAGGATGTGTCTAAAAACCCTCATACCAAAACTTAACATTCAGAGATAGTAAGTGAAAATATTTAGTACAGTTCTATGAGAAGAGCTTACTTTAACATTTAAAGTGTACACTTTGAGCTTTCTGATTTTTATAGTCTGATACATTGAGGATCAAGGAATCACCAAATGATGAATTAGACTAACTTGAAAGAGTAGAGATGTTACATAGGAACAATAATAAGCAGCTAGATATATGCTGCCCATTTACCTGTCCTCAATTTCCTGAAGCCTCCTTCGGGCAACTTCACACTGTGGTTCTCCCGTTGTCTGATCCATCTCTTCACAAATAACATCTAACATGCCAGGTGCAGAAAGGCCACTAGTGCACGGATTTACTCCATGACCCTCTATATCCTGATGTGCACAAAGAATCCAGTCATTAGGACCAGCACAGAGCCCTGCTTCAGTTAGCCTTTTCTTTCTTACTGGACAACTGAAAAAAAAAAAAAAATCAATGAAAATCCTGGCTAATATAAATGAAGTGTGTGATCATCCCCATCTCTAATCAAATTCTTCTACAAAAAAACTCTAATTTTTGACAGTGTGTGATTACAAGATGAAAAATCATACATTTTCTTTTCTGTCATTCTCACAGCCTCCCTGAGATGTTTCCCTTCCTGACATTTGTCAAATTAGGTTGCAACTGCAAGATTTTTGCCTTTCCAGATTAGAAGTGTTCGATGTGGGAATTTAAAGTCATTCTTACTTATTCAGCTCTGGAAAGGTCGAGTGGGAAGTAAAGAATACAAAAATCACAAAGTAGCAATTCAGTGCCAGCCATATTTTTTCATATTGCTGCTGCTCCATTACACTGGGCTTATGAGGAGGTAATCTGTAGGCATCCTAGATTCCCTTAGGGCAAAAATATATGCTTCATCAGGTCTGCAGCAAGTACTACAGGTGCAAATGATATTGCTGATTTTTTGGTTCTCTCCAAAAATGGCAGAGGCTGTCACTTGCTCTATGGGTCCCTGACTAATAATGAGGTGCACTTTTCTCCTGCCTTGCAACATAAACTATCCTCACTTCCTAGAAATTCTGTATTTCCTTGAGACCTTAGAGTTCATCCAATCCAATTTCTTTGTTTTGCACATGTGGAAACTATGACCTTGAAAACTAAATTGCCCCCTCCAAAGTGTCACGTAAGGTGAGTTGCATTGATATTTTGGGTACCAGACCCTAGAGACAGACCCTGAATCCTACCTCTATGCCATTTTCACTAAAACCTCCTGCCTTGTTAGGGAAATTCAACTGTTCAAGCTCTTACCACGAACTACTATCTGCAAGCACTATGACCTGCCTGGTGTTTAACTGAGACCTGTCCTGAAGCAAGTTAAATAGACAACCAGCCCTGCTCTATTTGAGTATTTAGACCAAAAGTACATTATTGCCTGGGCATCCAAGCACAATCTCAAGACCAGAACACAGCTCTGCAACCAAAAAATTCATTAATGGCTACCACAGCTTCTGATTCTAAACTAAGAGTCAAAGAAAGAAGCATGTATTTTATAGAGAGAAATTTCTATTTCATATCAAGACTATTAAAATCAACATTCAAGTCTCTGGCAATATAAAACCTGACGAGTAATAATGCTCTCTTGAACCTAGATTTTTGACTGGAATCAACTATTAAATGAGATGTTTAGTGTATAATTATTTTTAATTCATAAGTATTAAGAATGTCTATCCATAAATCAAACATTTCTGTAATATTTGGATAAAGTATGTGACGTTTTCGAAAGCAGAAGAAAAAGTTATAGACATAAGAAGTCATGTTGGACTTCCCTGGTGGCTAAGTGCTTAAGAATCCGCCTACCAATGCAGGGGACATGGGTTTGAGCCCAGTCCGGGAAGATCCCACATGCCGCGGAGCAACTAAGCCCATGTGCCACAACTACTGAGCCTGTGCTCTAGAGCCCATGAGCCGCAACTACTGAGCCCGCGTGCCACAACTACTAAGCCCACACGCCTAGAGCCTGTGCTCCGCAACGAGAAGCCACTGCACCACAACAAAGACTAGCCCCCACTCGCTGCAACCAGAGAAAGCCCGCGTGCAGCAACGAAGACTCAACACAGCCAAAAAAAAAAAAGTCATGTAAGAAAAAGCAGAATAAATCTAGAAGGAACAGGTAATTTCCTAGCATATCTAACAATTCAACTATTAAATACAGCTAAGGGACTTCCCTGCTGGTCGTGGGTAAGACTCCATGCTCCCAGTGCAGGGGGCCTGGGTTCCACCCCTGGTGGGGTTAACTAAATCCCGCATGCATGCCGCAAGTAAGAGTTAAAATGCCGCAACTAAAAAATCCTGTATGCCGCAACGAAGGCCTGGAGCAGCCTAAATAAATAAATAATTTTTTTAAAAAAAGATCTTTAAATGCAAATGAGTATCAGCGCTGGGTTCTGATCTCTGGTCTCCAACATAATTTGGGTTAAATTATTTCATGCCTCTAGGTCCACTTTGCAAATAATTAGAGATCAATGATTAAGTCCCAAAGAAAATGGGATATAAAAGACTTTAAAGTTCTGATAAGTGCTATGGAAGTGGCAGGCAGGCAGCACACTTCTAGGTATTTGACATCCAATTGTCCAGTCCCAGGGCCTCAATCTCTCCATGTGTATATTAAAGATGGTTAACTTTTAAAGCCAATTATTTGTATACGTCAAGCTTTTTATTTATGACACTGGAACCCTTTATTCAATAATCTCCTATAGGGAACCCCAAAAAATAAAAGCAAAGAGGTCCCTGTGTATCTACAGCAATCCCAAGGCTATAAAGAACATAAATATTGTCTGGTCCAGAGGTTTTTTATTTTATTATTTATTTATTTTTAAAAAAGTTTTGGCCATATGCCACAGCATTAGGGATTTTTAGTTCCCCAACCAGGGATCAAACCCATGCCCCCTGCATTGGAGCTGAGAGTCTTAACCATTGGACTGCCAGGGAAGTCCCAGAAGTTTTTTAAAACTGAGACAACTTTCAAATCTACTGTCTCATTAGTCTATGTATCAAGCAGGTGAGAAAATTCAAAGTTTCTGCCAGCAAAAAAAGAAAATTAAAAAGATCATAAACAAAGTTGAAAGACAAACGACAAATCTGGGGAAAACAAAACATATAATAAACTGGCTTCCTTAATAAAATTTCTTATAGATTAACAAGAAAAAGACCAATAAGCCAATAAAAAATTTGCAGAAACATGAACAATTCACACAAAATGAAACAGAGATGGCTTAAAAGATGTTCAACATCGCCTATAATTTACAAAATACAAATTAAAACAGTGATCTAATTTCTTTAGTTATAAAATGCCTACACTTATAAAAGTACATACAATTTAAAATTATGAAACAAAAACCCATGAAAATAATATTCAAGATATAGACTGCTGTCAGAATCCCAAAATGGTACTCTACTCCCTCCTCCCTGTAGGTAAATATTGTCTTTTATAGTAATCACTTCATTTAAAAAAAAATACATTATCAAGTATGCAGATATGCAATCTTCAAGTTTTTAGTTCTGCCTGGTTTTGAACCTTATATAGAAGGAATTATACTGTATACATATACATTCTTGTGATGTTTCTTTTGCTCATACTATAAGACACATCTAGGTTGATAGACGTGGGCTTTTTTTTTTTTTGCTGAATTGAACTCAGCAAAAAATTTACTTTATCCATTGTACTGTTCAGGGACATTCCAATTTTGAGCTATCATGAACAAGGATGCTATGAACTTTCTTGTACATATCTCCTGATGAGCACATGTACATACTCAAGAGAACTGCTGGGTAAATGGGTATGTGCACCTTCAACTCATGCGATAATGCAAAACTGTTTCCCAAAGTGTTGTAGCAATTTACATACTCATCCATAGTGTTTTGAGAATTCCTGGTGGTGCTACAGAACCCTCCAGTATCTGGTGGTGGAGTATGTTATTGTGCCTTTAATATGCATTTCCCTAAAGACCGATGAGGTCAAACATCTCTTCATTTAGTTGGTCATTTGGATATCCCCTTTGGGGAAATGTTTTCCTCATTTTTTTTTTTTTGTGGTACACGGGCCTCTCACTGTCGCAGCCTCTCCCATTGTGGAGCCTGTGCTCCGGACGCGCAGGCTCAGCGGCCATGGCTCACGGGCCCAGCCAATCCACGGCATGTGGGATCCTCCTGGACCGGGGCACGAACCCGTGTCCCCTGCATCGGCAGGCAGACTCTCAACCACTGCGCCACCAGGGAAGCCCGAGATGCAATTTTTTACCTATCAGTTAAGTGGTGATCAAAAAGTTTGAAAATACAGTTCTGATGAGGAGATGGAGAAAACAGGCATTCCCACTGTAAAAGGAGTAAAAATTGGCAACTTTTTCCAAAATTCAAAATGCATATACTTTCAGATCCAGCAACTTCCCATCTAGGAATCCATTTACCTACTTGCAAATATATACAAAGAGCTTAAAAAGAATGGTGGTCCAATGTTCACTGCAGCACTATTTACAATAGCCAGGACATGGAAGCAACCTAATTGTCCACTGACAGATGAATGGATAAAGAAGATGTGGCACATATATACAATGTAATATTACTCAGCCATAGAAAGGAACAAAATTGAGTTATTTGTAGTGAGGTGGATGGACCTAGAGTCTGTCATACAGAGTGAAGTCAGAAAGAGAAAACAAATACCGTATACTAACACATATATATGGAATCTAAAAAAAAAAGGTTCTGAAGAACCTAGGGACAGGACAGGAATAAAGATGCAGACATAGAGAATGGACTTGAAGATGTGGGGAGGGGGAAGGGCAAGCTGGGACGAAGTGAGAGAGTAGCACTGACACATATACACTACCAAATGTAAAATAGATAGCTAGTGGGAAGCAGCTGCATCGCACAGGGAGATCAGCTCCATGCTTTGTGACCACCTAGAGGGGTGGGATAGGGAGGGTGGGAGGGAGACGCAAGAGGGAGGGGATATGGGGATATATGTATACATATAGCTGATTCACTGTTATACAGCAGAAACTAACACAACATTGTAAAGCAATTAGACTCCAATAAAGATGTTAAAAAAAAAGAATGGTGGTCATGTAGATTTGTTAGTAATAACAAAGATTAGAATTAACTTAGAAATCCATCACTAGGAGACTGGTTAATTATCTGTACCTAGCCTTACAATAGAATTCCACTCACCTGTTGAAAAAGAAATTAGGTAGAACTCTATGTGCCCATATGCAACAAGCTACAGGAGAGTAAAAGATCCGATGTGTTGCAGTGTTAACAGTATCTTACTTACAATGTAAAAAACCAGAAATATATACTTATAAACTTGTAAATTTTTACATTATCTTCCTTAGGAGACATAGGAAACAGGCAACAAGGGTAACCTCTGGGGAGAACCGGGAGCAAGGAGTGTAAGACTTCAATATGTAGCCTTCTACGAATTCTTTTATTTTGTGCATATAACAATATTCACATGGCTCCAAGGTCAAATATTACAATCGCTTATATATATTTTTAAACATCTTTATTGGAGTATAATTGTTTTACAATGTTGTGTTAGTTTCTGCTGCATAACAAAGTGAATCAGCTATACGTATACATATATCCCCGTATCTCCTCCCTCTAGTGTCTCCCTCACCCTCCCTATCCCACCCCTCTAGGTGGTCACAAAGCACGGAGCTGATCTCCCTGTGCTATGCGGCTGCTTTCCACTAGCTATCTGTTTTACATTTGGTAGTGTATATATGTCCATGCCACTCACTTCGTCTCAGCTTACCCTTCCCCCTCCCCGTGTCCTCAAGTCCATTCTCTACGTCTGATTCTTTATTCCTGTCCTGCCCCTAGGTTCTTCAGAACTTTTTTTTTTTTAGATTCCACATATATGTGTTAGCATGCGGTATGTTTTTCTCTTTCTGACTTACTTCACTCTGTATGACAAACTCTAGGTCCATCCACCTCACTACAAATAACTCACTTTTGTTTTTTATGGCTGAGTAATACTCCATTGTATATATGTGCCACAACTTCTTTATCCATTCATTCATCTGTCAATAGACACTTAGGTTGCTTCCATGTCCAGGCTATACAATTGTTTACAGAGTGACAAGTTTCCCTCTGACCTGCCCAGCTCCGTTCTCTAAAACGTAACCCGTGTTATCAGTTCCTTGGACCTCCTTTCAGACACCTGAAGTTTCACCCTTTCACTTAAAAGCAAATAGTTATGGATACAAAATAGGTTAAATTAAGTGACCATTAAGTGAATAAAAGGCACCTGAAACTTACTCATCCTCCTCCTCCTCTCGCTTGTGTTTCTTTCTATGGTGAACTGAAACACTGTTGAAACAAACCAGAAAATCAGTCAGTTGAGAAATTTATTGAGCGGGTGCGTTCAGCATCCACTTTCTGGCTCCGATGATCTTGCCCACCCCATTCCCACCAGCTGTCCCCTTCCTTGCCGAGTGGGATGGATATACAGGTCACAAGGTCAGTCAGGTATAGAGACTGAAATCTAAACTTCTCATTTGGTCAAGGCCGGGGGAGATAAACTGAGGGGGACCACCGTAGGGAAAACGTATCGGGGCAGGGACAGGGCTAAGCACTTTTATGATCCCACTAGGAGGACCCACTTCTGTCCCAAGTTGCGGATGAAAAAACTCAATGTCCGAGAGGCGCTGAAAGTTAACAGCAGCGGCGGCTCCGCCGCGGTCTGGAGGGAGCGAGGCGACTGCGCGCCCAGGGTAGCTCCAGGCCCGGCTCGACCCGGCTCCCTTCCTCGCACGCCATGGGCGAGCTCGGACCGTTCCCTCACTTCCCGAGACGCAGGGGGGACAAGGTCCGAACCGGACCCCCGCGCTTTGCTACCTCAGGCGACTTACGGTAACCGACTGTGGGGCTCAGTATCCTCATCAGCAACCTGGGGCTGAGAAGCCCCCGCCGAAGGTCGCGGGGAGGGTTAAATAGCCCGCGCCCGCCCGCCCGCCGCCCGCCGCGATCCTCACCGTCCGCGCGCCGCGCTCCCGCCCGGGCTGCTCGGGGCGGCGCGGGGTTCCCACCGCGGGGCCAGCTCGGTGACGTCCGCCCCCGGCGGGAAGGCCCGGCCGGGGAAAGCCGGTGGCGGCTGTAGGAAGTCCGAGCCGCCTCTCAGCGGGAGGCCACTGAAGGGCCGGCTGAGCGCGGCCATGTCCGGGGAGATGAGGAGGCTGCGCCCGCGGCCCCGGCCGCCCGCGACCCCAGACCCGGCAGCGGCTGCCACAGCGACTGCCAAGAGGCGCCCGCTTCTGAGCCCGCTCCCGACCCCACGTCACGCCTTCTAGAACCCTCCACCCCAAGCCGCCCGGGGCACGCCGGGATTTGTTGTGTGTGGAGAACTGCTGACGCGAGGTCTGCCGGGAGTTGAAGTCCTTGCGGACTACAAACAAGATGGCTGCATGTCCGAGTCTCCGAGGCTGGAGGATGGCCCTGGCCAACCTAGAATATGATTTAGGTTCGAATCCTCACTCAGCAAGTTATGGAACCTCTGTACCTCAGTTTTCTCAGTAGTAAAACTTGAAAACAGTAGTACCTATGTTTATAAGTCCGATGGGAGAATTAAATGGATTAAAACACCTAGAGCCCTTAGGACACTTCTTGGCACGTAGTACACATTAAAAATCAGCTACTAATTCCTTCTGTGTTTTAATGTAAGTGAAGTTGATGATGCCTTAGAGGGAACAGCATGGAGGGTGAGGGAAAACCTCAGAGCTCTTGTGAGAGGGACTGACAAGACTTCCAGTCTCTATCTGGGGCATCCAGAGACAAAGTCTTGCTAAAGGGCTAGCAGAATTTGTCACCACAACCACTGATCACGATCATTTTTCCCATCTCAGGAAATGGCACCATCATCTAGTCTGAGTTGCTTATACCAAAGTCAATGCCCTTCAGCCAAAGACCACCAAGAACACACCTGTAATTGACCAAAGATGGATTTATTGACTTAGTGCAGTCAATAAAGGGAGTGTCTCAGTAAGAGGGTGTTAGAAAAGACTTCCTATAGGATTTTGGTGTGTCATAGGGGGATTTGGGGGCAGGTCAAAGAAACAGGGCTTTGCTCTGGACTTAATACTGTCAGGAAGCAGAGATAATTCTATGGTTATCTTAGCTATATCTTTTCTAGAAGGTGGGGGGAATGAAGGGAGGCTAAACCTACAGCTGGTAAAGAAGCAACAGTCCTTGCATTAGCCAGGATGGGAGATGTTTGGTCATTTTTGTGCTTTGGACAATGTTTAGGATTGGGTTACAGACAGGATTACAAAGGGGTCTTGCTTTTATCTTGATCCATAGAAGTCACATCTCAGTCCCTGTTTGATGTTGATGTTCTGTGAAATTGTTTAACAGGAAACACCAGGGTCCACCTGATATTACCAGGCTAGTTTCAGCTGTCAGAAGATGCTTTTCTCTTTCTAACCAAAACCCTAAGCATCATCATTGATGCCTCTTTTTTGTTCACTGCCCCCCCATACTTAATCAGTTAGCAAGTCCTATGGGCTCATGAAAGGTCTCCAGATTTCTCTTCATTTTTCTCCATCTCCATTGCCTTCATGGTAGTCTGGGAAAAAGTAAATGGACCCCCTTTGTCTAATGTAATATGATTGACTCAGTTTAAGTTTTCTTAGTGACATTTACAATGCAGTTTTGCCTCCTTAAGGTAACACCCTACTTACCTCAACTGGATATAAAAGATATTCTCCTGGGTCACTTCTACAAATGGCCAACTCATTCCTCACCTGAAAAAAAAAAATGCTTCCAGATGATGTTATATACACATAGACATACAAATATACATTTATAAAAGGGAGTCCTACTCCATCTATTATTCTGAAACTTCTTTTCCACCTAATTATATTTCTTGAATGTCTATCCAAATTCATTCTTTTATCCTTTAATTCACAATTCTATACTAAGTTGCATGCCCCTTATCAAGCAATGTATTAGAATTAATAATTTATTAGGTACTTCCTATTTGCAGGTGCTCTTTACCCAGATAAAATCAAGTATTCCTCATAATAATGCTAAATTGGATGCTTTTATGCCCCCATTTTACAGATAAGGAAATTGAGGCAGGTTATGGTTCCCAATTCCCTCAGCTATAAGTGATGGAGCCAGTGTTCAGCCCCAGGTCTGAGACGCTAGATCCTGCCTTAAACTTCTAGGCTTTGCTCCATCTCATTGAATTCCCTGGAAAAAGTGCTTTGGGGGAATCAGTGAAAGCCTCAGTATAATGTGTCTGAGAGAAACTACATGGAGCTTCAGACCCCTGGAAGAAAAAAACAGGATAATTGTGCACTGTCTCCCACACTAGCTTGGGGAGAGTGGCTATGGAACTTAACAGTGGCCACTGAGAGCATCTCTTCTTTTCAGTGACAATCCAGGTCTGCCTCCTAGGGGTGACTTCTGGCTCACCTCTCATAGGATTGGTGGGTCAGAGACATACAGACACTTAGAAAATCCCTTCCTGACTCCTTTTTCCTGGTGGCTAATCTTATTTATATTTTTTATTAAAAAAAAAAGTTTTCTGGTTTTAAAACTAACACAGGTTCTTAGTAAAAAATTAGTTGAAGTGGTGATAAACGGTTAGAGAAGGGCTTCCCTGCTGGCGCAGTGGTTGAGAACCTGCCTGCTGACGCAGGGGACACGGGTTCGTGCCCCGGTCCGGGAGGATCCCATGTGCCGCGGAGCGGCTGGGCCCGTGAGCCATGGCCGCTGAGCCTGCACGTCCAGAGCCTGTGCTCCGCAACGGGAGAGGCCACAACAGTGAGAGGCCCACATACTGAAAAAAAAAAAAAAAAAAAGGTTAGAGAAGCAAATAAAAATCGCCTTAATACCATCCCATTAGAAGCATGATTGTTATGAATATCCTTCCAGTCTTTTTTCTTATTTGTGTGTATGTGCACACTCAAGTACCTGTGTGCTAGTGTCCAATACAGACATATACACATAAGAGTTCTGCACTATTGCAACTAGACCACAGATACTCATATGACTCTATATAAAGACAGCAAAACCAAACTTAGAGAGGGTGAGTAATTTGTCTACATAATTAATAGTCGTTAGTTACTAGAGCTTAGCAAGAAACAACCTCGTCAGGATGTTAATACAAAAATATTAGGGGATGAACCCTCTGGAAGAAAAGACACCAAACCAAAATGTTGATGGCAATACCAGAACTTACACTTTCCGGGTATAAGTTTTTATTCTTTTCCAATGAATATGTACTATTTATTAGTCCATAAAGGATAAATGTTTTTGAAATAAACAATTGATGAGGTACAATGGACTGAATATTTGTGTCCCCCCAAATTCATGTGTTGAAATCCTGACCCCCAATGTGATAGTATTAGGATAGTATTAGGCCTCTGGGAGGTGATTAGGTCATGAGGGTGGAGCCCTCACAAATGTCCTTATAAAGAGACCCTACAAAGCTCCTCTGCCCCTTCTACCATGTGAGGACACAGCAGAAAGATGGCCATCTATGAACTAGGAATGTGTTGTCATCAGACACTGAATCTGCTGGCACCTCCATCTCAGACTTCCCAGCCTCCAGAACTGTGAGCATAAATTTCTGTTGTTTATATAACACCCAGTCTATGATATTTGTTATATCAGCCCAGATGGACTAGGACATGAGGTTAAAAACAAGAGGCTGAAAGAAGCAAACAACACCAGCAGCATGCATTTATTGAACACTTACTATGTACCAGGCACTGTGCTGAGGGCACTATTTCATGTTGGCTCCACAACAACTCTGTACTACGGTGTTAATGTCACCACTTTGCAGAATTAGAGGCTAAGATTCAGTGAGGTGAAGGACCAATCTCAAGGTCTCACAGTTAGTAATGATGGTTCTCGAAAGATTTGACTGATTCCAAAACTGGGAATATCATTACCCCTTTCCACAAGCAAATAGAAACTTTTTTTTTTTTCCTGCTGAGGATCCTCAAATGCATGTTCGAGGGAAGATCCTTGCATTAGTCAGGGTTCTGCAGAGAAACAGAAACTACAGGATATACAGGGATATATCTTGGGATATATATATAAGAGGAGACCTATTACAGGAATTGATTTACTTGGTTATGGAAGCCAGGAAGTCCCACCATCTGCCATCTGCAACTAGAAAACCAGAAAGCCAGTGATGTAATTCAGCCTGAATCTGAAGGCTTGCCAATCAGGGGGTTGATGGTGTAAGTCTCTGAGTGCGAAAGCCTGAGTACCAGGAGGACCGACGTCCAAGGGCAGCAGATGGATGTCTCAGCTCAAGCAGAAAGAGAGACCCAATTTGCCCTTCCTCCTCCTCTTTCTTCTATTAGATCCCCCAGTGGATTGGCGGGTGCCCACCCACATCGAAGGGCCATCTGCAATACTCAGTTCCCCAATTCAAATTCTAATCTCTTCCAGAAACATCCTCAGAAGCACACCCAGAAACGATGTTTTACCAGCTATTGGGGCATCCCTTAGGCTAATCAAGTTGATACATAAAATTAACCATCACAGTCCCTAAGGAATTAATGCTCCTGCTTAAAAAAGGAGAACGACCTTGGCTGTCAAGGACAGAGTGAAACCTGTACGTTCAGGTGTTGCCAATGACATTCCAAATAGAGGAGCCCCTTCTCAAAAGCAGAATTTGTTCTCAGATCATAAAAGAATTGGCATATTATGGCTACAGGCATGGAAAAAAATGTGTGCGTATGAGGATAAAAAAGGATGTAATATGTAAATAGGAAATACTGTGTTAGGGCACGGGAATTTTTCATGATTGTTTTAAAGCAAATCCCACAATTGTATTTTATCTGTAAATTCTTTAACATTTATCTCTAACAAATATTTAAAACAAAACAAAACATAACCACAATGCTTTTATCACACCTAAACAGAATTAATAATTCTTTAAAATCATCTCATCTGTATTCACATTTTTCTGTGTCCCCACGTCTTTTTTCTGTTGGTTTGATGGCATCACAATTCAACCTCGCATTAGGTTTGCCTGTCTCTTTTTTTTCTTTTAATTCTTTTTTTCATTTCTAATGTCCTACTGGTCTTTTAAAAAAATTATTTATTTAATTTTTTTGGCTGTGTTGGGTCTTTGTCGCTGCGCGCGGGCTTTCTCTAGTTGTAGCAAGCAGGGGCTACTCTTCGTTGCGGTGCGCAGGCTTCTCATTGCGGTGGCTTCTCAGTGCAGAGCATGGGCTCTAGGCGTGTGTGTGTAGTTGAGGCACACAGGTTTACTTGCTCCGCAGCATGTGGGATCTTCCTGGACCAGGGCTTGAACCCATGTCCCCTGCATTGGCAGGCGGATCCTTAACCACTGCACCACCAGGGAAGCCCTTGCCTGTCTCCTGAGTCTCCGTTAGTCTAGACCTCCCGTCTGCTTTTTCCTTTGTTCATCATTTGTTGACTAATGGGTCATCTGGTCGTTGGCATTGTCCTGGTGAGCACTGATGGCAGTGATGAGGTATCTTCACATGGCTTCTCGTGTTGACATCAACAAGGGAGCCTAGAGCAGAAGAGGAAGGAAATGGCAGATACTCCCACCTGCCGGGTAGGCACAGTCCCAGTTGGTGGCAGCTTCCTCATGCAGGCAATTAGGATTTTGCAGAAGAACTGGGATATCGGTATTGCCATGACTCCGGAGGCTCTATTTTTCTCTTCCCTACTGGAGCCTCCTAGCTGGTCTCCCTGCTCCACTCTTGCCCTCCAGTCCGTGAGCCACAGAGATATTTGTCCACCATGCAATCCTGATGTGCTCCTCCCCTGCTCTAAACCCTTCCATGACTCTCTATTACTCTTAAGGGGGTCCAACCTCCTTACCAGACTCCACATTCCTTCAGGTTCCCTCCCCTTCCCACCTCCTGAGCTCTATCTCTAGCCCCACCTGATGTCTGCATCCAGCAGTTTGGATTTTCTTCAATTTTCTATTGACTTCCTCTTGCCTCTCTCTCACCTCCAAACTTTTGCATACATTTTTCCTTCTCCCTGGGTAACAACTTCCTTCTTTTGCATCCAAACCGACCTATCCAGGATATCAGATGTTTGTGATGTTTTTGGAGGCATAAGAGGGGAGGTACTATAGATTGCAGGCAATGATAAGTGGGCCTACTTGAAGCTCTTGGAGTACTCTGGAGAAAGTATTCTGCCAGGGGTAGGCTTGAAAATAGGAAATGAAGGATTTTCACACGGCTCTTTGGGGTTAGCATCAATGAGAAGAATGCCCAGGACCTTGGTTGGTTTCCTTGGTGCCCATCACTCAGGCAGAATAAATGGGCAATAGGTCTGGGCAATGAAGCAACAGCCTTGTTTCCACATTGTCCCGAGGAACAATGGAGGAGCTCCCATACTCATTCTTCATTATGTGTTGTTCTCACAGCTCTGATATGTATTTAAAAAAATAAAACTGAATTTATTTATAACGTTTTATCTAGAGATATTTTCCCATGCATTACACTATGATACGACCTACAATTTTCTTTCTATTATTTCTCCACAGACTGTGTGATGGAATGTTTGTGTTGGCATTGGTCCACCCCAGGGCGGGTATGCTCCTCCCTAACCACAATACACACTCCTGGGTGGCAAGGAGATTCAATTAAAGGCAACTCTTACAACTGCTTCAGCTGTCTTTCACTTTTCTGAACTCTAGAATTTCTGCTCATTAACATTATCAATGTTGAAATCAGTTTTTCACTGATAAGATGAGTGGTGTTTAAGACGTGGACTAATTGGAATTACTTTGGGGGTGTCTTCATCCTGGCATTAATAAGGTATAAAAATCTAGTGAGCCCTTCACCCTCTTGTACTCAAGATAGCATTCTTGGTTTGATTCTTAACTTGTCCTGTGCTCCACACTGGTGGGGAGGTTTCTTGGTCATACCCTGCCACTGGAATACTTTTTCATTTGCCTCAGATGAACCTTTTGTGTAATGAATTTTGGAGAAACAAAGAGGAACAGAGCTGGGACTTGGAGATTCTAGAATAAATCGTATCACTATTTTGTGCTTGCTTGCTAAATGTCCTTAGTGAAGGAAGAATTCTTTTGTGAAACTTGCTTTCATTAAAACCTAGTAGAGGGCTTCCCTGGTGGCACAGTGCAAAGAACACAGGTTCAAGCCCTGGTCTGGGAAGATCCCACATGCCGTAGAGCAACTAAGCCCGTGTGCCACAACTACTGAGCCTGTACTCTAGAGCCTGAGAGCCACAACTACTGAAGCCCTCGTACCACAACTACTGAAGCCTGCGTGCCCTAGAGCCTGTGCTCCGCAACAAGAGAAGCCCCACTCGCTGCTACTAGAGAAAGCCCACACGTAGCAATGAAGACCCAACACAGCCAAAAATAATAAATAAATAAATTTATTTTAAAAAAACCTAGTAGAAAAAGAAAACAAAAACCAAAAACCCTAGTAGAACCAAAGGATGAAAAAGAAATCCCAGGGGAAACTGGGAAATGCTTTGAGATGAATGAAAACAAAAATACAATATACCAAGACTTATGGTATTCAGTAAAAGCAATGCCTAGAGGGAAATTTAGCTATAAACACTTCCACCTTAAGAAACTAGAAAAATGAAGAGTAAACTAAATACAAAGCAAGCAGAAGGGAGGAAATAATAAAGATTAGAGCAGAAATAAATGAAATAGAGTAGAAAAAAATAGAGAGAAATCAAGGAAACTAAAAGTTGATTCTTTGAAAAGACTAACACAACTGACAAACTGACAAACCGTTAGCTAGATGGATCAAAACACAGAAAGCAAAGACTCAAATTACTAAAATTATGAATGAAAGAGGGAATTATAGGGGAAAATCATAAACAAATGTATGCCAACAAATTAGATAATTTATATGAAATGGATAAATTCATTGAAAGACAAATTAAAACTGATTTGAGAAGAAATAGAAATTTTGAATAGACCTATAATAAGAGACTGAATTAGTAGTTAACAATCTTCCTACAAAGAAAAGACCAGGTCCACATGGCTTCACCAGTGAAATCTACTGAATATTTAAAGAAAAATTAACAGCAATCCTTTACAATCTTCCAGCAAATAGAACAGGAGGGAAATTTTCCCAATCCATTATAAGAGGCCAGTGTTACCTTGATGCCTAAATGAAATAACTAAAGAATGTCACTCACCATCCAGCTTTATAAGGATTAGGTCATTAGCCACTGCAATAGCTGACTTTCAACATACTCTGAAAGGAGTTCAGGGCAGAGATCAGGAATGAGGCACTCTGCTCTGGGAAATCTGGCAGGTGTGCCGGTAGATAGATTTTGTAAAAAAAATTTATTTTATTTTTGGCTGAGTTGGGTCTTCATTGCTGCATGCAGGCTTTTCTCTGGTTGCAGTGAGCCGGGGCTACTCTTTGTTGTGGTGCGCGGGATGTTTACTGCAGTGGCTTCTCTTGTTGCAGAGCACGGGCTCTAGGCACGTGGGCTCAGTAATTGTGGCTCTCGGGCTGTACAGCACAGGCTCAGTAGTTGTGGCACACAGGCTTTGTTGGTCCACGGCATGTGGGATCTTCCTGGACCAGGGCTCGAACACGTGTCTCCTGCATTGGCAGGTGGATTCTTAACCACTGCGCCACCAGGAAAGTCCCTGTTTGTAGATTTTTTGTTGATGGCTATTCTGACTGGTGTGAGGTGATACCTCATTGTAGTTTTGATTTGCATTTCTCTAATAATTAGTGATGTTGAGCATCTTTTCATGTGCCTCTTGGCCATCTGTATGTCTTCTTTGGAGAAACATTTATTTAGGTCTTCAGCATAGTTAATATTTTGATCTTGTTCCTTTCATTAATTTCTTCAGTGCAACCATCTTCACATAATTGAGATCATATTGTCTGCACAGGTTTGTATTTTGGTTTGTTTCTTTTTCTCTAAATTTATTTATTTAATTTTGGCTGCGTTGGATCTTCATTGCTGTGCACGGGCTTTCTCTAGTTGTGGTGAGCGGGGGCTACTCTTTGTTTTGGTGCACAGGCTTCTCATTACAGTGGCTTCTCTTGTTGCACAGCTGGGCTCTAGGCATGCGGGCTTCAGCAGTTGTGGTACGCGGGCTCAGTAGTTGTGGTTCATGGGCTCTAGAATGCAAGCTCAGTAGTTGTGGCTCGTGGGCTCTAGAATGCAGGCTCAGTGGTTGTGGCGCTCAGTAGTTGTTCCACGGCATGTGGGATCATCCTGGACCAGGGCTCAAATCTGTGTCCCCTGTTAGCAGGCAGATTTTATTTTTAATTAATTATTTTTTGGGGGGCTGCATTAGGTCTTTGTTACTGCGTGGGCTTTCTCTAGTTGCAGCAAGCAGGGGCTTCTCATTGCAGTGGCTTCTCTTGTTGCGGAGCACGGGTTCTCACCACATGGGCTCCAGTAGCTGTGGCTCACGGGCTCTAGAGCACAGGCTTAGAACTTGTGGTGCATGGGCTTAGTTGTTCCATGGCATGTGGGATCTTCCTGGACCAGGGATTGAATCCGTGTCTCCTGCCTTGGCAGGGGGATTCTTAACCACTGCGGCAGGCAGATTCTTAACCACTGCACCACCAGGGAAGTCTCTTTTGGTTTTTTTCTTAGTATAACTTTAAATTGCCATGGAAAAGCCTGAGTACATTTTTGCATTTATTTATTCATTCTCTCAATCAAAATATACATGTATAAATATGTATGTTTATAACTATATGTATATATGTGAACACACATACATATATAGTGATACATTTGTATTTAAGGTACTATGTTGGCTGCTTCTCGGAAAGTTTATTGTCTTTCACGGCACAAAAGTTAACTATAATATAAAGCAGACTATGAAGAATGTCCACGTTCTCTTGTAATTCAGACAAGGAACCTCTCTGGATTATCTAAACTTTGTCTCACAAAGTTTCTTTGTTTGTAGATTCCTCTCTTTGGTGCTAAGACTATTGGCCGGAGAAGTCCTGATGGACCAGTGCTGAGCAAAGCTGAAATTGCTGAGAAACTTCATCAGAGTAATCAGGCCTGTCATGATGGAGATTTCCACACAGCTATTGTTCTGTACAATGAAGCCCTAGCTGTTGACCCTCAGAACTGCATCTTATACAGCAATAGATCTGCAGCCTATATGAAAATCCAGCAGTATGACAAGGCACTGGACGATACAATCAAAGCCCGACTTCTCAATCCCAAATGGCCAAAGGTAGAAATTTCATTTACTTTCACAGAATCTTTTGTGTTGATTTCTTATTTTAATGTAAATTTTTTTGTGTTGATTTCTTATTTTAATGTAAACTTTTTTGACTGAGTGCAGTTATTAATTTTTTAATAGTCTGTACTTCAGCAAGATGTGGAATGGCTTCATTGAGCTGGTACATTAGTGAATAGCTTCCTTTTTTTTTTTTTTTTTTTTTTTTTTTTTTGTGCGATGCAGGCCTCTCACTGTTGTGGCCTCTCCCGTTGGGCAGCACAGGCTCCAGATGTGCAGGCTCAGCGGCCACGGCTCATGGGCCCAGCCACTCTGCAGCATGTGGGATCTTCCCGGACCGGGGCATGAACCCGTGTCCCCTGCATCAGCAGGCGGACTCCCAACCACTGCGCTACCAGGGAAGCCCAGCTTCCTTTTTTTATGCTTTGGAAATATGCTTTCCATGTCTAAGTTTAATGCTTTTCCTGTATGTTTGAGATACAAATTTTTTTTTCACTCAATTTCTTGATAGGATGCTTTCTAGTTATTTCTACAGGTTTTGGACATCTCTTTTTTGCACAGATGTTTTAGATGGAGTATTATGATCAGCCACATACAATTACTTAACATAGTTCCAACCCTGTTATAAATTTTGACTATTCAGATAATATAGAAAAATCCTTAGGACTTGCCTGCTGGTGCAGTGGTTAGGAATCCGCCTGCCAGTGCAGGTGACATGGGTTTGAGCCCTGGTCGAGGAAGATCTCACATGCTGTGGAGCAAGTAAGCTCATGCACCACAACTACTGAGCCTGCGCTCTAGAGCATGCGAGCCACAGCTATGGAGCCTGCGTGCCACAATGACTGAAGCCCACGCACCTAGAGCCTGTGCTCCGCAACAGAGAAACCACCGCAATGAGAAGCCTGCACACGGCAATGAAGAGTAGCCCCCACTCGCCGCAACTAGAGAAAGCCCATGTGCAGTAACAAAGACCGAATGCAGCCAGAAGTAAATTAATTAATTAATTAATTTTAAAAAAAGAAATTGGTCTTTGTCTCTGGTTCCTAGAGGGAGATTCTAAACCCTTGGAATTTCTTGAGTGATAGGTGTGTGTGTTATTCATGAGCTCCTCAGATCACTCCTGAGTTTATGCTAATGAATGAGGTGACTCCAGATGGGGGCTGGTCACCAAACAAACCACCCACATGATTAGAGGATTGTGGCTTTGAGCCAGCCCAGCCCCCATGGAGAGGAGGGAGACTGAAGATTGAATCCAACCACATGGCCCAATGATTCAATCAATAATATTTGCACAATAAAACCCCAATAAAAACTCTGGACACCAAAGCTCATTGGAGCTTTCTGATTGGTGAACACATGGATATACTGGGAGGGTGAAACACCCTGAATCCATGGGGAGAGGGCATGGCAACTCTTCACTCAGGACCCTACCATACCTTGTACTATGTGTCACTTCATTTGTATCCTTTACAATGCAACTGTCATCATAAACATAACTTTTTCCTCAGTTCTGTGAATCATTCTAGTGAATTACTGAACCTGAGAGGTGTCATGGGAACCTCCTGGATTTGTAGCTGGTCTGTCATAAGTATAGGTGACCTGAGGACCCCACGTGATGCTGGCATCTGAAATAAGGGAAATCTTGTTTGACCTAATCCTGTGCCCTTAAACTTGTGGAGTCTGATGCTAACTGTAGGTGGTTAGTGTCAGAATTACACTGCAGTATTGCACTGGTGTCAGAATAGCAAGGGACCCAGAAAGCCAAATGATCTTAAAAAAGAAGAACAAAGTTGGTGCATTCAACCTCTCTTCTGCGATGAGAAAAACACAGAGTTCTGAGCTGCTGCCCAGGCATTTTACAATGTGATAACCCTGCTCACATCCAGAGTCTGAACATCTAGATGAGGACTTGAGTTTAGCATACCTGCTGTTAAGTTCCCACTTTGCTTTCCCCAGGGTACCTCTTAAAGTAACCACTTGAGAGTTAAGCCTGTAAAACTTAGTCACCTCTGCCCCAACTACCTAATAAGTAATAGGTGCTTACTACCCTGGTCTCTATCTCCTGCTTACTCCTGACCTGGGATGGAGGACTGCCCTTCCCCCAGCTAATTGTAAACCATCTCCCTTTCTGGGATCTATAAGTAAAAATTCTTGTGACTTTACTTCCTTTGTGTGGGTATATTGAAACTTTGCCTTTAATCAAAATCACCCTGTGGGTTTCACTTCCCCAAAGTGGGAGCTCGGATGCTGAGGGAACTACCTGGGGATCCCAAGTGGGTGGTTTGTGCCCCCTTATTCAGCAGGTCATAATCTGCATATTCTTTTTTAAAAAATAAATTTATTTATTTATTTTTGGCCGTGTTGGGTCTTCATTTCTGTGCGAGGGCTTTCTCCAGTTGCCGCGAGAGGGGGCCACTCTTCATCGCAGCGCAAGGGCCTCTCACTGTCGCGGCCTCTCACTGTGGAGCACAGGCTCCAGACGCGCACGCTCAGTAGCTGTGGCTCACGGGCCCAGTTGCTCCACAGCGTGTGGGATCCTCCCAGACCACCAGGGCTCGAACCCATGTCCCCTGCATTGGCAGGCAGACTCTCAACCACTGCGCCACCAGGGAAGTCCCAATAATCTGCATATTCTTAATTCAATACACCGGCTCCAGCTTCTCAACACATTTTCCAATTTCAAAACAGTGGGGTACTGGTATAAGGATAGACATATGGATCTACAGAATAGAATTCAGAATGCAGAAATGTACTACATTTATGATCAGTTAATTTTCAACAAGGGTGCCAAGACAATTCAATGTCGGGGGGGAAGGACTGTTCAACAATGATTTGGGGACAATTGGATAGTCACTTGCAAGAGTGAGGTTGGACCCCTGCTTCACATCATACATAAAAATTAACTCAAAATGGAGGAGAACATTTAGAAGTAAATATTTGTGACCTTGGGTTAGGTAATGGCTTCTTAGATATGACACCAAAAGGATAAGAAAAGATTTATAAGTTAGGCTTCATCAAAATTTTAAAAAAATGTGGTTCAAAGAATATCATCAAGAAAGTGAAAAGATGGTTCACAAAATGGGAGAAAATATTTGCAAGTCATATATCCAATAAGGGACTTGAATCCAGAACACATTAAAAAAAATTCTTACAACTCAGCAATAAAAAGACAACCCAGGGACTTCCCTGGTAGTCCAGCAGTTAAGAATCCACCTTGAAATGCAGGGGACGCCAGTTCTACCCCTGGTCAGGGAACTAACATGCCATGGGGCAACTAAGCCCACACACCACAACTAGAGAGAAGCCCGTGCACCACAACGAAGAGCCTGTGTGTCACAATTAAGACCTGATGCAGCCAATAAATAAATAAATAAATAAATAAAAATACACCCCAGTTTTAAAGTGGGCAAAGGATGTGAACTGACATTTCTTCAAAAAGGATTTACAAATGGCTAGTAAGTACATGAAAATATGTTCAACAACATTAGTCAGAAATGCGAATCAAGACGAGATACCACTTTATACCTACCAGAATGGCTAACATTAAAAAGACAGACAGGGCTTCCCTGGTGGCGCAGTGGTTGAGAATCCGCCTGCCGATGCAGGAGACACGGGTTCGTGCCCTGGTCCGGGAAGATCCCACATGCCGCGGAGCAACTAAGCCCGTGAGCCATGGCCGCTAGGCCTGTGCGTCCGGAGCCTGTGCTCCGCAACGGGAGAGGCCACAACAGTGAGAGGCCCGCATACAGCCAAAAAAAAAAAAAAAAAAAAAAAAAAAGACAGACAATAACAAGTGTTTACAAGAGTGTGGAGAAATTGGAACCTTCATACACTGCTGGCAAGATTGTAAATGGTACAACCACTCTGGAAAACAGTTTGGCACTTCCTTAACAGATTAAACACAGGGTTACCATATAAAATTCTACTCCTAGGTATATGCCCAAGAAAAATAAAATATATGTCCACACAAAAACGTGTGCATTTATGCTAAGTGAAAGAAGTCAGTCACAAAAGACCATTTATCCATTATGTGAAATGTCCAGACTAGGCAAATCTATAGATTATTATTTGCCTAGGGCAGGTGGTGGGGAGGGGAAGGGGAGGTGGGTTGGGAAAGGTACAAATTCCTTTTTGAGATGACAAAAAATGTTTTAAAATTAGATCCTGGATTTCCTTGGTGGCACAGTGGTTAATAATCCGCCTCCCAATGCAGGGGACACGGGTTCGAGCCCTGGTCTGGGAAGATCCCACATGCCGAGGAGCAACTAAGCCCATGTGCCACGACTACTGAGCCTGCGCTCTAAAGCCCGTGAGCCACAACTACTGAGCCCGCATGCCACAACTACTGAAGCCCTCACACCTAGAGCCCATGCTCCACAACAAGAGAAGCCACTGCAATGAGAAGCCAGTGCACCGTAGTGAAGAGTAGCCCCCGCCTGCTGCAACTAGAGAAAGCCCACGCATAGCAACAAAAACCCAGTGTAGGCAAAAATAAATAAATAAGTAAATAAATTTTTAAAAATAAAATTAGATCCAGGTGATGGTTGCACAGCTCTGTAAATATGCTAAAAACCATTGAATTGTACACTTTGCATGGGTGAGCTTCATGGTATATATATCTCAGTGCAACTTTTTGAAAAAACAAACCCAGTAGAAAGGTAGTGGGGGAATAGCCAACCTCACCTACCTCATAGTCTTGGTGGTTTCTGACACTTACTGAAAGGAACTCTATAGTTATGCATGACCGAGTTGGCTTAGGTCAGTGTGTGTTACAAACTATCTTGCTTGTTACTGGTATGTGCTATTTTTTTTCTAATATATATATGTATACCTAATATATACCAAATTTCCTAGGGAATTTGGTAACTCTTGTGACTAAGAGATCCATAGGTGTTATAGTGAGGTTTCCTCTCCTCTGAGAATCTGAAACTAAGGAAGCCAGACAAAATAGAAAATATTATCATAGGGATCAAAGCAAACATTATAAAAACAGCATAGAGGGAAATGATGGCTCCTCAGCCAACACTTGCAATATAATTGGTGGTCAGGACCACATTTTCCTTCTTTCTTTTTTTGGGGGGGGTAAAATATATAAAACATAAAATTTACCATTTTGACCCTTTTTAAGTGTACAATTTTAAGTGCACAATTCAGTGGCATTAAGCACATTCGTGTTGTGCAACCATCACCACCATCCACCTTCAGAACTTTTTCATCTTCCCAAATCTACACTGTGTACCAGCTGCCCATTTTCTGAAGTTAGTAACCCGAGTTTGATTTTCCCCCAAACTATTACTATGTGAACTTGGAAGAGCTACTCTGCTCTTCAAAGCCTTAGTTTCTCCATCCATGAAATGGGGATGATAGTTCTTGCCTGAAAGGGCCCATTTGAGGATTCAGTGAGAAGCGCAGTGTAATGTGCTTATTAAATGCCCACCCACCAGATCTGTGTCTCCTGCCCAGTCTTCCTCAGCTGCAAGCCATCCTCCAGTTGCCTATCGAACATCTATAGGAAGTTCCAAGGTCACAAATACAACCTGTCCAAGTGGAGCTCAGCGCCCCCCCCCACCACAAGCTGCAGCCCCTCTTCCTGGGTCAAGGCCTCTCCATCCCCCGAGTGCTCACACCAGACACTTGAGTCCCCTTAACTGAGCCCTCAACATAGCCCTATTAGCTGCCAAGTCCTAATGGTCCCATCTCCTAGAATGCTGTTGAATCTGTCCCCTTACCATAATGCTGCCTTCACAGGAACCATCAGCTCTCAACTCTACCGAAGTCCCCAGATGGGTCTCCTTTACTCCAATGTCTACACTGCTCCTCCTGATCTGGCTGCCTCCTTCTCAATAGCATCTCTACCCCTTCCCACTCCCACCCTCACCCAGTTGCAGTAAGATTCTTCTTTACTTGCATGCATGACATTTCTCCTGCTAACCTACTTGAAAATACAAATGCCTCTAATCCTTCAAGATTTAGCTCACTGGTCAAGGTTAGGGACCCCTCCTCTCTGTCCCCATCTCATTCTAGGCTTCCCACTAATATTTGCTGAGTGTACTGCCGGGCCTTGTGCTAAGCACTTTGTGTGCATTATTTTATATTCTCTTCCCTCCTGATGTCATATCTGTACTTTGTCACGATTGAGGTTGGTGCTATAGTTATCCTTGTCTTACAGATGAGAAAAATGAAACCTAGAGAACTTAACTGCTTAAGGTCATACAGTGAGTAACAGGAACTACCAGATACAAAAACCAATTCTCTGATTCTCTGAAATCTGCAGTATCACAAATATAATTTGTAACCTAACTTATTCCTTCCTTGGTTCACTGGGTGAACTGTCTCATTTTTTACCCTACTGCTCTCATATCACTTCCTCTGCAGCCCTTTCTCACCTCTCTCCTTTCCCCAGCTGACTTAGCTGTTTCTTGCTTGGTGTTTCCATGGGCAACCCCAGGGAAATTTCCTGTTAAAATCCCAGTTCCAGCTTCTCTTGAAACAATCCAGAGATTGTCAACATCACGTCTGAATCTCGCCATGGCAGCAATTACCAGGGTTGAGTAGCATCTCCCGCCTCCTCCCCAGCTTTGAGAAGGGGCGTGTGCTTGCAATTCTTCAAAGACCTCACCCCTCTCTGATAGCAGCCACTTCTGCCACCGTCACCTGTGTGTGCTTCCTCCCTGGAGCCCTCACGCCTCTGAACTCTGCTGAGTCTCTCTTGCCTCCCAACAGCAATACCTAGAAAGGAAAAGATGGTGTCTTCTCTTTACTTTTTCATCTGGCCACATCTGATACATCCAACATGTTATCAAAAGTGACAGAACCAAAGGAATTCTTTGTCAAAGCAAAGCTTTAGGTCTGAGTCTGCTGCAGCTATTTGTCACTTGCTGCTGAACACACTATGTGGCATGACTGCCTTTGTCCACTCAGCAGCATCTTTCTCTTTGCCTGGTGGAGGCCACGGATACAGGAAAAAGCCCTTTTGCAACGGAGGTGCTTTCCTCTCTGATTATAGATTACTTGTTATATAATTCCCTCAACTGTGACAGGATCGCCCCTTGACTTCTGTGCAGAAAAGAGTTAACCCAGCAGCCCCAAGACTGCACATCCTTATAAAGTCCTGCTTACAAGATTAGCCCTTGGCTGGTGTCTTGGATTTGGGGAGGGTTTCCCTATTTCCAGAACTGATAACAGTGGCTCACTCTGCCTAAATTGTTTGTACAATGTAATTTATGCTGAATACCTGTTTTCTTTCTTGGAGTCTGGAATTTTGGCACATGCTAGACAAAGAGTGCTTATGTGACCAGCACCAAAGAAAAACTCTGGGTACTGAGTTTCTAACAAGCTTCCCTTGCAGACAGCATTTTCACACGTGTTGTCACAACTTGTTGCCGGGGAATTAAGTGTGTTCTCTGTGATTCCACTAGGGAAAGGAGCCTTGGAAGCTTGTGCCTGGTTTCTGTCAGACTTCACTCCATGTGCCTTTTCTCTTTGTTGATTTAACTTTGTATCCTTTTGCTGTAATAAATCATAGCCATGAGTAGGACTATGTACCAAGTCCTGTGGGTTCTCCCCTTGAGTCGTTGAAACTGGGGGTGGTCTTGGGGACACCTGACAGTCTCTGCTTGTCTGGATGCCACTTCCCCTCTTCCCTGAAGACTTCTTCCCTGGTTACCACACCTGGGAGTGATCTTTCCCTGTGCCCAGTGAAGCTGTACGTGCAAACTTTGGAAACAGAGACTTGGATCAAATCCTGCTTTGGCTTGGCATGGAGCAGGCCCTGGTAAACGGCCCCTCTTGTAAAGATTGTTTAGTCCCCTTGGCTGGTACTTAATCTTGGCCGGTTCAGCCTCCCTAAGAGCAGAGGCTTTGCAGACAAGGCCTGGGTTTGAATCCCTGCTCCTGACTCTCTTATGTTCTGGGAGCTTGCTTCTTCATCTGTAAAATGGGTGGAATTGGGTTTAATTTGATGGAATCATGCAAAGTACTGCCCATAGTGCCTGGCACACAGTTAGTGCAAAGCAAATGGGAACTTTTATCATTATTTTGGTTATTGGTGTAAAAGTCTTCTCCCCAAATAGACAGGAATCATCTCACTGTTCTGTGTTACTCTCTCAGGTTAGAGCATTCTCTTATACAAAGTAGGTGGTTGAAACTTTGTTGAAAGGAGAATATTTACTCTGCAGTGAAAGGCATGACCTTGTTGCCAAAATAAAAACAAAAGTAGTCATTACCATTTAAAAAATCACATTTGAGTGCTTATGTGCCATGCACTGGGCTAAACAATTTGCATAATTTATTCCATTTAATCTTCAATATGACCCTGTGAGTGTGTTACTATTATTATTATCACCATTTTAAAGATGAGGAAATGAAGCTTAGCACAATCATTGACTTACAGCAGATTAGTGGCAGAGCTGTAATTCAAAACCAGGTGTAGGGGCTTCCCTGGTGGCAGTTAAGAATCTGCCTGGGGGCTTCCCTGGTGGCACAGTGGTTGAGAATCCATCCGCCTGCCGATGCAGAGGACATGGGTTTGTGCCCCGGTCTGGGAAGATCCCACATGCCGTGGAGCGGCTGGGCCCGTGAGCCATGGCTGCTGAGCCTGTGCGTCCGGAGCCTGTGCTCTGCAACGGGAGAGGGCACAACAGTGAGAGGCCCGTGTACCCGCCCCCCCAAAAAAAAAAAAAAAGAATCCGCCTGCCAATGCAGGGGACACAGGTTTGAGCCCTGGTCCAGGAATATCCACATGCCGTGGAGCAACTAAGCCCATGCGCCACAACTACAGAGCCTGCATGCCACAACTACTGAAGCCCATGTGCCACAACTACTGAAGCCCACACACCTAGAGCCCATGCTCCACAATGAGAAGCCACTGCAGTGAGAAGCCCGCACACAATGAAGAGTAGCCCCCACTCACTGCAACCAGAGAAAAGCCTGCGTGCAGCAACGAAGACCCAACGCAGCCAAAAATAAAACAAACAAACAAACAAATAAAAAACCCCAGGTGTATTAGTCTTCTAAGGCTGCCGTAACAAAATACCGCAGATTGGGTGTCTTATTTAAACAACAGAAATTAATTTTCTCACAGTCTGGAGGCTGGAAGTCCAAGATCAAGGTGCTGTCAGGGTCAGTTTCACTATCTGTTGAGGAGTCTCTTCCTGGTTTGTAGATGGTGGGTGTCTCCCTGCCTTTCTCAAAGGGCCTTTCCCTGGTGCATGAGTGTGGGAAGACTGAGCAAGGGTGTCTTTTCTTATAAGGACACTAATCTATAAAACCAGGGCTTCACCTTTACAACCTCATTTATCCTTAATTACTTCCCTAGAGTCACCAACTCCAAATACAGCCACTTTGGAAGTTAGGGATTCAACATATGAATTTTGCAGGGGTACACATTCAGTCCATAACACCAGGCCTATTTGACACTGGAACAGTCACAAATTAGTCAAAACTTCCGACTTGTTCTGATGCCATGTTAAGAACGATGTGGGGTTAGGAGGTGGGTGCTTAATTTCCTTTATTCAGTCAGAAACTTTAACCCCAATAGGTTAACCTTTCAGAGGTCTAGAAGCATCCCTCCCATAAGGCTTTGTCAGGGAACACTTGAAAGGGTTCCTGGATTCAGAAGGCCAGCTAAACTTGGAGTTTAGACTAAAAGGGAAAGAATTTGGGAGAGGGGAAAAATAAGTAATTCCACTGACTCAGAAGCCATGTCTCAGAAAGTCTTTTTAATTTATTCCCCCAATCAGAAATGTTTGCTCAGGACTTCCTTGGCGGTCCAGTGGTTAAGACTCCATGCTTCCAACGCAGGGGGCAGGGGTTCGATCCCTGGTCTAGCAACTAAGATCCCACATGCCGTGCTGTGTGGCCAAAAAAAATAGAAAAAGAAAAGAAATGGTTTGCTGGGAGGTCCAGTGGCCTTTCCATCTGATGGCAACAGGTAAGGGAAAGTTTCTTTGAAGTTCCTCCAAAGATGCTGTTTGAAGCAAATTTGTTTATCTGATTTCTTTTTGTGGTCAGACTGCTTCGGTTTTGATCTTTGTTCGAAGGATGGAAGATTGTCTACAGGCATATTTCAAACAGTACTTTCATTTTCTCCTTTTCAGAAGCACCCAAACTAATCAGGACATTTGCTTGCTTTGTAATTATTTACTTAAAGGACTCCCTGTGTGTGTTCAGACAAGTAACTCCCTCTTCTTGTAAATTGTGAGGGGGTTGGAGATTGTACTGATATTCCCCAGTACCATTAAGCCAGACAGCTGCTGTGGTTCATCTGCCTTCAGAAGATCCATAAATCCTGAAATGTTAACTGAGTATAACTGGATCAGGATTCACAAGATATAAATTCTTAGACAATGACAAGGGAGGATGCAAAGCTCTAGGAGTAGTATTTAAACCTTGGTTCAGAACCCTGAATTTTTTCACTTATAAACAAGCAATTCTCTCTAAAAGTTTGAATGCTGTTTCTCAGAATTTTTAATCCGAATTTTCTATTTTAATCTTCCTTGATCCAGAGACTTAAAAAAATTTTTTTTTCTTCTGGAAATGAATCAAGAACTTAAACTGAATTTCCAAAGATCCAAAAAGGGAAGGGAAGCTGCTTCCGGTGACAGGAGGGCAGCTGTTCAGGAATAAATTAAAAATGCTCCACTCCACGAAGGTGGAGCTGAACATGTGGTTAGTGTTTAATACCAGACTTAATTCATTTTTTTAAAAAAACAGTTACTAACTTTTTAAAACTAACTTTTATTTTTGGCTGCATCAGGTCTTAGTTGCAGGCACGTGGGACCTTTTGTTGCGGCATGCGGGCTTAGTTGCCCCGCGGCTTGTGGGATCTTAGTTCCCTGACCAGGGATCGAACCCACGACCCCTGCATTGGCGGGTGGATTCTTAACCACTGGACGACTAGGGAAGTTCCCAGACTAATTCTTGATAATATTACCTATATTTCATGTAGATAAAATGCATTTATGTATTTTAAGTGTAGACCAAAGAGACCCTTAGGCAGCTTTGCACGGTTGCCAAACAGAATTCCTTGAAGGACACACTAACAAGACTATCTATTTGTGAACGTCATGCCACTGGAAGGAAGATGTGGTTCTACAGCAGAGGGTGGCAAACCCATATCAAATCTAGCCTACTGCCTGTTTAGTAAATAATGTGCTACAAGGGCAGAGTTTATTTGCAACAGAGGCGGTATGGCCCACAAAGTCTAAAATATTTACTACTGGCCCTTTGCAGAAAAACTCCCCTCCCCTCGAGGGCCTCAAGTTGGCCTTATTCCCACCTCCTCATCCACAGGCCTAGATGAGGAACATGGTATATCAAGTATCCCATGAAGAACTGATCACTCAAACCCTGGCTGGGCTGTGCTTCTGCTGACATGACAAGCTTTGCAGTCCACTAATGCTTGAGCCACAGGTTTAATTAAGATGGTCAAAGCGGGCTTCCCTGGTGGCACAGTGGTTAAGAATCTGCCTGCCAACGCAAGGGACACGGGTTCAAGCCCTGGCCCGGGAAGATCCTGCATGCCGTGGAGCAACTAAGCCTGTGTGTCACAACTACTGAGCCTGAGCTCTAGAGCCTGCAAGCCACAACTACTGAGCCTGCGTGCCTAGAGCCCGTGCTCCGCAACAAGAGAAGCCATGACAATGAGAAGCCCACGCACCGCCAATGAAAAGTAAACCCTGCTCACTGCAACTAGAGAAAAGCCTGCGTACAGCAACGAAGACCCAACATAGCCAAAAAAAAAGCAAGCAAGAAAAAAAAGATGGTCAAAGCGGTTGAAACACCTCTACTCTGAATCAGCAGAGTCCAGAAAAGAAATAGATAAGAACTTTATTTTTAAAACTTTAAAATTAGCAACCATTAGAGGGGAATCTTCTTTAACTTAATCTTTTCTTCAACGTTTGAAAGGTATCTCATCTTTGTTAAAAGTTCCTTGGCTTTCTCAAAATCATCTGAAATAAAGAGAGACATTAATGCGAGGCTTCATTTCAAGCAAGAATAAAATCACTCTATTATCCAAAGCAGCTGGATCAAAGCTGAGCCCCAGGCTCTGGAAGGCTGATCAATTACTCAGTAGATTTGAGAAAGAGAAAACATCTGGATTGTTCAGGGGATAAAGGGCTTAACCAAAGGGAGCAAAAGCATGCTTCTTCACAGCATTCAGACTGGAAATGAGAAGCTGCTTCTTCTTCAGGACAATACCCAATAACTAAGTTGTGTTTTAAGAGTTTTCCCCTATCATACTCGGTGGTCTAACCCTGACGAGGATGTGGAAGCCCCTGGTGCTTCCTCTGGGCCAGGTGCTGCGATACAGAGCTGCCCCCAGGAGGCTCGCAGGTTCTGGAAAGATGCCCTTAGAACCGTGGTTCTTGACTGCGGGTGACTTCTCGCCTGTGGGGATGTTTGGCAATGTCTGGAGACATTTTTTGGTTATCACCCTGGGGAGGTGGCACTGACATCTAGTGGGCAGAGGCCAGAGGTGCTGCCAAACAGCCTACAGTGTACAGGACAGCTCCCCACGACAAAGAATTATCTGGCCCAAAATGTTGGTAGTGCCAAGGTTGAGAAACCCTGACTTAGATTTATGTGTAAAAAAATAATACACCGTTATATTCATATATGGTTAAAACTACCAAGAAAAGCAAGGGAATGGTTAGTACAAAAATTCAGGAGAATAGTTGCTACCATGGAAGGGGAATGCAATTACAAAGGGCCTAAGGCAGTGGTCATGTTTTATTTCTTTATTTCATTTGATTATTTTTTTGTACTTATAAATATTCTTTTAATTATGATAAAATATACATGACATAAATGTACCATTGTGACCATTTTTAAGCGTAGAACTCAGTGGCATTAAGTGCATTCACAAGACTGAAACTCTATGTATGAAACAATAACTTGCTATTCCCCACTCCCTTTGGTCCCTGGCAACCACTATTCTACTTTCTGTCTCTATGAATTTGACTGCTCTAGGGACCTCATGTAAGTGAAATCATACAGTGTTTATCTTTTTGTGACTAGCTTACTTCACTTAGCATAATATCCTTAAGGTTCATCCATGTTGTAGCATGCATCAGAATTTCCTTCCTTTTAAACGCTGTATAATATTCCCTTGTATGGATAGACCACATTTGTTTATCCATTCATCAGTTGATGGACAGTTAGGTTGCTTTCACCTGTTAGCTATTATCAAAAATTCTATGAATGTTGGTGCTGACAAAAATTATCTCCTTCACCAAACTCTAGCCAGGCTCCTCTGAGCCCTCTTCTTGACTAGCCCTCCACCTTGGCCTATAGGTACTTGAACAAACAATAACATAGTTACTTACAGCTCAAAGGCGGCATCCCTAGGATGACCCCAGCCCCACCTTAAAATGCCTGCCTGAGAACACAGGGCTGCCAAAAGAATTTATCAGTTTATACCTGAAGCTAGGGCCCCTGTCTCCCAGGGTCTGTGGGAGGGTAGGAACCTAACTTCAAGAAGTGGCTGTTAGCAAACCCAGATGGGTTTCACATGGTCCAACTCCTGCTTCCCACTTTTTGTACATTTTCACTTCCTTGGCCCTGTGTGCTGCCCCCCACCCCCCGGTCCCACTCCCTCATTCTCCCTTTAAAATGCCCAGTCACACACACATCGAAGCTGAGTTCAGTTCATGCTGGACTATTCCCCTACTGCAATGGTTATTACTGATTAGAACCTGTCCTTAGCACTTTAACTAACGTCTGGCTTTGTTTATCTTTGACAGTAATCTGGTGCCGTGACTTGGATCTAGATTGGAAACACCATCAGGCCCTCAGACATGATGGCTGGACCTTTCAGTGAGCAGAGAGACCTTGGTCTCCTCTCCAGCCCACCTGCTCATTTGGGAACCTGGGGTGAGTCTGACGCCTGCTCAAATTCTGCAGACACACCTCTGTTGAAGCACGGTGAGGACACATTTGGATTCTCATGATTCTGAGTATCCTCTCAGAAGGATAAAGTTCCAGCCTTCTTTTGAAAGGTAGCTCCAGGCTGGAATTCTTTCCAGCTCCTTGTTTTGAGTGGGGATTGACTTCTGGGCTGGACATTTTCTTTTTCCTGGCTCCTTGAGAGGCCTCTATGTTCTATTTGACCCTGCTCCTCCCATGGGAACTTGTCAGTCCTCTGAAACCTCCTTCTTGAACTTCTACTGACTGCGTGTCACCATGGTGCTTGGTCTACCTCTTTTCCTACTGCTGTGACTTTATAGGCAGATCTTGTTCTATCACGCTTTGCAGATACTGCGTATTTTACAAATTGAAGGTTTGTGGCAACCCTGCGTCGAGCAAGTCTATGTATAAGATTTTCCCAACAGCATTTGCTCATTTCGTGTCCCTGTGTCAGACTTTGGTAATTCTCCCAATTTTTCGAACTTTTTCATTATTATTATATTTGTTCTGGTGATCTGTGATCAGTGATCTTTGATGTTGCCATGGCTAAAAGATTATGACTCACTGAAGGCTCAGAGGATGGTTAGCAATTTTTAGCAATACAGTATTTTTTAATTAATTGGTTTTATTAGACATAATGCTACTGCACACTTAATAGACTACACTTAGTGTAAACATAACTTTGACATGCAGGGAAATAAAAAAAATTCATGTGATTTGTTTTATTGCAATATTTACTTTCTTGTGGTGGTCTGGAACCAAACCCGCAGCATCTTCGTGGTCTACCTGTACTTAGGAAAAATTGGAACTTCTCCGGCTTCTTTGGGAAACTTAAGATTCCCCACACTGCCTCCTCCTCCCTCCTCTCACCACCTTCCATATTCCCTTCCGCTCCCTCGCATCCTTTGATATGGTCCCCTTCAAGCCCCTACCTCCTCAGTCCCTCTGTCCATCCTACCAGACCTTTCCCTTCTCACTCCCGCCACCCAAATCCCTACAAGCAATGGACTTTTGGGCCTCCTGTCCCCATCAGGGGCTTGCAAGGACTCAGGTACCTCCAAAAGCAACCACCTGAAGCTGAAAAGAAAAAAAAAGCTAACTGGAAACAGATATTTAGTTCACAGACTCCATAACATTATATATCAGGGTAAAAAAAAAAAAAGAACCCCAAAACAAAAAAACAAACAACCAAACCAAAAAAACTTTAAAAACACCTCTACAACTCACATTGAGCAGGCAACCTTTAAAACTTGCTCCATCTGCCAGAAACTCAATTCAGATAAATACATAAAATAGAGCAAAAATGAGAACTACCCATATAAGCTAGAGAGTTTTTTTTTCTTTAATTTCCCAGTTTTACTGAGATATAATTGACATAAAGTCATATTAGTTTTAGGTGTATAACATGATTTGATATATGTACATATTGCAAAATGATTACCACAAAAAGTTTAGTTAACATCCATCATCTCACATAAACTGAGTTTTATATTATCTTATTTGTGCCTGACTTATGGCAGAATTTTTAAATGAAAACTGTAAGATCTATTTGCATCTCTCTGTATATTTATGTATTTATACATATACATAAACATATATTTTCCTACCTTCAGATGGTATTACGAAATTAATTTATAAAATCCTTTGAAGGAACTGTATCCTAATTTGCTTAGAGAGAAATGAGTACTTATATAAATTAAATCTTCCTAAAACTTCCAGAAATATAAGAACCAACTCAAATGTTTTCAATTTCATGTAATTTGGGTAAATCTTTGGTAAATAAAACTAGTGTGATGTTCTTTTTTTTTTTTGTGCTACGCGGGCCTCTCTCTGTTGTGGCCTCTCCCGTTGCAGAGCACAGGCTCCGGACACGCAGGCTCAGCGGGCATGGCTCACGGGCCCAGCCACTCCGTGGCATGTGGGACCTTCTTGGACTGGGGCACGAACTCGTGTCCCCTGCATTGGCAGGCGGACTCTCAACCACTGCGCCACCAAGGAAGCCCGGCTTATTTTTATATGGTACAGAGAGAACAAAGGTATTTGGGTCTATTTTTAAACATGTTCATCTTGCCACATTAAAAAAAAATTGTATTATAAAAAGCATATGCCTTGAGGGACTTCCCTTGGTGGTCCAGTGGGTAAGACTCCATGCTCTCAATGTCGGGGGCCCAGGTTCAATCCCTGGTCAGGGAACTAGATCCTGCATGCATGCCACAACTAAGAGTCTGCATGCAGCAACTAAGAATGCTGAGTGCTGCAACTAGGAAGTCTGAATGCCGCAACTAAGAAGCCCTCCTGCTGCAACTAAGATGCCATGTGCCGCAACTAAGACCCAGTGCAGTCTAAATAAATACTTTTTTTTTTTTTTTTTTTTTTTGCAGTACAGGCTCTGGATGCGCAGGCTCAGTGGCCATGGCTCACGGGCCTAGCTGCTCCGCGGCATGTGGGATCTTCCCGGACTGGGGCACGAACCCGTGTCCCCTGCATCGGCAGGCAGACTTCTCAACCACTGCGCCACCAGGGAAGCCCAAGTCTAAATAAATAAATGAATAAATGAATAAATATTTTTTTAAAAAGCATATGCCTCTAGAGATTATGAAGTGGTATATTCATAAAACTTGCTAATCTGCTACAGAATACTGGTATGTAATAGCTCATAATTTCTACCTCCTAGTTTTCTCTGTAAAATAAAATACTAATGGTTAAAATTTATAATTGGTATATGAAAATAAAACTACTGGAAATGATAAGAGTGAAGAAAAACAACTTTGTACACAAAGTATGGGAGAAAAGTAGGATGTGTTTCTACATGAAAAGCATGTAAAGAATGTAAATGTGTATTTGTTAAGATTAAAAAGGAGTAATTTTGTTCTAAAGTAGACCGTGAAAGAGGGAAAGAATAAGACAAAACCTGAATGAATGTAGAAAGCTGTAAAAGGTTTGTGGAAAAGAAATTTTATGTTGTAAGGTCAAAGCTGGCTAAGATTAAGTGGATTTATACATAAAGTGTTTTTTAAAAAAATGCACTTTAATATCAATAGTGTACTAACACAAAACCAGAGTAGTTTTCTCTCTGTCAAAATGACAAAGTTCCTTGGATTACTGGTCTGCTGTTAATAAAAGATTGTCAAAGGTTTTTCTTTACCTTTTGAGTAATCTGCCTAGGAAACATATTCTGTCTTATCAAAATAATTTCCTGTGCTTCATGTTGTCTCTATCATGTCCTCGATTATGTAAAAGAATCGAGCCTCCTCACTGTCAAAAGAGCTAAGGTTTTTTTTTTTTCCCCATGTTACCTCACATTTCCCTTCGAAATTTTATTTTTTTAATTTTTAAATTTTTGGCTGCATTGGGTCTTTGTTGCTGCGCATGCTTTCTCTAGTGGTGGTGAGCAGGGGCTACTCTTTGTTGTGATGTGGGGGCTCTAGGCACACTGGCTTCAATAGTTGTGGCTCATGGGCTTAGCTGCTCTGTGGCATGTGGGATCTTCCTGGGCCAGGGCTCGAACCCGTGTCCCCTGCATTGGCAGGCAGACTCTCAACCACTGCACCACCAGGGAAGTCCCCGAAATCTTTTTATTATTACTTCAGTTTGATAAATAAGTGTTGTTTCACAATGATCTATGATCCTATTTAATTAAATATTCAAACCTTTTAACATTTTTGACAACTTCCCCAAGCCAAATTCTAAATAAAGTCTTCTTGACTTTGAACTGACTTTGAAGTTTCTGAGAGGCCCCCTGGAAAACCTCAAAGGATTTGTTCTTTCACCTTGTAAAAACAGAGATGTTAAACTGAGTAGGTTTATTTGATATATTAAATTACAATGGAAGGCAGTGTCAAAAGAAAAGATACTTAACCTTCCCTAGGTTATTTTTATATGGTTTAAATGTTATTATTTCAGAAATTGTATAAAGTTCTTAGAATTTGTCAATGCCCTCATTATCCATGATATATCCTGGTAAGATGTTATCACCCAGTTATTATTTTAAAATGTGATATGTCACAGAAACAACCAGATTTCCTTTTCAGTTGTGTTCTTTTTATAATAACCTCTCATCAGATCTTTAACTATGGCCATTTTAAGTCTTTTGCTATCCATGGATGGTTGTTACTTTACTCTGATGCTTTCCTAAAAGCTCTTGCAACCAGCTATAAGCCAGAGTACTTGTGATCAATAAACAGGTACTGTACCACGTACTCTGTGGTACAGGCTTCTGATGGCATTGCTTACATTACTGAGTTCAAATCAGTCAACTAGGGCTTCCCTGGTGGCACAGTGGTTGAGAATCTGCCTGCTAATGCAGGGGACACGGGTTTGAGCCCTGGTCTGGGAGGATCCCACATGCCACGGAGCAACTAGGCCCGAGAGCCACAACTACTGAGCCTGCACGTCTGGAGCCTGTGCTCCACAACAAAAGAGGCCGCGATAGTGAGAGGCCTGCACACCACGATGAAGAGTGGCCCCCGCTTGCCACAACTAGAGAAAGCCCTCGCACAGAAACGAAGAGCTAACACAGCAAAAATAAATAAATTAATAAACTCCTACCCCCAACATCTTCTAAAAAAAAAAAAAAAATCAGTCGACTAAGTCAGGA